>NC_066315.1:9473565-9791507 GCF_022539315.1 Serinus canaria
AGAGATGAACTACATAAATCACTTCAGAGTCTGAAATAAGAAATGAAAGTGAGAGGCACTTCAAAAGAAATGTAGGATGTTGAAATAGTGAAATAATAGAAATATCTGGACAATGAAAGAACATCTTGATATTGAAATTACAAAAAGCACAAGTGTCATATAGTATAAAATAACTATGTGCATGGGCTTGTTATTGATTCCATAAACTGTTTCTGCCACTTCATTTAATATATATTAAAAAATTAGAACAGATTTCTGCATTTTCCAGTATCTAAAATCAGCAATTAAGAATGATTTTTTGACAGATTTACTATTGACAGAATTAAATTCAGTTTATTTTTAAACCCAAATGTGAAAAATGTTTTAACAAGTTTCAATCTACATCACAAGTTTTAGTCTATATTAATGGGAATCTGAATTGTGAATGTACTAAAATATGTTGAAAACAGGAATTTGTTGATTAGCTCTCACTGCTGTCAAAAGGAAAACATTAATAGTAAGAAGTGATGTAAAATTTTCAAATATGGCAGGAAGAAAACTGTTATTTTACTAGATTCAAATCAACTACCTATCCATTTATTTTATCCTTGCTGGAAACGTGGTACAGATGCTCAATAAAAGTACAAACTGTTGCTAAAAAACAACAGGAAAAAAAAATCACCTGAAGAACCCTTTTTGCTTATTTTACCTTCCTAAAATTTAAGGATATCCCTTTATGAAACTTTATCACTTTTTAACATCAAGCAACTATCAATGTTTTAAATTACTGACAGAAAGCCCTAAATGAGCTCTTATTTAGGTAATTATTTTCATTCCCTAAGCCTTGTTTAAGACTAACTTGCAACCTGAAATGTGTCTCACATAGTTTGTGTAGAAAAGCCAAGGAAGACCTACACTTAATAAACATGGCTCGCTTTTTTTGATGGTTCTAACTGAGAAGCATTCAAATGCCTGAGTATCAAATTCAGAGGAAGGTATGGGTGGAATTCAGTTCTCAAATTGAGACATCTAAACTTGAGTGCCTGCAGAGACATGCTGACATATCAGTTGGTTGCATAAGGTCCCAATGTAGCTAATAAAAGGCAGATTAATTGGGGAATATTATCAGTAAATATCCTTAACGAAATGAGATTTTACTTTTGTTTATTGAGAGAAAAATTCCACTGTTGCTCATATATGCTGCAAAAACGAAGGATACATAGACAATTTTCTAGAGGGGTTTGTTCTCTCACAGCAGTGTGCAATTGCATATCTTGTGGATAAAAAATGTCATTTCAGTTTATCTACAATCATGATTTACCTTACTGTATGAAAAAGAAAAATTTTAAAAAAAACCAACAAACCAGATTCATTGGAGGAAAAATCTTTCCCATGTTAATAAAGCTGTATAAGTTGTATAAGTTTTAACTCAGTGCCATAAGAGTCATACTGTGTACTTTTCAGAGAATGTAAAATTTTTCAGCTGGCGACTTTCAGACTCTATCCGCCTGTAATAGGGAGATGATTCAGTCACAGTTCAACCAACAATGCATGTAATATTGTCTCTATTAAAGCTGAGAAAAATCTCAAGAAAATACTGAAAAATTGAAAAGCGCATTGAGTAAAAGTGACAAATATCACATCTATGATTTAGTAGCATATGGCTTTTTCCTTATTTTTTAAAGGCAATGACATTTAAAGCTGCTAATTAAGATATGTCCAAAATGGTATTCCTTGAAATTTTTATTCACAACACGACTAAAATTGAAATTATTCTTAAAATAATGAAAAATATTGTTTAATAACACAGTAGCTATATTAGGAAGTGGCACAAATAAAAGATCTTGCATACTCTATGAGGCTAATGGTCTAAGTTTAACAACTGACAGAACTACATTCATTTAAATGCTGGTTCTCTTCAAGTAGAACATCACTTCCCCTCACTCTCCAAATTTTATGTGGCTGTGTTTTGGGGTTTTTTTCAACAAAGCATATATCAAAAGTTCTCACAGAAGGTCTGCTAACCTCCAAATATCTCCCTAACAGAGTTTGAGCTAGACACACTCCTTCAACTGGTTTGTAATGATGTAAGAATGGTTTTTCTTGGCAGCTGCTTTGTGCCCAAATTTTCTTCAGTATCCTGGAAAGGGGATAGACACACCAAAGTTTCTCTTAAAAGGACAAACAAGCATGATGGGAATGCCACGGTGAGACGACGAGCAAAGACTCAAATTAAGTTTAGTCAAATAACTGAGGATTATTTATCTTTTAAAATCACAAAAGCCTTTTCCAAGAATCAGGAGTAAGTTAAGAGTTTTGAATGCATGCATTTTGGATTTCAACTTTCACTGTTGTGTTCTGCTGTTCTTGTCAGTAATTTAGAGATTTGCTTATACACATGCAATTTGTGCAGCAAACAGCATTATTTATCTATATTGGATAATTTTGTAGAATCAGATGCTCCTGGAAGGACACTCAGAGATGCTCCAGGCCACAATAATGCAAAGCACTTCTGCAGAGGTGGAACAAAAACAGGTTGGGAGAGACAGGTAAAAATAAGTGACAGTTTATATGAAAACCAAGGTAGCCTTTAAATAAATCAATTTAAATATCAGTTGCAACTACCAGAAAACACTTTTCAAAAAGACCTGCTGTTCCCACACATTGATGTGCAAACTGGTGACATTACTTCCATCACAATATTCACTTGCCAAAAACTGGCAGCCTATTTGGAGAGGAGTCAAAGGCAACAAGTATTGCAGAACTGAAACTGCTACAGTCATTTCTGTAAGAGGCTTATTAAGTGCCCTAGTTAATTTTTTTAAAGGGAATGGAGTTTGCTCTTAGCTGAAGCTAGATGTGCACTGAAGTAGAATAAACCATTTGAAAATTACTTTTAAAAGCCACTGGCAACAAAATATTACCCTTTGCCCTTTTCCCCCCTCTTATTTATTCTGTTGACTAAACAGAGCAGCACATGCCCTTTGAGGTGACCCAAGCACCTAAGATATCAGTATGGGGTGGCCAAAGGTGACTGAGGGCCATGAGAAAACGCCGCTTTTCTGAGAGAGCCTCTGGCAGCCCAAGTATTGCTCAGTGCTCAGAATGCTACTGGACCATACTGGGTTTAGTGAGGCACAACCCATCCTCTTTGTACAACAGAAGGTGGAAATTCCTTGCTCCAAAAAACACTGCCCTTCCCTTAGCAAAAGACTTTTATTGCCATATTAATTCAGAAATGTGCTCTAAGGGTGCTTGAAAGAGATCTGAGGGATTTGCTTTCACTGGGAGATGTTGTTTAGTCCAAAATCTAAGCAAGACTCCTGTTGTAGTTAATGGAGAACAACAGGATCCTCAGGAGGATGGTACACACTTGACCTGTCTTAGACACCAATCATAAGTGTGATAGACATGTATGAGATAGATGAGATAGAGGAGTTCCAGATGAGACAGACACCTCTCATGGGATGAAATGTATTAGCCTCTGGAAGCACTTATTACACTGCACTGATTGTAACAGGAGCCAAGGTTGACTGGCTTATACTTAAAGCAGCTCAAACGAAAGACACCTGAGTTAGAGGAGACAAAATCCACTCTCACATTTAAATTTGATTACAAAGAATTGAGTTAGCTGACAAAATACTGACCATGACTGATTGGGTCCGTGCTCAGAAGGACAAGTCCAATTCAACACTGAGCTGCAAGGTAGCCACTGTAATTAGTCAGCACGATGCTAAACACACTTGTTTTTTTTCAAGGCATTCAGTCAACCCATTTTTAACATGAAGAGAATAATTTACCAGTGAAAGGATGCAGTCTCAGAAATATGGGACAGTTACAAATGATCCACCTGAGGTATTTAGGGGAAAAAAAAAATTACAATTCAATTCTGAGCACTTCAAAATATACAATGGCAATGAAGAGAAAATGTTAATTCCTATTTTAAAATAGGAATTAAATTCTGATGGACCTATGAATTAGTTGAAATAAAAATTAGAATTCTGCATTGCTCAACTGAAACCTTTTTTTAAAAAGCAGAAGTATATGAATGAAAAAATCAACACATTCTGCCAATGTAAACTAACAATATTTGAAAGTGTTTTCTTTAAAATAAAATGTGAAATTAGCCTGTATACTGTCATAAGTTGAGTGAAGATATCTTGATTTAAACCACCAAAATTTATGTTGCCATAAGCACAGAGAAGGGAGTTTATGCATGTATTGAAACTTTTAAATTCCAGTACCACTTACACATATGAAGATATTTATGTAAAATAACAGGCATATAATTATAAAGAGAAACAAGTGACAGCAATAATGCATGAATGGTATTTTATGTTTTGCTAAAGATGACTAATGAACTGAATTTCTATGGAAATATAGCGTGCCTGACATTCTCATACCTACCCAATGAGTTCATAATGATTACTGCTATTACAATGAATACAAAATTAATGAATAATAAATTAAATCCTTACACTAAATTGATATTAGGAGCCTCTTTAAGTCATTTTTTGTAACAGTCAAGTCACAATCCATAATAACCTTCTGAGAATAACAAGTTATGGATTTAATTACAGATAAAAAGAAATATCTTCCATTAAAATGTGGGAAATTATGCCCTAAAAAAAATTAAAAATGGAGCCGATTTTGGAAAGCAGCAAAGAATGTTCATAAACTAAAATTATTATATTAATGAAAAAGGAAATTAGAATGCCATGTTTTTACACGCAGTGTTTTCATAAGAAATATGCCAGGGTTAGGATAAAAGATGAACTAGCCAAGCATACTTATGAAAATTTGTAAAGGTTCATAACTAATAAATTTAAAGGAACTCCATCATTTCTATATACAAAAATCCTGTCAGAAGAATTTAGCTAACAATCAAAATAAGTGTCATATCTAAATGTGGTAATCATCAGTCAGGATTTATCAGAAATCTAAAACATTGAAGGGAATTTTTGTTCCAACAATCTTTCCAGAAATCTTCTGGAGAACAGATAATTGTCAGCTCCATGGATACATAGCATTTTGAAAATTGGAAATAAAAGAAGGAAAATATTTTAAGGGGGTACAACCTTCCTCTGTGTCCTACCACATCTAGTTATAGAGGTTCTCTATAGCTATATTTCATTAATCTGGACATCTTTCAGAATTAAAAATAATTATTTCACCACAAATCATAAACATTTTGATTGATCATGATAAATACCAGCCTCCAAAAGTGATTCTGACAAAGTCACTGTGGTAGCTTGGGCTCCCTGGCACACTGCTGGAGACTTGTGACTTCCACCTCCCTTGGCACAAGGGCAGAACCCATCTGCACATTTTGGAACACGTTCAAGAACTCCTGAAGATCTTCACAAACAGAAGATGCACTTAAGCACATTTCCATCAGGTACAGCAGCTCCTGAACAGAATGGTGAAGAGTGGAAATCACTCCTATAACTGAAGTTTCAGAGATGAAAAAAAGAGTTCAAGAAAAAATTCTGTGTCTCAACACAGAGAAAGACAGAGTTCATTTAAAGTCTCTAAAAAGTGATTTTTGCCCTGGAGTTGGTTTCTATATGAATGGCTGTATCTGGTTCATTTAGCCATGTATCATATCTCCAGCAGGGCTCAGAAGGAAGAAAATGGAAATCAAACATAACTGGTTTCACCTTTTTCAAAAAACTATGTACACTGACTTGTAGGAATTCTCTCTTTAATGTGATAAAGATGTCAAAAGAATGCAAAGTATAAAAATATAAAGGGTATAAATGTGCTATCTAACTTTAGCACGTGTAAGCATCAACAAAAGCAGTCTCTCCCACATGAGTGCCTGGGAGAAGGTAGGGCTTGACCAACCTAATAGATTTCCTATTCCTGCAGGGATCTACCCCAAACTCAGTTTTACCAACAGTGGCTTAATGAACAAGTGTGACCTGCAAGTTTTTATCCAGAACAGGCACTAGGAGCATGAAAGATGCCCATCAGTGGCACCAGTGACAACCTAATAGCCTTTACTAGATGCACACTGAAAGCCACATTGAAGCCTATTCCCAAGGCTGTCAGAGCTTGAAGGCAGTAAAAACTACCTCCTACCTAATGGGGTAGTAAAACCAGGCTGTGGCTGCCTGCTGTGTCACTGACCATTCTGTTGTGATAGCTTCCAGTTCTGCTTTTTTCTCAGTGAAGAAATCTGAGATGTAAATGCATTTTGGAATGAGGATTCTTAGATGCTTACTGCCTTCTGTCTAAAGCAAAGATTTAACTGTATGGCAATGTTCCACTAAGTTTGTTTAAAACTCTTAAGGGCAAGTTATAATTCATTTTGGTACATGTGCCTCTACACATAAATATCTGCCAACTGTAACATTTATGGTTGTTAGCTGCATAACAGATATCAGTTAATAATGGATATCAGTTTAACAGTTTAACCAAATTAGAGCTCTTAAACTCTCTGATGCTCCTCACCTACATCTAACACAGCAAGAAACCAATACTGAGTGAAAGATGGATGCACTTATTCAGACTGGCAAAGAGTATCACAGAAGCAGAAGCAATATGTAGAAAAATATGTAATAAATATCCACACACTGTTCCATGACCACTTTAATAATCAGAGAAGAGAATCAGCTTCCTTGTCCATACTGTCACCTAGGCAAACATCTACTCAAACCTGCTTTTCTAGCCTTACCACATCTCCCAGCTTCCAGCTCTTTACTGTCCCCAGTACTGATTTCAGATAGTTAGTTATTCTATGAGAGCTTTGCTGCCAGCAGGAAAAAGAGCCTTGGATAGAATGAGAGGAAAAGGAACCAGACAAAAAAGCAGAATTGCAGGAGGACTGAGAAAACCATTGCAAATGTTTGGATCTATCCATGTTTATGTCAGAAAAGTTGAGAGGGAACTCTGATTCTTCAACATAAAGTTAAAAATATATTAAATTACCAGCAAATAATAGTTATTAACATATTTTATTAAACCTTAAAGCAGAGTATTTGGAGGTGCCAAGTGAAAACAACTTTTGTCTAAAATGTGATTTAACTTTGAAAACATAAAGTTGCAACATAAAATAACAGGTTCTATATCAGGTGGATTTCTCAATCTTAAACACATTAAAAATAATGTTAAAATACTCTTAATTGAATATAAAATAATGTAATAACCTCTCTGACTTCTCAGCTCTTAAGTGGAAATAATTTCCTGTCCAAACCGATTTTACAGCCAAGGGGAGTAACCAGACCCAGTCTGGTTGACTTGAGCTGCACATTTCCCATTAATGGGAAATGTGAGATTCACATTTCAATTACTGCAGATGGGTGCAGGATATACCCTCAAGTTGTTAAATGAATGAAGAGAATGAATACCTGGTGATTCCCATGAAGAGGAAAAATGCCAAGGAAAGAAATATCAGAAGGAAAAATATAAAACACAAAATCCATTCAGATAAGGAAGGATGGGGAGGGGAAAGAAAAGAAGCATTTTTTGATCTCTTTACAAAATCAGTTGGGTTGTGGATTCCCTGAAATGATGTGACAATTGAAAAGGGTTTAACCAGCTCCTATAAAAGCTCAGTAATGAAATCCAGAAGAAAAAATAATCTTTTTCTCAATTAAAGTCTGTATTTCAGATTAACGTGCCATTCTTTAGACCTAGACTTAAAGCTTTATCTCTTTTTGCTCTGGATTATATGTAAAGGCAAAAATGGTCAGAGGAATATTTCCCTCAGTGTTGCAGCCCCATGGCTCCTGATTGGTAACAGTTCAACAGTTTCTGTGGCAGAGATGATCAAGGTTAAAAACTACTCAGCAAAAGACCAGTATGTTTGACTGCTACCAATGAAGTTCTACTCCAGCTCTGACTGCAACCACTGAAATACTGCAACCTTCTCTCATTAGGTTTAGGTCTAAGATTCAAATCCTTACCTCCATTTCCACAGTACACACTTATCAGTCCCAAACCATTACTTTTTGATGGTGTGCATTCTTTCTCCATATACAGTAAGAATTTCAAGGTCACCAGATACCTATATTGGGTATTTTAGTTCATGAAGCAAAATCAGAGGGAACAAACACTTAATTGGGTGTGAAACCACTGCAGACCTGAGGGGCTGTCTGGAGTTTAGGAGCACAGCTGAACACCATGAACTCCAGTGAAACCTTCCCTGTTTCTGTCTTATATATTTATATATACATACATGCACACACACACACACACACACATACACATATATATACACAATACAGACACTTTCAGTAGCACATAGAACACCATGAAAAGCAAGAACAATAATTTTTAGTTTCATCTGATAGACATGAATGGAGCACCAGGAAAAGACAATCAACATTATAAAGCAAATGACACATATTATAAAAATATTCATTGTTTTCATAATTGTATTCATACAATTATTTGTTTGGGGTTTTTTCTTTCATATTTTCTCATACCTTGCTAAAGTACTTTAGCAGTTTAAAACCCCTCTCAATTAAAAGAATCCACTCAGAGAGTAGTGCTGGATGAAGAGAAAATGCCCACAAGAAAAATGGGAATATTTTACATGCATTAAACTGAAGTTTTGCATTAATGTATTTGAAACTTCCAGCAATTTTTTTTATTTCCAGCACCTTTTTAAAGTAGAATAAGGGAATCATTTCAGTACTCGGAAGGGAAGGTAAGTGAAGGGACTGTGGAAGGAAGGGAAGTGTAAGGAGGAAGGCGAAGGGAAGGGAAGGGAAGGGAAGGGACGTGAAGGGAAGGGAAGGGAAGGGAAGGGAAGGGAAGGGAAGGGAAGGGACGGGAAGGGAAGGGAAGTGGGAAGGGACGGGATGGGAAGGGCAAGGAAGGGAAGTTGCCGTGAAGTGGCCGTGTCCTTCAGGTCAAGGACAGTCACGTCCTTACCCTTCACCGTAACGTCCCTTCCCTTCCTTCCCTTCCTTCCCTTCCCTTCCCTTCCATGTCCCTTCCCTTCCCTTCCCTTCCCTTCCCTTAATATTTTCAATGTAAATAAAAAGCTTTATCATTATTTATCTCTGTGTACATGTATAACCAGATACACACATGCGTTATAATCATGTCTGATAAATACATGTGTATTCACACACACACACATATATATATAATATATATATATATAATCCCACATATAAATGCATACAAGTATACATTTACTCTGTACCATAGATTTGCCATATTTCTCCAATTTCATATTGGATGTTTACTCCTAAGCACACATTTAGCTATTTTTTGTGAAATCTGATAAATGAAATTACTCTGTTTTATTAATTCACTTATGCTCAGTGCAAAACTACAGTGAAAACTGGTTTCCACAACTTCTAATTACAAAACATTAGCTACCTGAGACTTCTCCAGCTGAGCAGATTAGCATAGATCTTCTCTGCTGACAGCTTTGACCTTCACTCCAGCAAACACTTGTCAAAATGCCAAAAGTAATTACCTGGCTGTTTAGGAAGGAGTAATGGGGTGTAGCTACCTACCTTTTCTTGTTACTGATCTAAAATGTCTATAAAACTTTGCCAAGAGGCACCCTCTGGATTTTGGCATATACATTTTTTTCTCATCTGTCTTTTTTTTGGTCTTTTTTTTTTCAACAGACTATCAAATACTTGCTATATGATCTCCTGCCAGCCAATCCCATCACAATTCTGGGGGATAGTCTAAATAACCTACTAGATGGATCTTTCAATCAAAACCATTTTATGACTGCTGTCATCCTGATTTTGTTGCACTGATGCAACCAGGAAAAAATATATTTAAAAGCAGCAGAAGTAGCACAGAGAAAAATAAACATAATTATCCTATGCTGATGGTACTGCCTATCCTCTGAATTAACTTACACATTATAGCTTTTTTTTTCATAAAAAGCCTTTTACTGATCATATTTCAGATTTGCAATTAAGAAAACTGAGCTGCAGAGAATTTACAGGTACTACTTGAAAGATCTATGGCTAGATTAAATCTAGAGATGTCCTCTGACTTCAGCCAACATAAATTCACACATTTTCTTTTAATCTGGAAAGTTCAAAATTATGGAAAATATCTTTTATACGTAACAAAGGAATTTAACATTTTCCTGAGGACTAGGTAATTCGAGAAAGATGTACCTATTTGCAGATTATTACAATGGTCAATCATCTCTAAATCCTGAAAACAACTTTTGTCAGACAATGGAAAACATCATCCCCAGATAAGAACAAGATCAAATGTGATAAATTCAACTCAATCTTATCTTGCATGTCAGAATGGGTATGTGGAGCTCAGGAAAACTCAAGGAGGGGAAAAATACATAGATAGCCCAGAAAACAAAAACATTTGGCCATAGATAGTCCAGAAAACAAACAATTAATGCAAATCAAGTCCCTTCCCTTGTACTCCCAACATTCCCAAATAACTGTGCACAGTATCAGGCAGGAGCAGCAGCTGCTGAAGGAGCCTTCAGTCTGTAGGAGAAAGACTGCTCAAAAGGAAGGCAACCTTAACACACAGGTCTGAATGCTGCTGACAAGTGTGCCCTTGTGAGCACTGCCAAAAAACTTCTCTTATCTTCAAACACTCTCCCAAAGCTCTCAAATAATTCCTAGTTCCACTATCAAGAGCTCGTTACTTTCCCTCTCAGATACATCCCTTCATAGCTATCAGCAGCAGAAGGTCATGCAAGTGCCCATTTTCAAGACAGATGATATGTGACTCCCCTGGACCTTCTAACTAAGCCTTTTTCTGCCAGAAACCCTCACCTGCCCGTTCATCCAGGGTCACATTTGTGCCTCCTTCCCAAGATGTCAACCTGTAAATTGTGTTTTACCAAGAGAACAAATTGCTCCTGGGTTCAGGGCAGCTGTCCTTACACACTGTACCAAAACACCACACTTCTGGAGAAGGGCCTTTTCATGTTATTACTTTTCTCCAAGTAAAAGGGAAAACAACCTGATTCTAAGATGAGTATATTGATTTTCTGGTTTTTCTCTTGTGCTTTAAATAACAACTATTTTTCATAGACTCCTGAAGTAGCACTGCTCTCACTCACAATTTTTATTCTTTGGTTGATATGCAAGCTATCAGTTAAAATCACAAGACTGCTAATCATCCAATTTCATATATTAAAAATAGGATATTTAGTTATATCAGATAAATTCTATTTTCCTGTTTGTACCAACTGAAATAGAACACTATCTGTTCCACATTATCCCTGTTCCACATGGTGCCTAGTGTTTATTTGCATGCACAGCTTAAAATCGTTAGGTTAATCTTGTTGTTCCACATTTTGAGAAGTTATAATCAATCTGTCTAATGGGGGGAAAAAAAGGTACTGACTGTTCTTTTCAAGGTAAAGATGAGGTTACAATGCTATCTGACCTAAATCAGAGTTTCTACAATTCCCTTTTTTAATGCTTACATAAAAAGTTACATAATCATCAAAAATTATTACATGGCCAAACTATTCTTTATATAAAAGCTGCCTTCAAATGCATTCAAAGATAAATGCATGGTCTTGCATTACCAGATTTCTTCTAACTGTTGCATTCCTAAATAATTTGTTTTAGGAATTTGTTTGCTTGGGATCTGCTGTAAACAGAGATAGCATCTTAAGTGTACTGCACAAAAATTCATACAGCTTTATTAAAGGACCATAACATTTAGAGATGTCTGGAATTGTATTTATTGTTGCTGTATATGTCATAATGCACATATATTTCAATTTTCCTGGAAAATGTGCTTTTTATCATAAAAATGTGAAATAGAAGCAATTTGGCTAAATAATATGGTAAAATACAACATTAAGCAATTGTTTTGGGGTTGGGGATTTCTGCTTGCTTTAAGTCAGAAATAAAATTAGTTCTCAGATATTTTAGTATGGGGACTTTTTGATGCTGTGTCCACAGTGGGACCCCCCGTACTGCTGCTATACAAAAAATAAAGGTGTTTTGTTTCAGTCACACATACTCTGTGCCATGGATTTTAGAGCAGCTCTTTGTTGATTTGCACCAACTGAAAACTGTCCTACACATAAAAAGAATGGGTCAGTTTATATCATCTGTGCATGAAAATCTGCAGCAAGTTAAAATGGAAAAAGACCTTCCACCATAGTAAAAAATGTATTGGAAGATTTCTTTGTCTTAAAAGAAAACCACTTTGCACTCCAACTACAGGGCAGTTTCATCCTGGATTATCAGCTCTGTAGGTGAGAAGAAGCCAGCTGCAGGAATTTGGTTATTTAATAGTATCACACGTGGTAATATTTATAAAAATTTAAATTTTTGTATTTTTACTTGATCTTAAATTAATTTTGAATTCTTAAAGAGCTTTAACTGTGTTAGCAAAGGACAATGTGAATAAAGGAGACTTATGTAAAAGAAATCTGGATTTGCAACAGAAGAGATCTATCAATAGAAAAAAAATATATTTTTGAGTTTGTTACCAAGCAGCATTTTAGTACACAGGAAGAAGCTTTCCAGTGTACTAAATTCTACCATCCTGACTTCCACCAATCTCCCCAGATTTACATGCAGGATCTCTGTATGGTAGCTCTATCCTCAGCAAGGTCTCAGTGATTCTGTGGACATTAGTGATGATTTCTCTCTCAAAATTTTAGCCATCTATGATAAATATCACTTCATATAATCTATCCTTTCACTCTGAATGTAGAGGCAATCTAGGCAACTATTTTTGAATAAATGCTTAACATTTAGACAGCTGCAACAGATTTAGATGAATTCTAGTCTCACTGTAAAATGCATTTAGATACAGTACCAGAGGGCTCTTTAAAAAATTCAGCTTAAAAATCTCTCTTAACCTCTAAACCATAACATAAATTACTTAAATACAAGACTTATTTTTACCAGTCTCCACAGGCCTGCTTATAGATTTCAGAAAAAAAAAAACACATACAGAAATACGCAGGTTTCAATCTAAGCTTCCATTCTGCTATTTCCATTAAACCTGTGTTGTTCAGGTATTAATTATTGTATTCCACAATATTCTAATATCTGCTCTACACCAATGGTGTGTTTCTCCTTTCTCCTTATTTTAGCTTAATTGACAGTTTTCTGTTAATGGGTGTAAATAAGAGGCATGAGAATGCAACAGCATAAACTATCATTGCTTTAAATTAAAGACTATTAACTACATAATGCTAATTAGCTCTTTTTGTTTTCCTTCCCCGTTCTACAAAATTATTAAGTAGCTTTACAATTCCCAATAAGCAGCTGGATTTAAGGGTTTATGCTGGAATAGATGACATGACTTTGTAAGTTGAACAGAAGGAAGTTCTGCAATTTTCTATTAAAACAGAAAGTGGTTTTAAAGACAAGAAATATTCCTCTCTAAAATTAGATGCCTCACAGTTATTCTCAGAGGAGAGGGGTGTATGTTCAAATGGATTCTATCCCTACTAATCACAGAAATGAATACCATAATTAGAAGGAAGTCCATGGAGAAGAGTCATAACCAAAGGTACTTGTTATTCTTCAAGACTGAGACACATTTTCTGAATGGTAGCACTTCTCACTTGTTCTATTTTTCAACAGAAGAACAAGGTGGGAAAGAAATGCCATCTTGAAAACTCATTAATCATTGTATCAGACATTTGGTACTGCAGGAGACAGTTCAGTTTCTGAATAATGTTAAAAAACCATAATGACATCCTTTATTCAGCAACGGATGAATTTGAGGAAAATAATTCAGACAGATTTGATGATACAGTAGGTGAAAGGAAATTGATCCACTACAAGGGCTCAGGAGGTGAAAAAGGACAATGTGAACTAAGGAGGCTTGAGTAGAAGAAATCAGGATATACACCAAAGACTTAAGAGAGGTAGGAACAGAAAAAGACCTGTCAAATCTTCACGTTTCACAGTATAGACCAAAGAATTCTAATCCTACTCAAACCAGGGACATGGCAAGTGAATCAGATGAACCTCACAGCCTCCTGGCTACATTGTTCAAAGTTTCTGACACAGAAGCTGTCAATTCTCTTCAAAGAAGAACTTCAAATTATTCACAGACACATTTTTTGTTACCATCTTAGAGAGCAAGATATCTTACTGCACAGTCTACAAAAATCTAGATAGAGGGAAGGAATTCACCTGAAGACTTTAAACTTCTTCTGTTTACTTCATCACAGCTGAATTGTGATCTGACTGTGACTGACCAATGAATACTTTCAAAACAGCCATGACTGCTCACAACTGTGGGGTAGAAAAGGAACCAAGACAGTCTGCCAGCATGGACATGTTGGTGCCTGAAGCAAGAGTTCATTTTCCTCAGACTTCTGACAAGACTTGCAAAGCTCATGCCAAGAGTCAACAAGAAAACCAAGGCTGGCTGTAGTGATTTTGCTTTTTGAAATTGAAGTTTCCTCCTTTTGATGACACAGAATTCATATCTCCTGCACTGACAGCCACCATGAAAAACAAGGTAGATGTTATTAGCAAACCAACACAAAAAAATACTGTCAAATTTCATGATGTCAACAAGAGAAGCAGTACATTGGAGGCAGCATAAGGCATAAATACTTTCTTCACCAACTGGATGCAGGCTCACAAAGAGCTTGGCCATTCAGTCACCCTATTTAAGAGCAGAACTATGATATCTTGGACCACTCCAAACCAATCAGACACCAGCAGCTGGAAACAACACACAGGGTAAGTTAACTCTAAGGGGTTTGAAGTATTCATTTAACTCAAAAGGACTATTTCATGCTAAAAGCTTAGGATGGTGTTTTTCAACAAAAATATTCAACTTCAACAAAAATATTCACATTCAATGTCAAAAAGTTTTATTCCGTATTTTTTGTCATGGAAATTTCAGCTCAGCTGGGACATGACCAAAATTTGTAGATGTTAAATCCCAAAATCTGTAAGATCACAGATTTAATCATTTGTAGTCATTTAAAACTGCTGAGAATTTCTATATGTTTTTTAATATGTTCTAATAATTTTGAGGCAGTGTTTTTATTCAAATCAGCTTGCTGTATTGCATTATACAGTAAAATTTGAATAACAATACATTATGTTTTGCATTTTTGTGTTTCAGCAGAATTAATTTTGTAATGCTTTATTTTCAGAAATAAATCACTCACAGAGAAATGATTTTCAGACAAGAAGTTCATATGATTCAACAACCTATTCTCTAAGTCAGGATAATAGTCCCCTTCAGACCATATGCAGTGTGAAAATGTGAATTTCACCAAAAGGGCAACAGAAAAGTAAAAAAGACCCCACCCCAAAAGAATAAAAAAGAAAGCTAACCACAAAAACCATCCAAACCAAAGTTTTAGTTAAAAGTTATGGAAATTAAAATTGAAAAATTTTCTGTTCCTATATATACATTATATAAACCTAAATTTCTAACCTTCCATACTGGTGTGTATCACAAGTTATCTTAGGCACAGGAACCCGCACATAAGACCTGTTAATTCCCCAATATCTGGTTATGCACTGCCTTTCATTGGGCTGACTGTCCCTATCACTGTCCTGCCTACACTATGCCCACAGCCCTTTGCTTTCCAGTCTTCCCCTAAACACCAAAAATGATGCACTTCAATGCAATGCAAAAAGAAGTTTGAACATGACTCTAACACTAAAAGGCATTTCAGCAATGCTGAGCATCTGTGCCCAAAACTCTCCTACATCTCTTTTCCATGTGTTCAGAATATATACGACCATTACAGGCCATACAGAATATATATGACCCTTACCTGATGCCAAAATTCTTTGCTTGGAAACTTCAGAAGTTTCCACTTTTCTAATTATCACTGTCCTTGCCTAAATGGTAGGATTCTGGACTACATACAAAGTAATTTCATTTCTCATTTCTATATCAAATATATTACAATTTTATAGGAAACTATCTTACTGATAATTGCTCTCTGCTAGGTTTCTCTTGACCTTTAAACTGAAAAGAAATATACATTTGTTTGGCTAAATTATGTCATGCCAACTGTAATTACTCTTAGAGCAGGTAACTTATGTCTTGAGGAAGTTTATTTCTTCAAAACATTGAGATTAAATTACATTGCACACTGAACCTGACTTATTAAACAGAAATAGACCAGAGGACAGCTGCTTGATAAAAGATGTCTTCTATCATTTGAATGTCAAAGTGTGTGAAGCTGGGACAATGTTGGGTGTCCTGCTCTAGAACACATAAAGGTATTGTCAAGGTGAGAAAGCAAGCTATTCACAATTTTAAATTACTCTGTTGTCAGCTTCTCCATGTAATTATACAGCCTAGAAACTGAAAAAAAAAAACCCAACCAAAAGTAATCAAAACATTTACACAGAATTGGAATCGTGAATTACTGGGAAAAAAAAATTATCAGCAAGAATGTCTCTAAAGGATTTTAGAGAGCTTATTTTGCCTTAAGACAGGTCATGTGTGCACCAAGAAGAATAAATCTCAAACTCCAAGACAACAGAGACAAGCATTTTTATTATCATACTTCCAAATCTTTGGGTTTTAGTGGGTATTTTGAGTCCTTCACCTTCCTGCATAGTTGCTAAATAGTCCCATGTCTTCTCTAACATGCACACTTTTCAAACTCCACAGAGGAGGATGGAAAACTTTAAATATAGTTCCCTATATTTAAGCCTTAAATAGTGCAAGGAAAATATGAAGTGTATCCATTTTGGTTACAAAAATATATGCTACATGAATAATGAGACCAAACTGCTGCACAGAAACTGTTCTTGTGGCTATCAGTGAGACTTACATGTACATAACACCTGCACAAATAGATTCCTTTTTGCAAATCTGAATAATTTACATTCCTATATTTATTATGGCATCTGATTACCTCAATTTCCAAATCTTTTCATTTCTAAGGATGTGACAGACTGTGAAATTCTTGTGTCCATTTGGTCTGTTCATTTTCTGTAAACAAGATCTGCTTTCCAAGCTCCTGGAGGATGTCAAGTCCCCAAAGAGCAGTACAGCATGGAATTATGCATTTACCTGTGCCTATCTTGGAAGTATGCACTGATTTATTCTCCTTTGGCTTCCCTTGGTAAATTAAGTACTTGGAATGCTTTCTTCAATACACTGTTGTCTTTAAAATTCATAATTACAACTAGAGCCTGAAAAAACTTCTTATGTAAGCATATATTGCTGTTGATTTTTTAAGAGAATTTATTTTTGGCTTAGAGATCTGGAAGTAAGACGTCTGCTTAAAATAAATGAACTGATTAGTGAGTACATTGACAAGCACTGCAACTTCATCAGTTAGAAAGGAAAAAAAAGATGTTTTTAAAATTTAAAATATTTGAGGGATGGATAGATTTGTGAGCTCTTTATACTTTTACTTATGAAAAGGACAAACATAAGGTTTAGTTATGACAATACTATGGCCACACTGAAATACCAAGAGGAGCTTATGTAAAACTCCTATAAACCTCTTTCTGCAGCCATCAAATCCTGAAAGTTTTAATTTACTAAGCAAATGCTTGGGAAGTCAAAAAATGCTTGGGATGTTGATGTAATAAATAGTAGATAACATTACTGTATAAAATATTAATTTAAATTGGTGAATCTGCAGAAATTTTTAGAATCACACAACTTTATGGTTGGAGAAGACCTCCAAGACCATCAACTCCAACCTTAACCCGATACCACACTGCCCACTGAACGATATCCCAAAGGGCCACGTCTGTTTGGGTTTCAACACTTCCAGAGATGGTGACTCCATCACCTCCCCAGACAGCCTGTTCCAGTGCTTAACCACCCTTTCAGTGACATTGCTCCTAACATCCAACCTGAACCTCCTTTGGGACAGCTTGAGGCCAGTTCCCTTTGTCCTGTCACTGGTTGCCTGGGAGAAGAGACCGACCGCCACCTGGCCACAGCCTCCTTTCAGGCAGTTGTCGGGAGTGATGAGGTCTCTCCTGAGCCTCCTTTTCTCCAGGTTAACTCCTCCAGCTCTCTCATCCTCTCCTCTCAGGGTTTATGTTCCAGATCCTTCACCACTTTGTTACCCTTCCTCTGGGGTGCCATTATTTTGTCCCCAGAACCTCCCCACTTTTTCAGCAGCATTTAAGTTAAGGAAGTTGAAAACAACTACTTTGATTCCTGTGGTAAGCAAAACCAGAATGTTATATCTTGAGTTTTCCTGAAATAAACAAGTCACAGTATTTTTACTTTTCAGAGTAGCTTGTTAGGAATAGGCCAAGGCACATTAGGAACCTCCTGGACTTCATAATGTTTCCACAGCCTTGCTAAATTTCAGTGGATGTCAATTCCATTAATTTCCTTATGTGTAAATTTTTGAATACATGTTAGCCTTATTATCCACAACTGGAAGAACTATAAACTGCATTCTGATTTATTTTAAACTTGCCTTCTGAGAGTTTCATCTGTTCTTGCACTGCAGAAGCAATTATACAGTCCTGTCCATATTCACTGTGCAACTCTAGAGCTGACAGACCTTTCTCACACCATACTCCTTTTTTTTTCCAAAATAAAGTTTCCTTTCTTACTGCACCACTGGTTATATGGAAGACATTCCATACTTCTAGTCATGCCTTCTGCCTTTCCCTGAATCTTTCCATTTCAACCAGAATTTCAAATCTATCTGAGGTATGAGAAGCAGTACTATATGTGGTATTCAAATAAAGGCAAGGGACATATTTATGAAAGAACAAATGATATTATTCTGTTTTCTATCCCATTTCAAATAATTCTTAAAAAAACTTTTCCTCATTCAACTGATAATGGAGACTGAACTGTCATTTTCATCAAATTACCCATTACTACACTAACTACATTACTATGTAGACCTTGTATGCAAAGCTATTTTTCTCCATATGAAATTTTTACAGTAATTTACAATGAAATTCATCTGCCATTTTGAGTCCATTCACCCAGCTTTATTATACATTTCTAAGATCAACTTTCACCTTTAATACTGTGAATAATTCAGTATTAGCAGGATTTCTCACCATCCTGCTCACTCTCTTTTCTAATTCACTTATAACTCTATTGAATGTCACACTCTGAGCAGAGATCCTTCCACCTTTTTTTTTCATTATCCTAGTCTTTTAGAAAACTAATACTTTTTTACTTAATCTCTGTTTCTTGCCTCCTAACGAATTAGTGATTCACCATTTTTTCTGTTCCATATTCCACATTCTAAGAAACAATTAGTTTCCTTAGAAACTTCTGGGAAGACCTTGCCAAAAGCCTCTGGCAATCCAGGCAGGCTCTACCAACAGCATCATATCTGTTGATCCTTTCAGACAAACTGAACAAGTTTACAAGACAGGGAAGATCACTGTTATAAAAAAGCCATATTAATTTTTTCCAGGAAGAAAATCTTACCCATTCATGACTCACATAATTCAGTGCTTATTGTAAATTTGTAGTTCTGACAGCACACATCTAGGGTTTTTTGACCTTGCTACTCTTTCATCACCAGTTACCAAGACCCTTCTCCAGTGCAAAGCGTTCTGCAAAGGAAAGTTTTGGCGTAGGAGCTACCCCAGTTCTTTCTGTAACTACATTCATCCATGGTGAAGCAAAAGTAGAAGGTAAGAAACTCTACTAGTTAATAAACTCTAAACTCTACTATCTAGATTGGAACTCCCAGTGTTTATTTACACAAACTTTTCTGGTTTCTGTTGTCAAGCAATACTGCAACTTGTTTGCTTCTGATTTTTAAAGCCTATCAGTTGAGTAATTTGGAAACAAATCAGTCAGTAATTCAGATACCTTGCAAAAATTGTTTTTTGCAGTCAACAACTCCATAATACAGTTGACACCCAAGCTGAAAAGGAGCCAATAGGAGTCCTTAGAACAGTGGTAGTTAGTCAGCAGCAGCTTAATTCTAGAAATGCAACCTTTACTTCCAAGATTAACTTGTCATTGAAATAGATGAAACAGCACAACAAAAAAGGCATATTTCTACCTTTTTTTGTTCCAGAAATTAAGGCTAAGGTGTAATTACATTTTTGTTCCCTGAAAAATAGTATCAGAAAAGTGATCATCTTTTACAAATGACTAATGTGTTTTCATGAGCTTTTGACAACACTGAAGAGTTTTTCACCACACTGGTACTTGACCACAAGCCTCTATTTAATTTTCTTGACAAACAAGGAAGTCTCAAACAGTTTTAATGGACTTAAAAATGTTAAACTTCAGTTCTTCACGTGCCACTCACCTCTCAACTCTCTCCCCCTTAAAACGTCAGTCTTCTGGGAGAACAGGATGTGTCTGTGCTGTTTGCAGTGGTATTGACCACTAAACAGACATGGGGGGGTCACAGTTTGGGAAAGGAGGACAAGGACTTACCTGCTTCTTTGGCAACATCTGCAGTTGAAATATTTTGGAGGTTTGAGCGCACTCGGAAGGTCACAGCTGGTCCCAGCACGCTGAAAGAGATTATTAAAAAAATGTAAGACTCATAATCAAGAGACATGGCATAATATTCCTTATCAAAATAGGTTTTTAAAGAGAAACTATTAAGACACCATTTAGCCCTCTTTCTTTTGCTTCATTAGCTACATTTGCATACATTTTTATACCTCTTGTGGTTTCCTGTGTGTATTTTGTGCCTGTCTGAAAGAATTTCAATGACATTAACTAAACTTCAGAACACTTCTGTAAATACTATTCTTATTATGAAGATGGCAAAATGGAGGCACTGAAATTGCTATTCAGTCAAGTACAGCATAGATCATCACTGGAATACAGCATTCAAAGAAGATTACATGTACTTTCACATTTTATATTCCTAATACCAACACAACTTCAGTTCCTGTTGTCACAACTGCAAGTCAGAGGGACAATACAGAAAATAAGAATATTTATCTTAATCATATTCTGCAAGAATATGTGTGGAAAAGAGATTCTGGACATATCTGATCCAATAGCTGGTTTTGACCAGGAAAATACCACAAAGTATTTATCATTTAACAACAGAGGGGATAACAATTTGCAAGAAGAAATTATTTGACTCTGTGGAGACCCTTCTGTGTGCAGCCTGATGGTCCTTTATAGCACTAAAATCTAAAAGATATTTACAGAGGAAGGAACTGATTAGCCAGATGTAGAATGGCAGTGTACTCAAGGTTTCACCAAAAAATATCATTGTGTAATTTTAAGGAAAAATAAATCTGCATTTGTAACGTTGCATTCACTCTCCATCCATCCCAATAAACATCCTACATGTACATCTGATGAAAAGAAAGAAGAAATTTCAGGTTGATCTCCTTAAAACTATACTTAAATACTTATCTACAAAACACACATAAAAATACACATAAAATAAAATACACATAAAAATATAGTGAATGTATTATTGAAGAAAAATTTCTGGAGAACAAGAGACTATACCAATTATAATGCAAGAATTTACAGAGAAGAGCATAGGGTCTGAAGAAAAATAAAAATGGCACTATTTTATAAAAGTTTACTTACATAATATGTATTATGCAAGTTCCTAAGGTTTTTTTAAACTCATATTATCAGTGAAAATAATTATATTTATACTGGGAAGAGCAGCCGTGCTTAAAAGGTGAAGTGTATGGGCTGGAACTGTACCTGTAAAAGCTTCCTGTGGCAGTGGCTTAGGAGAGAATGAAATCTGAAAAATTTTTGCATAAAAGAAATAAATTGAAAAATATTTTGTTGCAGGGCTTGAAGTGAAGTATTAAGTTATTCTTTTAGTAACATATTCATCTCTTACAATCACAGAATGGAGAGTACTTAATGAAGTGTGCTTAATTGGATCACATCTATCCTAGACAGAAATATCTTTAAACTTTTTCCATTTCACATAGTAAAGACTCTCTTAACTATAAGACTTTGCTTTGAGGTTACAAAGGGAATCAGAGTAATAATAAGAAATATCCTTTCATCTTTTACTAGCAAAGCATGCACTGCACACATTTTATTCTGGAGTTAACAGGGACTGCCATTAATCAATCGTTTTTCTTGAAGTACTCTTGGGGGCAGGGAAGAAAAAGAAAACAGATTTTATTGTTAAAGGACACTCTAAAAGTCTGGTCACTAATGGTCAAAAAACACTTTTAATAATGCCAGGCAAGTATAAAACATTTGTCAACATCGTGTTAATATTATAGATTAAAATACTCAACAATTGAAAAGGACTTTTTATTTGAGATACTGCTTTACAAAAATCCAGACTGTTCTGTCACTAATCCTGAGATAACCAACCATAAACTGCACCTGCTTTAGGATATCAAACACTGACTCTAAGTAATCTTGCAATGTCCTTTCTTCTGTGTTGCCAGCCTAAGAGAAATGCTGATTCCTCTCAGGTGCTCAGATATTTACAGTGCCATTAGCAGTCTGCTTTAAAAAAAAAGCAGCATCACCCCAGTATGCAGCTCTTGCATCACCAAGATATAAGGGAAAGAAAAACCAATTTCAGATATTGCCCCCAAATCTTCACTGCACAGTCCATTATAGCTGAGAACCTAGAACCAACACAAAATTTCAACCACAATGTAGTTCTACTTCAGCTCTGTCAGCAAACACAAAAATTTTCCTGCCCTACTTCCCTTACCTGAATGCTTTACTTTTCCCTCTCAGCCACTCCCCACTTCCTCCCCCTCGTCCTGCCCTGCCCCACTCCCAGCAGCCTTGTACTTCCTGGCATCAGTAAAATCACAGATTCAAACTGGGTCATTTCAGTGACCCAGCCCAGGCAGCGAGAGACAGGGATTTCCAAGGAGTGAAGCAACCATCCCACTATTCTCTACTGACTCCACCTGGATAATCCAGGAACACAGGAAGATCTGAGTCATGCCCACACCAATGTTGCCACAAGTACTGTCATTGCTCCTCACTGCTCAGGGAAAACAAGAAGAAAAAAACAGAGCGAGGAAAAAAATTCCTTATGCAAGTGGGATGCTACTGAGTTAAGACCATTCTTTTGCAGGAAAGAATAAATCTCAGAATCATTTGAAGCAGCCACTCATATGTTGCTCTGTGGGACATTGCTTTCCTTTACTGTAGCAATTGAATTCTTGTCTGTTAGAAATCACCTGAGCACCACATCAGCCTGGCTTCACTAGGAATATTTGCAAAATAAAGAAAACAAAGCAGCTTTTGTCACAACTTTTTACACATTGGCATTCTGTTTATTTAAAAGCAAACAAAAGACCTTGAGATTACTTGGTCAAAATTGCATTTCTACTTGATGTTTTGGGAACTGACTGCTTCAGGAGCTCGTAAAATGAGATTTTTCTCATGGGGGCTTCTGGCAAAAGCACTCAATAAATAAACATTTCAATAACAAAAGATGCCCTTTAGGGAATTCCTCACTGTTCATTATGTGTTGGATGAGAACATTTAAACAAAACCAGTAATTATATGACTGCAAAATATTTTTAAAAGACTTTTTAACAAGAGGTCAACCAGCCTGAACAAAGGTTTCAAGATGTATAAAATGCAACTCTGATAGGAAATTTGAGTTGGGTAGATGAGACTGTGTCAGACCCTCTGAAACCTGGCTAACATTAATGGCAATTGTCTTCAAACTGCTCTAAATAGAGGGGCTCACTGAGCTCACTGAGATGCACATGTTTGTAGGGTGATGAATTGCAAGCAAACCATTCCCACAGAGGAGGGAGGTGCTGGGGGAGCAGAGGCATCACTCCTGCTGGTACCCTACCCCAGCCAGCACTCACCCAGCTGGGCAGGAGAAAAGTCACACAGAAACCACTGACCAGGCTGAAACCTCACCCACATCTGACATCTGCTGCAACTGAGGTTAAAAATGTCAGACATGAGTTTTTGTCTATCCTTGCCCTGAGCTGCATGCTACTAAAATTACCCCAGGTAAATCTGTAGTCATTTTTTTCCTGACACAAATGAGCTTATTCTCAAGTAAGTGAATATTTTGAATTTTAGAAGGTATCTGGACTATACAATGTAATTGCACTTATCACTTTTTCCTTATACTTTCTTACAATTTTTTTTAATAAAGGTAAGCAGTTCTGGCTTCAAGGATAAAAAAAATTAGTGATTTTGCCCCATACAAAATGTAATGTCTGTTGTAATGACCTGCTAAATTTATTTTTTGAACTTTACTAACTAATTACCCCCCCCCCCGTTGGCTGTGACAATTTTTGCCTTTTTTTTTAACTTACAATAATGTTGCCTTCAGTCATAATAAGAGTTTTTTTAACAAAGACATTCTAAGCATATTGCAAATTGTCACCCTTATGTGCTGTTGTCTTTTATTCTGTTTACTAGAGATGAAATAATTACAGTGTTTATACCAAAATGACTTGAAGGTTGATTGCTGATTTAATAAAATCCCCTCCCCTTGGGTTTATATTTCCCATCTGAAGGTGGGAGGGTGCACAGCACACACAGAAACAAAGAATATTCTTTGTGTAAAATAGAAGTATTTCCTTTTGTTAATTGTTTTACAACTAACAGCATTCTTCTTATATTTTCCCTGTCAACAAATGAATGATGTGAATAAACAGAGTTGGAGCGTGATCAATATGGCAAGGTCCATATCACTTTCAAGCCGTGGGTTATAATTATATTTATGAATGACAGGATTTAAATCTCCATAAATTATGTGCCAGGCTTTGCACGCCTGTTCCTCTCCCTCGTGTGCGCGTCCTCCAGCGCTGCAGGATCTCACGGCACGTTGGCTGAGAGAGGCACTCACAGTCTATCATACCCCCTAGTGGAAAAGAATCTCAGAAACAAGTGCCAACGTGGCTCTGTGTACTCTTGAAGATGAGACATAGAGCTGATGCCAGATGGAAATGATTTGAGGTGGCATCTCATTTTTAAGACACAGGCATAGTGCAATTTCCCAAGACTGGAGGAAGATGAGGAGATTAGGATTGGCTATTTCCAACATGAAACATTCTCTTAATGACCCTATTTAATAAAACAGGGCTTGCCTCAATAAAGCTCAGATTTGAAATTAAAGTCACCACTTGTCTATATGTTCATTTCAAAATCCTTTAATCTCTGGAGGTTAAGAAAAGCAATTAGTAACGCTCCAGAGGACTATGCAAAGCAAATTTTATAGCAGTGAAGGTAATTGTCTCAGGAAACGTTTGGTGGGCTTGAACTAATGGCTTGCAATGTGTACACATTTCTATGCCTTCTGTGTTTAGGAATTTGAAATGTCCATTTTTTATATTGCACTTATGTCCGTTTTTTATATTGCACTGAAGCCTCCTTTTCACCTACTCAATTCTGGAAAAATTAGGATGCTCATGTAAATGTTTTATATATTATATTTAGAGGTATATAAACATAGTTATATCAAATCAAAGCAATAGGGAAAAGCACAGAATTAGCAGAGGCATTTTTGTACTACAGTATATTTCTACAGCATGCATTACAGAGGAAAGCAAAGGCAGAAAATTTCAGCTGGACATTGACACATAATACATGAATAGATTAAGAGATATACACTGGCTATTTTTTTCTCCTTCTGATCCTCAGAGTAGCTGTAAATCAGTTGACCACTTGATTCAAGTTTGACCAACAGTTTTGACCAGAGCTGTTGACCAGGGTTCATTTTGAGAAGCATTGCATCATACTGTATTTAAATTACAGAAGCAGGCACCTGACTGAGCTTCAAAGATTCAGGAAAGCTTGCAAAGGATGTGTTGTGCTGACCTGATACAAAATAACATCCCTGAACTGTTGAGTAGAGAATTATTGATCATCACTCACACTTAATACTAAAAAGACACACATCTCTCACTCTTTAATATCTGTACTGTTCAAAGATTTGCTTCACTTTGCACCTGGACTGCAGAAATATCAATGTGGAGCTGTATGACTTCTCACATTCTTATTGACAGATATGTATGCACAGCCAGTGATCAATTAAAAAAATATTTTTCTGTTTTAGCAAAATGAGTTTTCCAAGCCCTTCTCAGGAAACTGTCAACATGCTCCCTAAAATGCAGAATGATACACAGTGTTCCAGAACACCCTGCAATACAGCAAGTAATATATTATCTATTAATATTTATATCCTTCATATACACTAAGAGGAACAGTTTGCACCATTCTCTGAAGTGTTCTTGCACCAAACACAGCATAGAGAGAGAAAGTTAAAGACTTGTACTGGCATTCCCCCTGGTCTGACAGTGACCAGAAACTAAAGATGGAAAAACAAAATCCCTAATAAGGGAAAGACACTAATTGCAGTGCTCACCAGGTAGTGCCTGATTTCCTATCACCACGTGAATTTCATTAGAGGGGTTTTCACCAGGCAGCTGGGAGGCATAACAGGTAGACCACAAAGATTAGAAAGGTTGACAGTTTCAGAGCAATCACATCTCACAAATGCAGCTACATGGAAACAAAACTTAGGTCTGGATTTGATAGTTGCAGCCCAGATTTACTTCTGCAAGTTGCATTTTTCATAAATCAGGTATGAATTATGGTGTATTATCAGGTGAATTATGGTGAATTATCAGGTATGAGTTATTAGGTGTCCATGTCTTGGACACCTTGTTGTGCCCTCTTCTCTCTCCCTGACATGATAACCACTGAGGAGTGACTGCACAGAGCAGCATTTCAGGGGCAGAGAAGAGGCCACGACAAGGTGCTCAAATAATGAAATGCCTGACACACTACTGTCATTAGAATAATTTCCAGACTGAAGTCACAGGAAAGGGATGACTGGTCCAGAAAGGGACACTTTCCAATAACAGCAATCCATGTCTGGTGGGTCTCTGATATCGATACTAAAAGATGGAGCTTTAATTATTTTACATTAATCATTAATTTTGTATTAATCATTTAATCTATATGCATCAAAATCGTGCTAAGTACACTGATCCTAATTTACATTGCAAAAGATGATGAAAGAGTATTTTAAAGATTTTACAACTTGCTTCAACTGAGGTGAAGATTATTTTGCTAAGCCTACAATTTAAATGATTTAAAAAGAGACAACGCTTAATTTAGAGATTGATGCTACACTCAGTTTGGCCTATTTTTATTCTTCAGAAAATGCAACTTTTGATGATTACTCAATATCTATGAATAATTTGCAGAGTTTTAAAATAATTTTTCTATTAATCTGTCACAAGCCATGAAACTTGACATTTTCACCACACTGAGTACATGAAAGTTGCCAGCTTTGCCTACCATGCAAATAAGATTCTTAATTACAGTATTTAAAAGAACAAACCATACAAGTGCTATAATTTCTTATGGTAAAAAAAAAAAACCCTGTTTGGACCCTGTGAGGGTGGAAGAATGGTCTCAAAAAGCTTCTTAAATGTACTGTGATTTTATTTCCACTCCCCAAGCATTAAGCTAAAGGATAAAATGACTTATGTCATAAAAAAGAAAAAAAAAAGCATTCTATTTATATTTCCATTCTTTTTCTTTATACCTTTGTATCTACAAACAGCAGGCGTTTTTCATATTCACCCAGTAAGCCTTCAGCCCTACTCACCCTGTACACACCTGTGTTGTTAATGGAACTGGCTGAAAGCACATATAAAATTTCTCTGCTGGGATGACAGTCACCTTTTGCTCTGCTTGCACAAGTGACTTTCAATCCTTAATGAGGAGCATGACTCACTTGTTAGGGCTGTTGCAGAGGTACAGGTTCAGAATGTTCAGAGCTTTGATAGGATCCGTGTAGGACACAAATTTCTTGCATCAGTATTAGGCAGCACAACCAAAGACAAAAAAACCCCAAACTTTTCTACAGTCTTAGTTCAAAAGGCCACCAAATTCTAAGTGCTATAACCTGAGCTCTCCTGCTTTTCCCCATAAGGACCTGTTGGCTTCTCCCTTAGCTCTGAGAAAACCAATGAGAAGATTTTTTTCTTGAGGCTCCCCTGCCAGCTGTGAGGTAGAGATATTTCCTTGGCAAAGGAGGCGCTGCAAGAGAAATTTGTTGGACTTTTTCAGTTGCACATACAGATGCCTATTTGCTCTGTCTTTATGGCTCCTAAGCCATACAAACCCTTCCACAGGCAGGTTGTAATTCAACTGATTGACCTGTTTATGCAATAAACAGTAAATACTGGCTAGGCTGTAACAAAAATGCAAAAGAATCCTTTATCTTTTTGGGCTGGGTCAGCAGGTCTGTAATGGTCCTGCAATCCAACCAGCCAAATCACAAAATGAGAGAAAAAGAAGTGTGTTTGTACTTCCAGGAGAAAAAGGCTGCTAAGGGCAGGAGGATCAAGACAGACACAGACACAGAATACTTTTTATATTTCCTTTAAGAGGTTATTCTTTTAAACAAATCCCTACACTAAAACCTTTTTTCATTTATAATATTAGTAATTCTATTTATGGATGAAGCTTTAGTTCAAGAGTGAGAATCACAGTTCTGTGTTTCTATTCTCATATCTGTCATCAAGTGCTGTGCCATTTTAGAGAAAATAAAGCAAACTGCCTTGGGTTTCAATCTACCCCTCTGCAGAATGGAAATTATTACCTGTTAATAATATGTGAAGTGTTATATAAATCAAATGCATTGGCACGCACTCAATGACTTGCTTGAAAGAAAGGAGAATATCTTGCCTACTCTATCATGTTATGAACTTTGATTTTATTAAAAAAGGGATATGATGGCATCCTCAGTCACACAGAGAGAGGAGTAGCAGAGAAATATGAAGTGAAGAAAGAAGAACTTCAGAAGTTCACATATCCCTTTTGAGCAGGGACCTATGAGTTCATGGAAATCTATCAATAATAGTGGATTCATTCTGCTTTTGATTACAAAGATGCAAATTCTCTGTTTTAATGAGATGCAATGTTGTAATGGAAAGCCAAGCACCATACATATTATTTATAAGAATCTCCTTAGATTTTTATGGTCTTTCTCTTTTGCAACCTAGAATTCATAAAATGCTGCAGGCCAAAATGCTTCCTGTTGCTTTAATGATTTTTATATTTTTCTAGGAGGAAAGTTACAGTGGAGAAGGCAAAATTATCTTGGTTATATGCACATTCATTTAAGAAAAGAACACAAAATGTATTGTACCTCAGGGGAGAAAGCCACAAGACTAATGTAATGCTAAGGTTGTGGAATAACTCATTTTTAAGTAAAGAAATGCATATTTTAAATTTTCACCTTTTTTTTTCCTTATCATCATTCCTCTAAAAAGTGATGAATCTTTATATTATAAATTAGTTGTCAAATAAGACAATATGTACCAGAAAACACAATGTAATTTCTTATAAATGCCTGCATGCAATGATTTACAGCACTACATTTTTCACATAATTTATTTCCCAGACTCATTAAATCTGTGGGAGAAGTCAAGTTTGAAAAAAAAGGGGTTCCATAATTCCTGAGCTATGCTTTTATAACACTTTCAACAAGATAATGTCAAATAACCACACTTATTTGTTTGCTATTTAGGATCAGAGAGCAGATGAAAAATACTGCTCAACTTTCTTGAAAGGTCTGCCTTTTTATTGAGACTAAGCATGGTATTTGTATTTCAGTTCAAACTGAAATACAAATCTTGCTTAATAACTGGACAATAAATGGACTTGAAATTAAAAAAAAAATATTTCTAGTTAATTTACAGTATCTTAAGGAGAGCAGGATGAGTTACAGAACATTCAGTAAATCTAAATGACATAGACAACAGAATCTGCCAATCTGGAAAAAAAAACTTTGCAAAAATATTAATCCACAGTTGTTCAATATACAACAAAAGAAAAGATTAATCACACCAAATCAAGGAGAATGGAATCGTGGAGAATCTGCACAATGGAGGGAACTTTTCAAATGCAAACCTAACAAGACCCTGTGCTACCTGTCCTACCAGTGCTCAGTGGTTAAATAATCCTCCCTCACACTGTTCTGCCTCTCAATAATTTCCTGAGTTGTTCAAATTTAGAGCATACACACACCACATGTCATAACCCATCAGCACAATGGAGTGAAAATGCCAAGTATTGTTCCAGTGTTTAGGTTCTGGATGACTGAATATGATTAACTGGTTGGTTGAATTTTTCAGGTGTTATAAAAGTACTATGACAAACAATGAACAAAACCTACAGTGCATCATTAGGACACTACAGCCAAGGCCCTCGTTTATAAGAGGTGAGGCTGGGAGATCCACTCACTCCTCTGCCTGCCCAACACTTCCAATTTGAAAGTGTTTTAAGCTTTTCCAAACTTTCACCACTTGGTTTGATTTTCAGATATCTTCCTCAGTTCAGGTTCTTTCCACTGGGACGGTTGGCTGGCTTTTCAAATTGTATTTATTCCAGACCAACCGTTCCAGCTCTTCCTAAGAGCAGGGATAATGGTAGGCAGGGTTTGGTTGTGCAAGGCCTGTCCTTTGAAAAGGAGGTGCAAAATGTCTCTAACCCCAGTACATGGAAACAAGAGATTTGAAGTATGAAAAGAATGTGCTTGTAACTGTCCTCATGATAAGCCTTCCAAATTCAAGCTTTTGTTAAAATCACTGTTTAGACAAAACTGTTAAAAAACTATGGACATGCTACTGTACAACAGGAAAAATTTATCTTACTTCAAACACAGAAATGCAGCCTTTCTTTTTAAAATGTTTTTTTCAGTAGGATCCTTGAAATCCAAAGATGAATGGTGGTCAAGTAGTAGAGAAGACCAATTTTTCAGGGGCCTTAATTTCAATTTTATCAGACTTCAGAAGGTATGTTGCAAATGAAGTATGAAATAATAAAGAATTAAAGGTCCTCCTTCCTGTTACTTTAAATTCTGCGGAAATAATTTACTTCAGACTTAGACTCTGTCTCAGTTCATTTGAGGAATAAATATTTCAGGAATTTATTTATTTATTTATTTCTGTTAAAGGCCAAGCACTATTGTCTGGATGGAGAGCTGGTTCCTGGGACTGCTGAATGCTCAGGTAATGGAATGCTCAGCAGATTGCAACCAATGGGATCTCTGTCCCAGTCAGGTAAGTTTGTTTCAGAAGAGACTGAGTAAGCCATGCAGTGAGACATCACACTGGACACCTTGTAGTGGTAGAAGCTTTGACCTTAATCTTTTCATGCATAACTCCAGCTTTGGATGGTCCTAATAAAACCCCATATCTCATATGAGTTAAATATATCAATTCATATTTGCCAAGAATTTTGATAGTGTAGTGAAGAGCACTATAGGAAAAGAAATCCAAACCAAAACAGAAGGAAATGGGGTTTCTGACCTCAAAGCAGAATTTAAATTAAGTGCAATAAATAAAGCCTGAAGTCACACATTGAACAATGAAAATAAAATGAAACATTCAAGAGCTACTCATTAACTGAGGATTTCTTTTCTGATCATGAAATAAAACAGTTGGCTGTAGAAAAATATATAGATGTGATTCAATATTTCAGAAGTCTGTCATAATTAGTGTTATTCAAAGGATTGGCCACCTGAACAAAACAAGAAAATGGCTTGAGTTCGGTCCAAAGTCAATTTTTTGTTTATTCTCATCATCTAAATAAGTCAAGCTTAGTTAAATTTTGAAACTAGCTATTACTTTGAATTTATAGTATTTTCTTTTCAAAATATGAAATCACATTGCTGTGTCTGCTACAAAATTTGAAAGATATTTATCAGCTGAAGTCTTCATATGGTTTTCTTGTATACCTTCAGTTAACCTGAATTTTTCATTTTTCATATAATAAACTGTTAAGGTAAACACTGAATTCAGCTGTAGTCCCAGTGGGGGTAGAGAGCACTGTGAGGGGAAAGCTGAACAGCCAGCCTGAATCCTGGGTGTTGGAGATTTAGATTCTGAAAGATGAGGGATTTGTTCTTTTAACTTAGTTTTGGATGCACAATATAAATGCATCCATTCATGATAGGGGAATAGTGGTCAAATGAAATGGCTTTGCAATCCAGGATGTTATATAGGATAATCAGAATCAGCCTTTTCACCTTAAAAAAATCTATTTATATTAACATTTCAAATTTAGCCTAAGTGTCCTGCTCACTCTTAACATTATACATATAGATTATATGGTTATATAGTGAATTGTTGCACTTCAAAACAACAGCAGTAGGTTGAGATTAATGTAGTTTTATGGAATGAATAAAGAATGCTCTGCTAGAGGTTTTCTGCTGAAAAATTGTAAATGAAAATGGAAATGCTGGTCAAGTTAGCACATCTCCTGAAAGTTCAGTTCTTTGAGTACTGAGTTTTGGTATATTAGAAGGTAAAAATGAGGAAACTGCCATTAAGATAAATGGGTGGGGGAAGCTAAAGCAGAACAAAATGGGGAAAAAAGAGACACCTAGAGCGAAAGATCTTCCAAGGCAATTGGGAAAATCATATCAGTCTAGAGAGAATGTAATATTCAGCTGAAAATCTCACTCTTGACTGGAAGCTGAGAATGGTAGGATATAAGGCCTGAAATACTATGAAATCAGAATAATTTGTTTTCTTTCCATAAGAAGGTATTCTCCTAAGGTCAGAGCTCATCCTTCCCCTTTACAATGTTGGCAGTAAATACCCCAAATGTGAGAACATTAAATACAAATTCAAAAATTATTTGTATTCTCATTGGTTAAGTCATTTCTGCTCTAATCAATGACTTTGACTATTAATTCTGTGTCCTTTCCACTACTTTCAAAGTTGAGCTTGGAGATTTTGGTATTTTTATTATATTTGGATGTTTCTTGATAAGGTCTCATGTTGTGAATAACTCAATTACATGAAGAAGACTAATGTTGCAGATTGCAAAGTCATATTTTTTAAAAGAAAATAGATATAAACCCTCCTAAACAGAAGTACCCATCTGACTTCAATCCCTGATACCAGTCCAACAATCAATCACCAGGGCCATTGGACACCCATAATTAGATTATAAAATCATAACTATAGTAATTTTACGTCTGCTTGCATAATTACATCAGCATGCTAATATCCTTTTAATGGTCTCTAATGATGTAATAAGAAATAATGGAACTTATTTGACAGCTACATAACCATTAACAAAACATATTAAGCATAACTATTACTTCCATAAAGATTCAGGCTGCATCCAAAAGTGACAACTAACATGTTGGATCTTATTTTCAATGTTGAAATATTTCTAATTATGGATTCCCTAAACCTATTCCAACTCATCTGCATCACAGGGCGAGCAAACTTTATGTCAATGTGAACTTGACAACAAATCAGCTGTAGAGATGGACTGGATGCTCTGGAAGACAAGCCTGGGGACATCCTGTGAACTGAAGTCTGTCCTTAAAGTTGGCAGGATTGTGAAAGACAATTTTATCTTCATAAAATAAGCTGATTACTACCAAGCACCAGCTAATCAAGAGCTAACACAGGATGTTGGATTCCCATCCATGGCAATTCACTTACCTAACTTCAAAGCACAGGTAAAAACTAAAAATATAGGCAAGAGGGAAAGATATTTTATAATACTAAAAGCAGTAATTTATTAGTGAAGCAGTTCCTTTAATTCTCTTTGGTTTTGTTTTGTTTTTGGTTTTTTTGGGGGGGTTGGTTTTTTTGGGTTTTTTTTTTTCAGAGAAAAGGACTATAAACTGGTAACTGAGAATTTCAAGAACTTCAAAAGAACTCACCACTTACCCTCTCTTCTCAGTTCTTGCACTATTCCTATTTGATGTGATGAATTTCTCTATACTCTCAAATTAGTCCTGTGATTCTCATTAACATGTCATTACTCTGAAATCTTTGCAATGATCTAAAAAGTCCAAGTGTTCACTGTTACTTTCTAACCATTGGGAATTCTTGAATAGAAAAGAGAGAATTGAGAATTCCAGACCAAGCAAATACTCAGGTTAGAGTTGAAGTAGGCTAGTATGACAAATTCTCACCCCTTTTATAACTCCTCTTTCTCCAGGCTGACTGATAGTTTTTTCTACATAACTTCCCCATTTTTACCAAAAAAAAAAAGAATCTTTAAGAAAGAGGATACTTTTAGATGCCAGTGAAATAAAATGAATCACCCATGATGTCTTAGCCCAAGTAAGAAGCATGTTATATATTTCCTGATAAATATTTCCTTATGTGTCAGTGACATGACTTTGGTATGACATCAGGTTTTTCCTGAAACCCCTCTCCATGAGGCCACAGAGAAGCTAACCAGAGTATTCACAGTTTTACTGTTTTCCACTGATAGTGGTGCAATGGCAAGAAAATAAAAAATCCAAAAAGTGTTAACTCTTTTCTTGGCAAGGTCTTTGTCTAAAGCTACTGCTGGCTTATCTACTGGTCAGCTCCACCTTCCTTTAGTACTTTATAGGTTTAACCTGAGTCAAAGCATTTCATTCTCTTGAACAAAAAAAATTAATTATGGATGAATTCTTAACTGATTTGAGATTTAGGATAACAGATTTATAGATCTTAAAAAAGGCTTAGACTGATTAAAACATTGTATGGATAGAAAGAATACTCAGTCCTGTTTGAACTTTCTGTAATTCATATCACATTTTAAAGGTACTGACCATACAAATATTTTCAGTACAGTCATGTGACTGCATATTAATAGATGCAAAATATGCAGCTAATTCTGCACATTAAAAAAAAAGTCCATCACAGCTGACTGTACCACTGGAAGGATACTTTTCATTAGCAGGTCTAAAGCCTATCAACTGCAATGTGCTGTGATTTATCAAATTATATAAAAACACCAAAAGGATTTGTATTAAAAATTAGAAAGGTAGGTGAAAGTGCTCTTGTACTGTAAATAATGAAGTTAATGAAGTTGAACCCACTGATTCAGCAGAGAAATTGTTCCATGGGATTTCTCCTTTAAATATGCAGTAGACCTTATCTGCTAGTGTCCAAAGTCAAGGGTACAAATTCTTCTTACAAGAAAGATAATAGACTATAATTTTTTTTCAATTTAAAAACTCAGTATTCATAAAAAATGTATTTCATGAAATACAACCAAAAGACATTAATCAAAACAAACAAAATATGGGAATATTTTCCTTCTCAGTAACTAAAGCCAAAATGCCTGGTATTTTCCAGGCTTCTGAAAAGATTTTCTCACCAGTAGTCCATTTCTCCATTCAAATACAGTTATAGAAGGGATACAATTTTTTTTTTTTTTTTTTTTTAATCAAGTATAAACACTTCCACTAAAGACGAAGCATTATCAGACTATGGTTTTAAGAAGTGTATTAAACAATTAATTCCATTCTGTAAATGAAAATCAAACAGTAGTTGATGGCAGCACAGGGGAGGCTGAGAAAGATGCTGCACTTCAGCAACCCAACTCCTGGGCCAAGGCAAGTAGTCCCAAACCTTCTGAAACACGGGCAGGAGCTGGATGCTGCCCAGACATCAGCTATTTCCTGAGTGCCCAAGATGTGACTTCTTTTCCCAAAACCCTCCCACAGCTGACTCTTCTTTTCAATTACCTTTACTCAAACTCCTGTTTTATACAGGGAGGATGAAGTTTTGTGAAGTACGGGTTTCTTCCAGAATGCCTTCAGAAAATCCTCAATCTAAAACTCTTTACTAGACATGGCAGATCATAACCTCCTAGTTCAAGAGATTAACATGCAGAGCATTCATCAGTATGAATCATAGGAGGAAAACCAGTGCTCAGCATAGCTGAACTCCCTGTGACTTGATAAATAATAGCTGACCAAAAAGCATGACCTGGTGTGCCACGTTCCAGACTCAAAGCCAGGCACCCAAGGTTTTATCCATCTCTGATGTCTTTTTTCTCCCTGGCAATGCTGGGTAAAATTACCCTTCAGAAGACTTTCCTTGACTAGAAACTGTTAAATAAAGTTGCTAATATTTGTATAGAATTTGAAACAGACTTTTTTTCTCTATGAAAGACGAAAAAAATTCATTCTTTTTCATCTTCTCAAAATAATTTGTTCCCATGTGTAGGGAATGTTACAATCATCAATATTTTTTTTTCCCCTCTTGCTCGTTCTCCTTAATTTTGACAGTAAAGAGCAGATATTTCCTTGTAAGACAAACTATTCAAAAATAATGAGACATCCAGTAAAATAAAAAAGGAGAAAATCCCATGTACATACTTGACATCATCGAAGACACTCATCTGCAGCTTCAGGAGATCTGCCACTTCCTTTATTAACTCCAAGCCCTTTTCCACACTCAGGGGGCTGTTGAAAGGGAGCAAGAAAACAGAGCATTAAAAAGATGGAACTCATCAATACTTGAGAGGCTAAAGGTCCCAAAAGAGTTATCACCTTGGCCTCTTTGAGTCTGAAAGCCACCACTAACTGTATTCCTGTCACATAGTGATCGTGATATCAAGGGAATTGGGATCAGGTGCTTCTTCAGGCATGATGAATCACCTGAATTTTCCAGCAATAAGACAAACAATAAGGTGCAAATGGAATTGTTAGGAAGTGTAATGGGCCCATGATGCAGCTACCAGTTCATCTCAGTCCTCAATAAAAAATGTAATAAAGTAAAAGGACAGAAAGAAAGAAAAGGATTGACGAGACAAGGAGGGAAACAAACAATGAAAGTCAAATTGCAGGCTCAGTATCAAATGGACAACTGAAAAGCATATTTTTAAACTCATTAGATTTTAAAATGAATCTTTGCCCAGTGAAAGGATACAAAATTATTATGGATTTGAAAGTAAACAATGGAGCAAGACACACAGTCCAGAGGACCCTGATTAGATACATAGGATTTAGCTTAGCGTGTGCGTACACTGCTGACAGAGACCCCTTTAAATCTTTTTAACCTTTGTCAATGCCACATTTACATTTTTTAATTTAGAAAACAGGTTGCAATCAGGCCTAACACAATATGACTGCTATCATTTTAAGAAGCACATATCCAGATGCAAAATTTATATTTGCAAAAATTTCAGGTTATTAGAGCTGATACAACTCTAAAGATGTATTAAGAGCATTCCATCCCTAATATACAGATTCTACCTTGCTTAGTTGTTCAGTACTGTGGAACCAAATAAAAAAGTATTAGGAAAGAAAAAAGATGCAGAAATTATATAACAGTGTCCAGTGAAAACAACAGAGACAACATTCTCTGTCTAAATTGTGATCATAGATTTATTCTCAACATTGTTAAAGCCCCAAAGACCATAAAATTATACCTTACAAGCATATCTAACTTATGCCACAGTAAAGCAGGGACAACTTTGCTGAGATTAACCCACAGGAAAAAAGGTTCTGTATTTGTTCCTTCAAGGATTTTTAATCAGTAGGAGAAGAAGGAGTAAAAAAAAATCATGTGGTATTAGACACAATCTTTTCAACTGGACTAAGGGACAAAGATTTTTTTCAAAGCTTTTTTCAAAGGTCACTATTTCTAGCTCAGAGTTGAAGCTTTTTTATCTAATTTTACATCATGGTAATTCATTGCCACTATTTTATTTATTGCCTGCAATGAACACTGGGGGTTTGGTTTTTGTTCTTATTTGGTTTTCTTTTTTGGTTGTGAATTTTTTTTTCACTGGTTTCTGCATGCACTGCCCTAAGGGCACCTCTATTTAAATAATGGGATATCTCATGTGGATCTTGGTTAGCATGGAATTGCTCAGCCTCCCTTCATGCTACTAGCCCAAAATGCTCCAGAGACCTCCTGTCACACAACCAGAGGTAGCCCCTCAAGGCACCAGATAAATATAGAGATTTTCTAGATTTCTAAGAAAGAAATGTTCTTGTGTGAAAGTAACAAAAGAACCTGATTGATTGTGTAAGGAAAAAAATGTACTATAGATTATGCATAAAACTGTTATATTTCAAGGACTGACAGTGGAAAGAAACGTGATTATTCTCATCACTATGAAAGCAGATTGTCATAGTTACTCTGGGGTTTATGTGTTAATTAAATCTTTTCTCCCAAAGAGGTTGGCTTAAATTTTACAGAAATGATTGGTGTCAGCAAGTGGGCTTTTACTGTAATAGCAAGTCTGATGCAGGCAAAGGCTGCTGTGTCCATTGGTGTTGCTTTTTAACCAAGGGAGCCTCAACCTCTTACTCCTGGCTCACCCCTCCCTACTGCCTTGAAAAAGCATTCCCCAGCTTCAAAAACAAGATATGCTGCAACAAGCCAATGCAGCAGCAGTAAATGGGGGGTGTAATCAGAGCATTTGAATGCTACAAACCAGCAATAATGCTGGAGGGGAAATGGGTGAGAAAATGGTGCAGGAAGGCCATTGTTTTGCAAGCCTGAGCAATCCAAGAGCAGTCTTAGTAACTCTCATGCAATATCAAACTCAAACACAAAGGTTCACGTACTCAGATGCAGTTTGATAGGCTAAGAAATTATCATTCATAATAGCACAGGAAAGCTGCAGGATGAGCATCCTATGGTACCAATACTATTACTGATCCCACAGTCACATTTGAGGGTTCCCATTAAGAATTATTACAATCATGATATTTTCCAATGCAATTTTTCCAACTTCCCAAACACTGGAAAATACAATCTAGTGCTGTTTATTACAGTTCTAGGACAGCTGTGTTGTAGGACAGTAGAATATCCAAAACCTTTCTCTAAAAATGCCCAGCCATGATTTTCCATGCTCAATTAAAGCTTTGCTTTTGTTTAGTGTTTTATTTTGCTCATTGTTGCATGGTTTGTATGGTGATTGCCTTTAAATTTGTTTACATGGAGAGAATCACACCATTTCCACCAGCACAGTGCTAACCAAACTGACTTACCTTGTAACAGCACTGTTCACCCACATCACCCATCTGACTCCAGGCTTTCACAAGGACAATCTTTCAAACACCACCTGCTCTCCCACCCATGACCCTCCCACTCATCCTCAGTGCAAGCACTCAATACTTGTAGAACAGATGATATTTGTGATCTTTCACATACTGTGCTTAGTGCTCAGCCTGCTCAATTCAGTTTCTGTATTAGAGAGTAGGGTTTTTCTTAGAAATATGTTTTGTCTATTGACTGTGAGGGTTCAACAACTATGTAATTAATTCAAGAGGAATTGTTAGACAAACCAAGAAAGAAAGACAAAAAAATAAGTGTTGAGATAAGGAACAAATAGTTAGACACTCCAGACTGAAGTTGTAACAGTAGAAAGGCTCTTTAGACAACCCTGACAAGTGAAATATTTTATTAAGGCCAAAGACTTGGAGAAAAATTATGTGTAGAGTTCACACTGCTTTTTCTGATCTGTAAAGATGGTCACTGCAGTTCCCAGTGGGGGATCTGGGAACTCCTTTGGTGCTGGGCCATGCCAGCACTCCAAGCAGTACTGTACAGAGGGAGCTCCTGGGCCGTGGCCCCTCACATTCCAGGGCCAAGACAGGTCCAAATCAATGCCTTTTTTTCCAGAGTCTGTGATAAGGCATTTCAGTACACCAGTAACAGTGAATCCTTAAGAGAGAAATCACAATTTACATAGGTCTCAGAGATACAAAGCATGAGCTGGTAAAAAAACAAAAGCAGAAAAAAGGACCTCAATGCTATTTACAAGTTCTCTTGAGGCTGGCTAACCCTTTCTATGCTCAGGAAAATGAATTGTTTCTGCAGTGCCTCTAACACCCTGCTTGATGGCCACTGGAACAGGCTCCCAGGTCACAGCACTCTCAGCAGAGTTCAAGAAGTGTTTGGACAATATTCTTGGGTACATGGTATGATTTTTGGGGTGTCCTGTGCAGGGGCAGGAATTGGACTTCCATGATCCTCATGGGTCCCTTCCCACTCAGGATATCCTATGATTCTATTATTTGATTTTATCACTACTTTTTTTGATTGCCTTGAAAGTTTCTGATCACCTTTGGGCTAGACTTTGGCCTTAGGAAGAGTAAACTGCTGGATGGCAGAGCACCTTTTTGCAGATGATATAGATGTTGCCAGCTGACATCTTGAGACAGTGCTTACTTCGGGTTTCCTACCTTTGCTCTCATTCCATTTGCTGAAGATTTCTCTTTTGCACCTTCCTTCAAGGTAACTGTAATAACAGCAGCTAAAAGAAAATGTGATACATCTCACTGTTTAAAATAATTCTTTTGAGGTCCTTTTTAAGTTTCCATCTCCAGCTCTCTTAGAAGATAAAAAGGGAGTCAGAAAGCATATAAAATTCATGTATAATGTACTTCCTTCCATTGCTTTATCTTCTAATACCATCTCTACCTGTAAGTGCTACCCTAATTGTTATTTTTTAAGTTGCTAGGTTCGGACCCTATTGCATTAGCAGCAGAACTCTGGCTCACTTGGATGCCAATCTCTATCTCATATTATTGGTAGAATAACTTTGACACACTAATAACAATGAATAAATAAGTGGGGAATGAAATATAAATATTTCCTTTGGGGTTTAGAAAGATACATAGACTGATAGATATAGTTTCAAAGTCTTTCAGAGTGTCATCTGCAAAATATTTCACTACTGCTTTTGCTTGATCTCACTCTTCAGGGCAGGGCTCTTGCACTGTTATGCCTCCTGGAGAATATGGTTGTTACCTCTGCTAAAAATAGCCAATATTATATGGTAGTACTGCATTATCCCTTCAGATGAAATGACTCCCCAGATCAGTTCAAGACTCTGATGTAATGATTTAATGTCATGCCATAGTCATGAAAACTGCTATATCCAGTTTAATCACATGAAAAAGAAATCATCCAATTCAGATCTACTAGGCTGACCTAAAATAAACCTGAGACAATCAGCTCCCTATAAGTTCATCAGGAGTTTTGTCTAACATACACACACAAAAAAAAAAAAAACCCACAAAAAACCCAAAAAAACAAAAACAAAAAAAAAAAAAACCCACAAAAAAAACCCCCAAACCAATCCAAACCAAAAAACCAAATAAAAAAAGGCAGGGGTCCAGCCTATAAATCTGTTTTATTTAGAGATGAATCTGAAACGAAAGCACAGGAATAAATATCTCTTTACTTTAATTTGAGCTGCTGAGCACTTCTGAAAATTAGTGCAATCCATTTAAATGCTCAGGAGTGGATTTGGAAGCCCAACTTCATGTAATTGTCAAAGTGTTTTCACAAAGTGTACTGGACATTGAATACCAGAAAATTAGATTGTCTGGTGAGAATAAGATTTTGTATCTTCCAGTGTCTAGGTCCCTCCCAGTGAGGAAGCTGAAAACAGAAATATTTTAAGGAACAATCCACTTACAGAGGTAATTTAAATAATAGAACACTGAATGATAATCTTCCTCTGCTATTGACTATTAAGATTTAACTTTTCAATTTACAAGAAAAATGCAGTGATGAGAAGTAATTTTTGAAATCTGCTTTCAGGAAGTTGGCACAACTTGGAACAATCCCATTAAGTGAGTTTCTCCTCAGTTCCAGATACAAAATGTATAGTAATGCCAGCTTTTTTTCTTTTTTTAGTCTGTCTAAACAATCCCACTGTCTTCAGTGGTTTTATACATAAATGGGAGAATGCCTGTAGCTAAACAAGTAAATAATGAGGAACAGAATATGTCTTCATCTGGGAGAGGTCTATCAAGTTACTCTGGTCAAGACATTTTCCTGACCTGCAATTTCACTGTCCATAAAATGAAGGCATTTACACCAACTTTCCTTGTCAGCTGCCTGGTATTGTTATTTAAATGACAATAATGTTATTATTTGACTTGCATCCATTCTGGATCTAACAGCAGAAGCACCAACACCATTGGCTCTATATACTGCTCTCTACCAAATATGGAGGAGATGTAGTAGCAAATACTCTGCTACCTGAAAATTAACTTTAAAACTTCACTTATTCCCCTACCAAAAATTTTGTTCCAAACTGTGTTAGCACAAGGCCTCTGACTGATTTTAGAGCACATCTTGCTGATTTAGAGCATATTTGGAGCACCCTGATCCCAGTGAAGTTAAGTTCTGCCTCTCTGGGGAGTTGAAAGTCTTGCTAAAGGCCTGCTGTGGGCAATTAGAGTAGGAGACCAGTCTTATGGACCAGACTTGCTTCATGAAAGGCCAGTTAGACTACTTTAACAGAAAAGTAGTGCTGAATATTGGATGCTGATCTCACAACCACTTCAGCTTCATGCTCCAATTCTCTGAACAATGTTACAAATGGATTCCACGTTTTCAAGAAATTCCCAAGATTAAGTACAAATCTGATGAGTGAGAACAAACATTTTGAATAATGGCCTATTTTTGACCTGGACCTAATGATTTATGCATTCAAGGCTCAAAGTTTCCCCTTCTGGTTAAAAAACAAAAAGGAAGCATGTAAATGAAGGCACAGGAGGAGCTCTGTGGGGACACTGGCAGCATGGCCAGCTCTGCATGCTGAGCTAAATGGAGCTCAAACTCTAATATGAGCCAGTGGGCAATGTCAAAGGGAACAAGAGGAAAAACAGAAGTAAACAATGATGAAAACTATATGTTCTGTATTTCCCAACATGCCTGTCAAAACAATCCCATAAATTGAACCATTTTGGTAGCAAGAAATCTGATGCAGTTATACAGATGGCTTGATTGCTGGCGTTTGCCAAGCCTGCTCTCAGCCCAAGGAGAACAACATGTAGTTCAGTGTTGTGCTGAGCTTATGTCAGTCTCACAAGCAGTTGCTCTCACTTCCTTTTCCTCCTCCCAATTGTCAAGTGCCATTGGAAACCCACTTACTGAACTCTGAAATGCTCCCTTAGTGCCATCATTCAAATTATGTATTGTCTTTACCAGACTGTACCTAGTGCCCTTCCAATACTCTGTTTAGCAATTGTAATGCAGCACTGTGATGGACATCCAGTCAGCCCTGTCAGATTAATTCAATTGAATAATTTCCTGCAAAAATGAAGAATAATATACAGTACAGAAATGGGCCTGACATTGGAATTGCACTCTTTAAACCTAAATGTCAGTTTAATCCCCAGTAAAATCTCAAGTAAGGTAGGGTTCAATCCACCTAAAATTTGCTTAGATCAGAAAAAGGCAATGATGGCCAGTTTACCCATTTTCAAGAGTGATGAGCACTACAATAAAATTGCAAGGCATTTCTCAGCAGACTCAAAGTTGCCTGAATGCTTAACTACAGTATCCTCCCATCAGTAAGTGTATTTTCTGGGTAAATGCCATTCACACCCAGCCTCTTTTGCTGTCCAAACTCGAGCACAGTGGCATGGACACTCCATTTATCTCCCATAGAGAATGTTCAAAAGTTTGGCTACACCTGAGCTCAGCTTGAATAGTATTTAGTACACATCTAAATCAGAGAATGAAGCAGAGATTAAAACCAGCATTGAGGACTTTTGGGAAGGAGACATTTTATTCAGACTTTTGCTGTCTTTAAAACCACTTTCAATGCACAAAAAACTTACTCCTGAGTGCTGCAAGTTGAGTCAGGTCCTCTTCTGTGCATTATTTATCTTTCTCTGTTGCTTTTAGGCCTGAAGACAAACCACTGGGACACCAAGAGGATGATGGACACTGTTATCTCTCATTTCTGGTACACAGAGCCCTATTCCAGCATGTGGGAGTTAAAACTGCTCAGATCAACTTCAGTAAGGTCTCTTCCATCTCCTGCTTCACTTTCCAAGCCCCACAGTAATAAGCAGAAGACAGACAGAAGATCCTAGACCCAGTGCCTGTCAGCAGAGCAGCACTAGGCATGCTGGATCCCTGAACATCCTACTTGTTTGGCATGTCTCAGTGAAACAGGGAGCTTATTTTGTAGTCTGGGCTGTTTTCTGGAGTCTTCAAAGGTCTCTTCTAATCAGTGGAGGAAAGAAGGTGTCTAACCTCCCCATGTGGGTATGTCTTCACCTGTCTCTCAAGAAGCTCAGTGATGTGCAATGAAGGGGATGACATCCTTGGGGAATATGTGCAGCATCATCCAGCAGGTTGGTACCTAAATGAGTCAGTCTGGCTTTCACTCTAAATTCTGAAATAACCACATTTCAGCTTTACATCTAGAATTGTGCCTTAAAGGGAAAAGATATTAAACACATGGGTAACAAGGCAAATATCCAAAGCTCTTGAAAACAGAAACTGAATGGATAAAATCTCTTGAAGAATTTAATTTCAGTAACCAACTTTTATTAAACAATGGGAGCTATAAACAGATTATGCCCTGCAGGCCAAAGGGTTGGTTTAGAATTCTAAGATTCTTTCTCATTTGTTCTTTATCCCACAGATTCACTTGTTAGCAAAAAAAAAAGTCTACCAGAAGACCTGCCTGGATGAGTTCACCATAGATCCATGGCTTCTTGTGGTACTACTTTACTATAGCAGCTGATCAGAGTTTTGATCTGAAAAACACAATTTTGTTGGTCCTGCCTACCACTATATTTATTCTGAGTGGTTATATTTAAGATTTATTAAACAATCATTCTCTTAGTGGACACAAATAGGAACTTTTTTTACACTGAAGACTTATTTTTGTAGTGATCTGAGAACTGAGAGTAATTTTTACTCAGTAAAATTACCGAGAGTAATTTTTTCCCTCTAGTCTTTTTGAATACTGAATTTTAAGAAAGATGAATTTCAAAGTTTAAAATAATAATTTCAGGAAGTTCCACCTAGCCATTTCTCAGTAATATCTTTGTTTTGATTGACATCAAATCAGATTCCTGTCCCAGACAGAGCAACAGTCTATAACGGCATCACTTCCTTAATATGCAGCACAGTCTCCTTAGTACTGAAGATAAAAAGCTAAACCTAAAAAAAGAAAAATCAAAGTTCAGAAATATGAGTCTGGAATACCATATGGAATGCATTAGAGAGTCAAATAATGAGTCTTTCTTTAGGATGAATAATGTTGAGGACCAGTTGTCTCTGGCTGCTAACACCATTTGGCAGCACCATGGACTTTGACTGGTGCAGGCAAAATCCCTGCTGGTGGGAAGCTGGGAGGGGCAGCCTGGCCAGCTCCAGCCAAGCTGCCATCCTTCCTCCATGCCTGGAAAAGAGCAGGAATGTCTGTCATGGGGCTGAGGCTGAGTGATGTGTGGAGGTATTTCAGAGTTTCTGTAAAATGACTTAACAGGTGTGGTAGGAACTATTTGCTTATTACTTGCTCTAATGAATATACAATATTAAATATTAAAGAGGGGGAGTGTTGAAACAGGTGACTTCTGCATTTTCAACCACCCACTTTCATGGGCCAGCATCAGGCTTGGTTTCTTTCCCATCCCACCTCCCTTCTCAGTGCACTGCTTGGAACGGAAAAGTGGAGGAGCTGGAATGCCAGGACCTGGGCACTGCCTGTCCATGGGCAAGGGCTGGTGCACACCAGCCATGACTGCTTTGCCTGCTAAAAGCAGTCAAGAGAAAAGGAGAAAGAGCAGGAAAGCAGTTTCCAGTTCCTGCTGCTGGGATCAAGAAGGAATGAGAAGAGCCATGATGAAGGAAGCACATTCCTGGCAGTTCATGCCAACCCCAGACCCTGAGTCAGCTCTCAGCAGCAGTCACCAGCACAAGACTGGAGATTTTTTTAGACCACCTTGAACATGCTACTGCCTGATTTTCTAAGACTAGCACTAAATACAGGATAGCTCAAAAGTAAGTGCTAAGAAATAAAGTCCAAGATAATTCTGGAAAAATTCTGAAGGAGGGCAAGAGAAGTAGTCAGCTGGGATCTGCCTCTGTAAGGACAACCTAAGAACCCATCTATCCTGGAAAAACAGGGCTTTGACAAACAATAAACTTTAGTTTCTAATGAACATTAGTTCTTTTGTTTTCTTTTTTTTTTTTTCCTTTTTCTTTTTTTGCTTGGGCACTGTTGTATTTACACCACTAACAATCAAGAAAGAAGGAAAGACACGAAGAGAGTTATTCAGTAACAGTATTCAAAAAATAGTATTTCCTCAGTTCCCTGAGGAAAACTTAAATGGTGAAAGGGTGTCTATGAAATTGCCATTTTACAGGTACTTGCCCAAAACCCTGTCAAAAAGTAGCAAAACACAGATATTCTACCCCAGGAGTACTAGAAACACCTGACCAAACAAATGAGAATATTATACATGAAAAAAAATCACTCTAATTGATTAATTCTCTGACTCCAGAGGTCAGGAATGGTGCTATGTTTTCCTTACATGATCCTCATAAAACACATGAAGCTTGCATTTAAAAATAGTATCAGTCAAGCACTTTTCATGTGTCACATGTGCACTGTAGCCCAGGCCAAGAACAGACAGATATCAGAAGTTAATTCCTCTTGCCTTACACCCTGCAGCAAGAGCATTCCTTCTGAAAATAAATAAGATTATGGTTATAATTCTACAAACAATTAGTTATTGTGATTATAATTTGATGTATCTGCTCAACAATTAGAAAAATCTCTCTTTTAAAAAAGAATCTCCTCTTGAACTTTTGACCTCAGTGATATGTATTAAACAAGTTTGTGTTTCAGAAATGTTGGGAAATGGGCCACTGCCTTCAGGATTTGCATGCTTTCTTTTAAATTTTCAAGTCTGAAAATATGTGCCACCATATGAAGAGCAGGATTCATGCATATAGATACAACAAATCTTTTCTTCAGATTTTCCACACCCTCAGAGCACAGACTATGTGGAGTTTAAAGAATACCTTTGCTTTTTCTTTTTTTTTTTTTTTCCCAAAGTATTATTTTTGTTAATGTCTATTATTCTGTCACACTTATTCCAGCTGAATCTCATCTACCATTGTACTCCTTAATCCCTCAATGTATTTAAATCCATCTGGAATTTTTCTAAATCCTCCATAGTTCTTCCTAACAGAGACAATTTGCCAATGGGGTACCACTAATCTCTGTACACGCTGAGGAGCAGCAGTTCATGACAAATCTTTCTCTTCTATGTCATAACCAGCTCTTAATCCTCAGTGACACCCTGCCCCTTGCTCTGTGACTCACTCTCCTTAAAGTCAGTGTGAAGAGCATCCCATTTATGTCCTGTTGATTTGAAGGGTAGGTACAACTTGTGGTTTTGCTGTGAGAGCAGTTTTTCTCCTGGGAGAGTCTGATGTATCTCAGCAGAAGGTGCTGAGGACCTGAGGGTCTTCCATGTGTGGTTCTGCCACCAAGGAGAAGAGAGGGTCCCTGGCACTGCCTCCTGGAGGCCCAGGCTCAGTGGCCCTCCCATACAAATAGGCAGGACTTAAATTGTGCAGCTTTGAATAGCAGCTTATCATCAATGTGGTCTCAAGTCTGTGATCACAGCATTTTTCCATCTCAGAGAAGATGTAAACAACACTAGGGAAGCTTTTATTTTATGGACACAAATTAATTCTTTTGGCTTTCACTATTATTTTTTTCTTTTTTCTCCTTCTTTTTTCCGCTGCTAAGATTAGTAAATATTTTAACAACCAAAATAATGGGAAACTCAGCTACTGATGTATGAAATAGATTGATGTGAAACTCCTTGTGTGCAAATTTCAGTAGTAACTGAGACATGGGAGGGCTGCTGATGGTCCTGCAACAGATACAGCTTTACCAAGGTGCCACTTGAGATTTTCACTCCCCTCTTCCCTCTGACTCCTGTCTCCCGGGAATTAGCTTCATGGCACTTTTTAGTACACCAACACCACTGTTCTCTGATCTGAAAGTCCTTTACCAAGCCTGGTAACAGCCAACTTCTGAGCCACACACCTCACAGTCCAGAGGAAGGATGTCACATTTCCCTGAGGAGGGAATAAATGGAGAAGAGTGTCATCTATTCCTGCCCCAAGGGTGGAGCAAGTGCTCCTGCCACTTCAGGTAGCACACAGCCTGTAGGAAAAGACAAGGTGACACAGTGCCATGGCTCTGCCTTTCTCACCAGGCTGTCAACCACCAGTATAAAGCTATCAAATCCAGCTTTCTCCAGCTCCTACTCCTCTTTTTCTAGACAAAAAGGAAGTCTCAGTCATCACAAGAACAATGCTTTTGCTGCAGGTCATAGAGGATGTAAGGGCCATGGCAAGGACTACTGGGAACATTTTTGATACCAATTTTTTGGTGTTGACATTAAATTCTTTCTGAGCCTACCAAGCCTAAAAAAAAATTTTAGACACTGAAACTGTATTTATTTTTCTTGTCTGGAAGTGCTCTGAGAGTAACACATCTGATAATTAACAATAAAAGTCCTGGGCACTGATGCTTTAAGCCCATGATGTTAGAACAGCCTGCCTTGTCTGAGATTTTTGTCCATGCTTCAATGTAACTTCATAAATCTTGAAACACACATCTCCAGTAAAGATTTTGGAAGGGAATGCATTTCATGGATTTATTGTGGTTTGAACACAGTCTGGGTCTTACATTAGGTTAAATAATGATTAATTTTGTAAATGGTGCACATTTATCCAGAATTCCTGAGAACAACTAAATAACTCCAAGCACAGAGCTATTCAGTGGATTGTTTGAGAGCTGCCTGACTTCACAGCACTGTTATTGTAATCGTTTTAAGGACACTGCAATTTTATTGCACTGGGCTGCACTTTCATTTTTTCATGCTTCTTTCCTCAAAGGCTATATTAGCCATAAAACCTTTTTAAGCTTACTTCTGTTTTGACAACTCAGCAAATTCCCACTTTCTGTAATTTTTTTCCCTCTTTTCCCACCATCAGTAAGTGTGAATCTAAACCTCTTAATACAGACAGATTCAAGTCCAGACCAATTTGTAACACAAATGACACTCACTAAAAATCAATGGCAGTGGTTGGGCTATGAAGGTCAGAGGAGATAACAGCATCCTGGAAACAGGAGAGTGAGAGAGAAGTTGAGAAGGACCAACTCTCTGGAGTTATAATCAAAGTGTCACACTGTGCCAGCCTGTGCTTGCATTTCTTCAAACATTCAGTACCTCCAGCTGTGTTAATAGTAACAAATTCATACAGATGCTTTGTCGCCTGCAGAAGCACAGAAATAATGGCAATAATCCGTGCCATGATTGTGCTGCCCTCCCTTCTGAGGCTGAAATGGACCCCACCAAAGTACTCCCCAATGCATTTTAAGCTGAATGCTGGAGACAGCTACAGGGTTCACTTGTCATGCACCCTGAATCTCTGATGCAAAAAAGCCTTGAAAATGTAAACCTGTTCTTTCATATCAAATTACTTGTTCATACAAGTAATTAGTAAATGAGATTGAGGACAAATGATGATACACATTTTAATGCACTTTTGACTTTTAAATTCTTTCCCTCTCTTCATATCTTCCATCTTCCTTCAAGGCAGCATAAAGCCCAGACCAATTCATAATGCAAAATGACAAAGAATATCCAACAATACAGTGTTCAAAAAAAGGAGTTTAAGAAACACAAATACTAGCTCACAAAGGGACTAAAGCACCTCCCCTCTGAGGACAGGCTGAGGAGGTTGGGATTATTCAGCCTGGAGAATGGAAGATTGTGTGGGAACCTCAAGACAGCCTTCCAGAGTCTGAAGGGGACATACAGGGAAGTCTGAGGGGGCTCTTCATCTGGAAGTGTAGTGACAGGACAAGGGGAAATGGATTCAAAATAAAAGAGAATAGGTTTAGGTTAGATGTTAGGAGGAGATTCTTTACTGGGACTCTGGCACAGGCTGCCCAGAGAACAACCTCAGCTTAAATTTATTCACTGATTTTCTATTTATGAAATTATTTCATTCTAATTTTTAGTGGTCAAGCATTTGCATTTTGTACACAAAATGTGAGTTAAGAAATTTTTTAAAAAATTCAAAGGCATGAAAATTTAATAATGGCATTTTTACATCTGAGCTTCCCAGGACTGGGCAGAACAGCACTGATGAAAAAGTACTGTCAGATAATAGACTGCACTTTGATTCAGTATGCTGCATTCCCAGGAATCCTGATCTTTGGCTTCTTGTTCTCACTCATTTCAAAAGTTTAAAATTCATTACTTTTTCACAATGATCGGAATGGTAATTACCCAAAAAGCACTGTGATATCCTAGAAGAACTGACCATATGTTATTGTGAGATACTGCAGCATCTCAGGGTTTTAAGGACTCCCACTGTTTATAAAAACAAAGCACAGTCCCCAGCCCAATCCTTAGTTTGGCATATTTCATGTGCAGTTCTATAGCCTGGAGTCAGCAGTGACCTGAACCTGCTCACTGAGAGGTGGTGGAGTGCCTGAACCAGCTGCTGTTCCAAAGACCTGGCATGGAAGACCCAAAGACAGGATGCTAGAGCAGTACAGAGGCATGGAAAGAAGAATGAGAGTGTCTGGGAATGTCTGGCCTGGGAAACCAGGCCAGCAGCCATTCCTGTTCAGCCAAGTGGAGTAAAACAGATCTGAGGGAGTTCTTGTGGTGCTATGGAGGACTTCAGGCACATTCCCAAAATTGCCACTGCATCAAGACCAGAGTGAATGCTTGCCATTAGTCGTTAGTGAAGCAGATTGGCTGGTCCCAGGTACATTAATTAGAAAATTTTCTCTCTATGTTCCTCTAGAGGTAAAAATGCAGAGCTGGTCCCAAAATAATGAGAGGAAAATATGTTCAAAAGCAAAGCCCTTCGAGAAGGGAAAGATGGACACTGGGAAGGACTCTTGTCTTGTAAAATGAGCTACACCAGCAGGTGAGAATCATGTCCTGTCACAATATATTGCAACAGATTGTGAAAGCACAAAAGCTAAGGGCAGCTGAAGTAGAACAGATTATCATATCTCTGTGCCTATAACAGATAATAAAAATATACAAAGCTGAACACAAGCATTAAAAAAAAGGCAGTATTTATTGCTCTCTGTGACAAAGCCAGATTAACTACTGTTTCTCTGTTATTTTCTTGTGGATAAATAGGAACCATGAAGCATCATTTTCCTATGGGAATATATAATATCAAAATTGATGCAGTGAAGCAGTAATATAGGGGATATGATCTCTGTCACTTTCTAAGAATCCCAAGAAAACTGAAGAATTATAGATGGAAAAAAGATTTAATGTCTAGAAAACTCTAGGGACCATGAATAATTATGCATGAAGAGCTGGCAACAGAAAATTCTAGAATTATGTCTCTCTACAGGTTTTGGTGCTGTAACACAAATACTAGATTGTGCCTACTGGATAATTTCATAGAAAAGGATTTTCCATGTGTATTATTCAGATATGGGGTCAAACTATGTTGTCAGAAGTAAAACCTTTGGCTTTAAAATCAATTATGGACATTTATAGAGCCTATTTATACAAGGGAAGAGTTATATAAAGGAAGTAAAAATCAGAGATAGAAATTTTACTTTTTTTTTTCCCTAATATCAGCAATACTGTTCTTTGGTGATTTTAACAGACTTTAGTACCAACAGATTTTCTAGTTTATGCGTATTTATAATTTCTCTTCATTTTTAAAGCCAGTTGTAGAAATTAAGTGAAGAATATGAACAAATCTGTCTTAGCAAAGTGCACTTGTAAGTAGAATAATGATTTCAAAAAGGACAGTGAGATATACAGAGAGGGTCAAATCAGTTTTTCTTTTTGAATAGATGTATTAAAAGACAAGAAAATTCTGTTATTATTTTCTAAAAAGAGCTGCAAAGCCTCATGGAATATAAATGCTCAGCTTCTAAGAAACATCAAGATCCAGTAACAGAAAACTATATCAGCCCTGTTTCATTGCTGTAGATATTGTGATTAAGTTTTCCTATTTATTCGAAATTTAATTTTTAAATGCAATTAAAATGTTTCCACCTGGTAGGGGAAAAAATAATGAAGATCATAAAAATACAATTATTTAATGATATGCCTAGGAAAACAGAAAACTTGAGGAATAAACCAAGATTTCTGCACAACCCAGCTTCAGGGCCCTAACCCGAATGCCATCCTGAGGAAAGTAATCATTATATGCAAAGCAGTATCATTTATCACATTTGTAAAGGTGGAGAAATGATATCAAGCATTTGCAATTAACCCAACCCTTCAGCACGTTAAATGGGTCAGACTAATCATACTCCATAGCAACTTTACACTATGAACACAAGCCCCATTTCTTCCCAGCACCTGAGCAGAATTGCAGCTACCTCCAATGAAATGCAGGGCCATGCACGCAGCATCCAACTCAGCGTGGTGTGGGCAGATTTACAACCTGTGCAATCTTACATAGACAGTCTGCAATTGAGAGCTAACATATGACAAAACATGAACTATCCTGGAAATGCATAACACAGCAATGCCAGAAGTTGGCTCACAAGCTGAGAGCTGCCATGAGCTGTCTGTGATCTAGTCTGTGTATGGAAAACTTCAAGCACAAGCCCTCTGATATATCACAAAACAGGATGGGTTGCTCTGCATTAGGTGTCCAAGCATGGCTTCAGACAAGCATGACTTGATTTTGAAGCTTGAAAGACTCTGTGATAAGCAGTGGAAAGAAAAGAACTTTCAAACTAGGATTTTTCTTAGTGCATTCAAGTCTAGCTACTCAATTTGAGTCATATTTGAGAAACTGCGTGCCAGCTTGCTGCTGAGCATGCAGCAGCTTACATTTAGATTTACAGGTACATTTTCTGGAAATTCAGGCTTTGGGTTTCCTCACGAGACACTCAGGAGACTACACACTGTGTAAATGTTTTGATTGTGGGATCTAGGCCCTCATTATAGAGCACATACTGCCAAACAAATGGGAGAATTGGCATGGTTTTTAACAAAAAAAAAAGTTTCCCAAATGTGAAGAACTAGAACTTCAGAAAATAGCAGAACGCCAAAGGCAAGACTTCTCTGACTAGAGAGCTCACACTGATGTATCCAAACTATAACAGAGATACTTTATAATTATGGCACATATAGAATATAAATTAAAATAACATCCCTTAGATTACTTTTAAAAAACAAGATTACTTTGGAATTTGAGAGTTAAAATTAATAAAACATTTCAAAGCAATTACACTGAGAAAGAAAAAAATCTTACACAAATACTCCAGTGGTAGAATAGCCATTTTTTTGAAAGAGAAGAGAGTAAACAAAGTAAATCACCAATTTGATTGGTTTCTCAGAATAACAAAGTACTGAAGCAGCACAGTGGAGGATTTGCTGGGCAATTTTCTACACTGAAAGTGTCGATTCATTCCAAAGCTTAGCACTGATGGATAATATGGATTGGTATGGATTGCAGTGCTGCAGCCATCTGAAAGGCCACTTGACAAGCACAGTGGGAGTGACCCACTGTTCTTGCCATTGACAATCAGACTGCCATTTGGACAGGTCTTTAAAGTATCACAAATCTTTATTTCAAGCATTAGATGGAAACGTTTCTCTTTGGTTTGTGGCACAATTAAATGCTCAGCATTTCATGGAGTTCAGTGCAGCAGTGCTAATACTTCCTTGGATCATGCTTGCAAAACCTCAGAAGCTAACAGGGAACAGATCTCCCCACAAATGTCAGCCATAGCACTGAGTAGAATCATAGGATCATAGAATTGTTTAGGTTGGAAAATACTTCTAAGACCATTGAGTCCAACTGTTTACCCAGCCCTGCCAAGTCAACCACTAAATTATGTCCCTAAATGACACATGTACATGCCTTTTAAATACCTCCAGCCATGGTGACTTCCCAGGGCAGCCTGTTTCAAAGCTTGACAACCCTTTCTGTGAAGTTTTTCCTAATATACAATTTGAACATCCCTAGTGCATGTGGAGGCTTTTCTCTCTGCAGAGCCTTCCTGACTTCCAGAAGATCAACACTCCCTCCTAACTTGGTTTCTACCTGAAAACTGCCTGAGGACACACTTGATCCCTTCATCCAGATCATCAACAAAGATATTAAATAGAACTGGCTTCAGTTCTGAGCCCTATGGAGCACACTGGTGTACATCCAGAGTTATAACTGTGGATGTAATGCTATTCCCCACTACTCTCTGGTCCTAGCCATCCAGCCAGTTAAAAACCATTAAAAATGGTAAAGAAGGTAAATTATATTTGTGTATATGGACTCCTCAAGAACCAAGAATCTTTGGACAAATTACCTTCTTCAGCAAGTTTCACTGAATAATAACAGACACAATTCAGGGAAAAGCCATGAGTGGGAGACTAGCTAGGAAGAAAAACGGGTAAGATGATACAGTGAAGAATCTCCAGGTTGTGAACACTGAAATTCAGAATGTCTCTCATTTCACAGAGCTCTGACAGTTCTAAACTGTACAGCATTTATGAGCCAAATAAGTCTGGAGAGTCAAAGGAGATGGTATCATCATGATACTCTTTGGAATAAAGGAGTCTTCCAGATTGATATGAGTTTAAAAGAGCTGAGGGAAGTAGGGAGGTAGTGCTGAGCTGGGGAAAAACTGTCTTCTACTGCTTCACATAACATTTCTAGGCAGGAATGAAGAGGTGCAGTTAAAGGGTATTCCACCAGTTTCTCATCTGTTTCTCATGTGTAGCCATATGCATTTCAATTCAACACAGTATAGTAAAAACAAGAATCCTCCACAATCCTATTGTCTTCAATCCCATGAATAAGTTTCAGATAGTCAAAAGAATCAGTACACGCTGAAGATATTTCTGCCTCAGTTTCTCTATGATGCTGGACAGTGATTTGTAAGCTCATCCTAGAAATTCCCAACTTCTCACAGAAAAGGAATCAGGATCACTAATCAAATACAACATTGCTCTACAGAGGGGAAAAGGATGTGAAAGTGCCAACGTGGTTCTAAAATCCCAAATCCTGTAATGAACTGTGCATCATTAGGGGGCTAAAGTTGCCTTTTTGAAAGTATAGCATTAAATGTCAAATTCATTAGTGGCATGACCTGAAAGCATTAGGTCTTTCTTTCCAAACTAGCTGCATATGTGATGTTAGGATTCCTATATGTGTCACTTTCAGATCAAAACAAAATCACAGAGAAAAATACTATGCTCTATTATTGTGTGTCGTTTATCTGAAAGAATGACTCAGGCATTGATATTTAGACTACTTTCAAGTCAAATATTTAAAGCTCTCATCCTAACCATAAGCACACTTACTGACATATTGGAAGGTCACTAGAACATGAGAAGATAGAGAGAGGTCTAAGCAAAAGACCTACAAATTTAATGTCTTCTGCAAGGGAGGAAAGGCAACAGTAAGAAAATGGAACTGTTTGCTTGTATTTTCATCAAAGTACTGAACAGGTTCCAAACAGTTTCAGATGTATTAAAAATCAGGCCTGTGGCATTTTCCTCTTGTACAATCATATTTCACTGGGTGGAATGACTTTATCTTTTCCCCAGTTAAAAATGCCATTCAAATTGGCTGCTGTACTTACTCTTTCACTGTCACAATATAGCCATATTCTTCCTCCTGAGAAGATTTCACTTCAAGTTGTAAGCCTTGTCTTGTGTTTTTCTGAGGTTTTTCATAGGAGTTTTCTTCCTGAATTAAAGCATTCTTAATCCAGTAGCTGGTCTGGCTTGGGTCTTTGGAGTCAGATTCGCTGTTCTTTGCAGTTGTCAGCTCCCTTGAGAAAGTCTCACTTTTCACATTTTCCACACCAGCATTTGTTTCTTCTGAGGAAGAAGAGTCAGTTTCTTCAGATTTTTTAGTTTCTGTCTTTGTAGGTTCTTCAGGAATAAGGTCTTTATGCATCTTTTCAGCTAACGCATTCTCATTCAAAAATCTAATCAGTTTTGCAGTGTTCTCCTGTATTAAAAGAAAAATTTTATTTTTAAAACTAAACACAGGAAGGTTATACTCACCAAACCTGGATATCATTTTTTCAAACTCTAATTGATACAGCAGAGTCTACTCATACAACTGTTGCATGGTCGCTTTTTAAATTTCTATAAGCTGCTAGACTATGTTAAGAACATGCTATTTATTCAGTAATAATAAAACAGCATTAAATTATGCCAGTAGATTTTTTTCAGTAGTTTCCATGTGTCTGTGTGTCAAGTATTGATAAAAATGAAACTTTGTTATCAGGTAAGTTAATGAAAAGGAGAAAACATAGAAATGTCCATCAATATTCCTGGGTTGGGTCTGGAAACTCATAACTCTTGGGTCTCACAAGCTATAACAGCAGAAAAGGAACAGATATGATATGACCAATTCTGTTTTCTTTCTTCATCTCTAGAAATAGTGACAAATTGTATGTGAGTGATCCAACAAACTAAAAATATGATCATAGAAAACCAGAATCTGTCTAATAAATCAACAATAAGCAAAGGAGCCAAAGTCAAAACAGGTGCCTAGAAAAATTCATTAGCTGGTTTCATTACATACTGCTATTGCAGCCAAGCATTTGGGGGGAAATGAGGCTAATGGGCACTTTGTGCTCTGTGTCACAATAAATTCTATTCAAACATTCCCTAGTCAAACTGTCACTAAGAAATTTATACATGGGATCCTCTGTAAGTCTGTTGTGACTACAACACTTCGTTCCTTGATGATTTTCATGTGTTTAAAGCTCCTGCCACTCTGTCTATGCGTGTTTCCCTTGCCTGGTAGAAGGACCAGAGGGATTTTACTGTGAGCACAAGAGGGTTTGCCCATTTATGAGTCTTGCAGTATTAGCTTTTGAGAGAGTACATAGTAGGGGAAGTTTCACACAGTTTTTAAAAAATATTCCTTTGAAATTTTTCTGCTCCATGAAACTGAGAAAAAGAAAGATGAATATACCTCAAAAATGGCTAAATATTGGACAGCAGTCCATAGGAGTCAAAAGAATCAGTACATGCTGAAGATATTTCTGCCTCAGTTTCTCTATGATGCTGGACAGTGATTTGTAAGCTCATCCTAGAAATTCCCAACTTCTCACAGAAAAGGAATCAGACTCACTAATCAAATACAACATTGCTCTACAGAGGGGAAAAGGATGTGAAAGTGCCAACATGGTTCTAAAATCCCAAATCCTGTAATGAACTGTGCATCATTAGGGGGCTAAAGTTGCCTTTTTGAAAGTATAGCATTAAATGTCAAATTCATTAGTGGCATGACCTGAAAGCATTAGGTCTTTTTTTCCAAACTAGCTGCACGTGATGTTAGGATTCCTATATGTGTCACTTTCAGATCAAAACAAAATTACAGAGAAAATACTGTACTCTATTATTGTGTTTCATTTATCTGAAAGAATGACTCAGGAGGAATATTGCAAAACTAATCTGGATTAAAATGCTAATTTTGATGTTAATAGCTAGGGTATGAGATGTAATGCCTAGAGCTTTTGAAATACTTGATGTTACCCAGAACTAAGAGCCAAAGGACAGGGGGGAAAAGCATTTTCAAAAACACCTCACTGCTCAAAATCTATAGATTTGAGGAAAAGCCTGAATTTTTCTGAACTTTGTGAATCTATTATGAATTCTGTCTATTTAAAAATTAGAGAAAGGGGGAAAAAAGGACTTGATTTTGATTTTTGAACATCAAAACCCATTTTGGTTAAGGTTTAAATAAATGCTCATTTAATATTTCAGTGCATCAAAACAACACGTGTGTTACTGAATCATAGCCACACAAAACTTAGAACAAGTCTTATATTTCAGAAGTGTGAAATTTAGCACAGAAACCTGATATTCTGAGATGGAACAACTTGTTTTGTTAAAATACTGGTACTCTACCTCTTTATCACTTCTCACACTGGCTTCGTGCACTCCATTGTCTGTAGGATATGAAAAGCACAAATATATAGTTATGAAGGGCAAACATCATGTACAAAACAAAGACTTCTCATAGGCTGCTTTTTAGCAGTGGTCTTTTTATGTGATTTAAACATTGAGACATCAAAGCTGAAAGGGCAGAGTAAGGAGCACTGTATAATTTGTTATTGTTATACTAACCCCACTTTGATAGCAAATTAATGTGAGATCAATGGAAGAGTACTTCAATAACCAATGTAATAGTGTTATTTTGCTAATTAAGTGTCAAATCATCATATCATTTTACCAATATCTGAGGAAAAAAAAACCAGAATAAAATGGCTTAAGCTTGCTGAATGGATATTTATGGTAAAGGAAAAGGAAACAGATATTTCCCACTTACCTATTTTGGTGGAAGAAAATGACATACTTCAAAAGCTATCATTCACCAAAATCATGTTACAGTTTAACTACAGTGATAATATTCAGTCACATCCTTAACCTCAGTCAAATAGCACTGGCTTTTTGCTTTATGAACTGAATGTCATTAATCTTTCTCAGCATGATTCAAGATAAATCCTCAAGTTTGCTTCTTTTAATCTACAACAAAATCTGGCAATCAGAATAATCAGAATATCACTAACTAGTAAGGATCTCAGTATATCACCATGAAAACAGTGAAAACCATTTTTTATGACTTACAGTACACATTTCTGGCATACAGGATGTTATACCATTCCTAAAATAGAAAATCGATGAGCAGTAACTTAGGTACCACTGTGGTATTCACTCATTAATGGCAATTACTGCAGCTCCTGAATCTGCATCACCAGGAAAATATGTGTGCAGACAGAAACAAATAACCATAATAACTCTTCTTATTCCCTAAGAGGGAAAGGGAAGAATCAGGTTTGTACCTGTAACTTGTCACAGATTTTCTTCTGCAAGTAACTTTGGCATGTTAAAAAATGATTATCTATAAAACATATCTTTTTTCTCTGCATATTTTGAAATACATCTTGTAGGATAATAATTTCCATTATAATTTTGCTTAAACATCTCATTTTCAAGAATAGGAAATTAGACCACATAGCATAAAGCAATTCCTGTTTCAATAAAATTGGTTTTATCTTGTTTGTGAAGCTTGAAGACTGAGTGTTCATAAACACGGTTTTTTTTGGTAAATGAAGAACCTGCTGTAAAAAGAAAACAACAATCTAAAATTCCACAGCCTTTTGGGAAATACAGAAACTTTCTCTCACACCTTCTTTCAAACTAATTTTCAGAAGTCTAGCACTAAGGTGAAGCAATAGAAGAAAATCAGGGAAGCTGTCTTTTGCTGTACTTAACTTCTAAAATAAATACCTGGTATATTAACACTGTTTTCCATTAATCCAGTCTGAAGCTCCACCCTTCCTTGAGCATCTCCTTTCTTCATTTGTGCTTCTGTTTTGTCTTCATTAGCTTTTCCAGCATTTTTTTCTGTTTCTTCCTGAATGCCAACACTTTGGACTGCAGTGGCGATAGTATCAGCGATTTCATCCAGTTCTGTTGAGCTGAGATTCTCCACATTCACTTGGTGTTTCTCTAGGTCCTTCAGTACATTTTTAATCAGTGCCTCTGGATCAGAAAACAACATAAGCACATTCATCTGCATACATGAAACACATGTGCTTATATCTTTAATTTTTCCTAAAAAATTTAGATAGCTTTCCCTTCATGGAGAGTATCTGCTTTTTAAAGGAAGGTGCTGCATTCCTTACAGAAAACACAGGATTCTTAATGGATGTGAATGATGAGGTGAATCTGTGCCAGGACAGGGAGATGTGTGCTATTCTAACCCAGCAAGTCCTCCTAGAGAGAGGGCATGAAATAATCACGTTTTCTTTACAAGAAGAACATTCTTTCCTAGTCAAAATACTGAAAGCAAGTGTTAAAGTAGCCTAGTTTATTTTTTTTTAACTGCAAAACAGTACAAACAACATTACTGTTTCCTAGAGATCAGTTTTCTTGGGTGATTTGCTTTCACAAGATAAGGATATCTATATAAGCCATACAGAGTTCTGGGAAAAAATGAGTCAGATATTTTGTCTCTCCATCAAAAAACTCCTCATCAATTAGAACAGGATATAAATATATGTCCATTATATACATGGATATGTCAAGGACAAAATTTCTAAATTGTATTAATTTCTCTTGGAACATATATATATATTTTCAAATATATATTTACATATATGGATAATATAGATAGATATAGAAATAACTTATATAGAGATATATAGAACTTATTTTGGTTTGCCAGCTATGAATGTTTTACCAGTCACATTGAGAAAAAAACACAACCAAACAGCAAAACACCTTTGATGTTATAAAAGTTTTGAAGAAAAGGAAATTCAAGGACAATGGGTATTAAAGGTGAGTCAGAAGATGGAGAATAACATCTCCCCAGGGAAGGCACTTTTCTGACTGCATATATTGCATCTCCACTATCAGTCTGTAGAGCTCTGCAAAACTCAGCCTAATGTCCCTTGGAGTATGAGACACTAAATGTAGTGCTTACTGTAGCACACCAAAAAAAAAATTCCAATCATGCCTCTGTTCTACTTATTCATGTTGATAAGAAATTTAACATATTTATGCATATGCATGCAAGCAAGAAAAATCTTTCACATAGTATTGTGTAGGAAGAGGAAAATAAGGGCTGCTTTTAAATCTCTGTTGAATGTATGAATTTACATATAAGCAGTTTGATGGTGCCATCCAACCTTTTTTCTCAATAACACCATCCATGTCAAGCCCAGTGGTTGGACATCTTCATCATCTGTAAGCAAGACTTTGGGATCATGCTGTCAGCTTTCAGGCTCACATAAAAGTGAATTTAAAAGTAGGGAAACAGGGAAAAACAATGTCATAAGAAGGGCTAAAAATAAGGCTTTTCCTTTTTCTTCACAACAAAGGAGTAAGAAGTACATAGAGACTGGAAAAGAAGTCAAAGTAGTTGACAGACTTCTGCTTCAGGGAAGAGGCAGCAGAACATCTGTGATTTTGCAGGGAGACAAGAATCAAGGACTATTTTTCATTGGGAATAAGAGGCCAAGACCTTGGACACACCTGTCATTTTTTGGACCCCCCAGATTTAACTGAAGAGCTCACCATCAGCATCTCAGCATCAGATTCCCAATTCCATCTCAAGGCACAGACTAATTTCCCTGACCTAACACAAAATTCACCAAAGAAAATAATGCCATTTTCCCTTAACGAATTAGTCCATAAAAAGCAAAAGACCTTAAACACCTTAAATAATAGATTTACTGTGAGTCTGTGAGTGAGTTGACATACAGGGAAGGTGTTTCTTAGAGGTACTTTCTTTTCCAAGTAAAAAGGAAACATCTTTCCAGTAGTCCATGATTTTATTACAAATTCTACTAATTTAACTATAAAATTCAGTAATCTAAAATACAAGCTAATCTTGTAAAATGTTACCTTTTTAAAAAGCATAGTTATAAGTACACTTAATTGTGGCTATCAATAAAAAATATAGTACCGGTTATGTCTGTGATGTTCCTTCAAACTGACAGCTGATAAAGATTTTGGTACCATACTGGAATAGCAGAGAGCTTCGTACAGGAAAGCAAGTGCTCAGAAATGTGAATCAAAGATGTAAACTCAATCTGTGCCAAACTCTCTGGGCCAAGATATGTGGAGGCAGCAAAATTAATACTGAAGTTTGATAGAAGCTTAGCAATACTTGAGAGAAAACTTTGAAAAGTTTCCTTCCATTTTATTGTATCCATTCCTGTTACCAATTTAATAATTTAGTAAAAGCATAGTGACCAAATGCTTTACTTTAGGCAGGCAATTTACAAGAGCAAATTAATCCAAGCTGCAAAATAAAATTTCAATACACTTGATCAACCTGAGTTCGAGATGCTTTTTCAAGAAGCACAAGAGCTACCTGGCAGAGAGGTGGAGAGGATGTTACACAGAGCAGCAATGCAGAAAACCAAGCTGGAGGAAGCAAACAGTACTGCTGCATTACCACAGGAGTCTTGTGTCTGCTTAGGGATCATTTCTGATCTCTTATAGAACTATTGGACAATCTTGACAGAAAAGCCTAAATTATTGAAGCAGAGCTAGTAAAGTCAGCAATGAAAAGACAGAATATATGTCAGATCCTAATCAAAACTAAAATTTTACAAATAAAACATCATTTGAAGATGAACCTTAAAAGAGAATTATATTTCAGGACATATATAATTAAAAGAGTTATATTAATTTAACACAACTAGATTTTTGTTTATTTCATTTGATTCACAGCCAGCTGTCAAGATCAACTACTGAGCTACTCAACAACATGCAGGCAACGAACCCTTATCATTTCCATTCCATTTTTTCCAAACTAACTTCTCCTCTTTACCTATATGCTTAGCCCAGTCTTATCGCTCCAGTCCATCTTCAGACTCATCTTTAATATCCATTGTCAACCAAAGTAGCATTCTTAATGTCAAACAAATAGGAATGGGGGAACAGGGCAAGGAATAACACCAAAAAAAAAAAAAAAAAAAAGAAAAAAAAAAAAAAAAGAAAAAAATGGCCACAAGCTCTGTTGAAGATAATACTGACAGGCTCAGTGCAGGTTCTTCTGGCTCACTAAAACCTCAATATTATATAGAGGAGCCTCCTGCTCCTCTAATACTGCTATTCCTGCCGTGATCATTGCCACCTGGGCACAGTTCATCAAACAAACTCCTAAATACTGCATTGACATGAGTAAAACTTTGGCATTATATATACTTCTACTGAACAACTACAATGGGACTTAAAACATCAAGAACCAAAAGCAATGTCCAAAGCCAGTAAGTATGAGGAACACCATGTTTTTACTACCCCAGGAGGGACAGTCACCAAAGTATCTGTAACAGCCCAGTGAAATGCAGGTCTTTTTAGAAAGAGTCTTGATAAATTCACGTGGCTACTGATATGGTATTAATCCTTGTCCATGGTAAATATGGATATTTACACTTCTTGTTATGGCACTTGTCCATGTTTGCAATAATTTGTAAATTACTGGATAACACCGATTAACAGATAAATATCATTGCATCTGTTTACAAACACCTTTGGGTAATATGATGTATTTATTAAAATCAAAAAATATTGTTGGAGAAAGACCAAAAAGCAGATGGATACTGCAATGGCACAGCATTTAAGCAGCACAGGTACTTGAACATGCATTTACCTGTGCAAGGCTTTTATAGCCTCCCACTGACTCCCTCCTAAGTAGACTCAGCAATGCTCAGTCATGTTTCACAGGGCTTGCAAACTGCAAACCAGATTTCTCCCTTAGCTCCAGCTTTCCAACTGATGAATGCAAACTGCCTTTTATAGTTACCCTGGAACCAGGGTAAAATGGCAGTAAAAGCATATATGTCCTAGAAGATGTAATTTTTAATATAAGCTCCACCAGTAGAATTCCCTACTAGGAATCAATAGCACCTTATGCAGGGAAAATAGCTTTTTATTGTACAGCATTTAAATGATGCCTCATATTCTGCTGGCACAAGAGTCAAAGTCAGCTTGCCTGACAGCCACATGGTATGGGAGCAGTGACTGTGTTAGAAATTCCACAGTGTGGTGTGTCTTCCTCAACCCCATCACCCTACTGACCACATGTTAGCTGCCTCAGCAGCTGAGCACCATATGGAATGGTGATCTCAGCTTTGCTAGAGAGAGGATGTATTAATTTTTTTTTTTCCATAAACATGGAAGTTTGCTATTTTTTAAGACATCTGAATTACTAATTCTGTGACCTTTTCAAAGGAACAGAGAGACGTATTCTGTAATATTTAACACATAAAAAATCAGTAGACTGGAACAAACCACACAAAACTGAGCCAAATTCTAAATACGGCTGGTGCAGAGGAGAGATTAACAATTCCAGTGTTGCACAATGACTACAAAGGCAGTGCCCACGCACATCATGCTACTCCTAGAGGTAACAACTTCCAAATCTGATTGAAAAATAACTCCACATTTCCTTCTTTTGTATTTCTCCCTCAGGGTGCCTTATTAGAGAATTTACCTGCCACTGTTTTGCAGCAATTCTCAGTACTAATCTGCTCAGTACCTTCTGGATTGTTCTCCCAGTCCAGTGCTTTTGTCTAATCCTCTATCAGATGGATCAGAGAACTGAGCACCCCATCCTTCCAGTTTTTTTACAGTTCTGTAGTTCACAGAATTCAAGAGAGAAAACAACCTACAAGCCTACAATAATCCATAAACACAAGAGAGATTGGAGAAAGGTTAAAAGCAGAAAGAGGTGGTGTGGTCAGCCTGGGAAACCTGAATCTAAACCACCTTCGTTCCAATGGACAGCATTGTAAACAATGAATGTGCCAGGGTCTGTCCTCACCACTTTCTTGTGAGATTATTGAGTGGCTCAAAAATACAAAGGAAGCCACAGTATTTCCAGCTTAAACAATTCATAATGTTTTGTCTACGCAACATTTAAAAGTAGATGCAATAGCAGAAGCTCCTATAGGGCATATTATGTATGAGAAGTCAAAGTAGTACAACCCATTGAATTGTGAAACATGTTATTCCCTGTAAGTGTTAAGCTTTTTTTTCCCAGTTGGCTCCTACCAGGAAAGGTGAAGTGGAACAGCTGGAGGATAATGAAACCAGCATGTGCCTAGTTTGTTTTGAGTCTAGCAACAAAATTGTCTAACCTGTGCAAGAGACTTACAGTGCCACCTGGATTTGATTTTACATTATAGTTCTTTCCTTGAAACCTATTATCTCTGGGCACCATACCAAGAATGCTTTCACTTCTGAGCATCCTTTAGGCTGCAAGCATTATCTTTCCTCTGCTGAAACTCTGACATTTCTGTGTGTTTGTGTGTGTTCTGGTTTTGGAGGATATTATTAAAAAACAAAACAGCAAATCAAAGAACACTGCACTTAATGGATGATAAAGAGGGATTCAAAGGAGCCCTCTTACATATCACCAAAATCCATTGGGGTAGTGCTGGCTGCAGTGTAGCAGATAAAGTGCTTGACAATGGCTGGGGATCAACCCTTTTATTTTTCAGGCATCCTGGACCACTGGAACAATATCTACAGTTAGATAAATTTAAAGAAACAACAAAATGAATCAGTTATAAAGTCTACATGATCCCCAAGACTCATCTTGCAAAGCAGTGCTTTGAGTGCAGCACAGCATAGGGATGTTACCCTCCATTTTAATATAAATATTTGTTGAATTATCAGGTACAGAAAATACTGCCATCCAATCACTGTTAAAGAGCATTATCAAAAAAAAAGATTAAAATCCAAGAAATGAGTTCTTTGTTACAGAATGTCCAGACAAAACTAGATGCAACCCCACCTTTTTGTTCACCTATCCATGGAACTGACAGACTCCTCCCTTCTCTGTGTTCTGCACCAGAATTCATCTCACTGTTAATTTCTGTGCTTGAATTTTACCCATGGTCCTTGAATTTCTAGTTAAATAAAGAGACGTGGAACAAAACCAGGCATTTCTGTATCTATATATATATGGTGTGGGATGAAAGCATAAAAACAGATTTGATAGCAAAGATATACCCATAATTATGCGTTGTTTGTAAAATGCTTTGAAAATATAATAAATTACATAAATGCTATGTCTTACTAAGTGCCATATATTTCTGCACACATATGGGAGGTGGGCTGAAGAATGTGGGTAGATGTTTGCAGGGAAAGAATAGCTGGAATGGTGAACATTATTACTGTCTTATGGCAGATATATATATGCCAATACTAGGAGATATATCAAATGTCTAATTTTATTTTCTTTTTCTCAAAAAATTTTCAGTAAACATGAGGGAAACTTCAGGTAAGCAAAAAATTGTGGTGGTGTTCACAGGGGTCCCAGGACAAGGGAAGATATGAGAATCTTGACTCCATGTTTCAGAAGGCTGATTTATTATTTTATGATATATATTATATTAAAAGAAAATTATATACTAAAACTATACTAAAAGAATAGAAGAAAGGATTTCATCAGAAGGCTATCAAAGGAAGGAAAAGAACGATAATAAAATCTTGTGACTGCCCACAGCCTCGACACAGGGCAAACAATTCTCCAAAACACATTCCAAAGCAGCAAAACATGGGGAAGCTGAAGCTTCTCAGGAGAAAAGACCTAATGAAAGGATTTTTCATAAAATATGTCTGTGACAAAAATAAGTAAATATCAACTTTACCATCCACGATGCTCAGAGGGTCCTTTGGGTCATCCTGGGAAGCAGATTTATGACTCAGCATCTCAGGGGTTGGTCTCAGCACGCCAGGCCCAGGCCTCGGCTGGAACAGCTTCCTCATTTTGAAATCTTCCGCTTTCCCTTTGGCAAAAGTTCCATCGAAAGGACTGACCTGCGTGGAGTACAACCTCTCAGCATAAACCTGAGAGCCTTTAGTCCTGCTGGGAGGGCTGTCCTCGCTGCTCTGGGCAGACAGGTTCTGGGTGATGTAGGAGTGCAGCGCGGCCATCAGGCTCTTGGGGCCCGCTCGCGGCTCCGGCGGGAGCTTGTCCGGCTGGCGCTGGCGGAGCGTCCTGCCACGGGCACCCTCAGGGAGCTCCTGCTGGGATTTGGGTGCACGGGCCAGAGCAGGGGATGGCTCTTTGGGGTTCTGCCTGGTGTAGTACCTCGTAGGGTCATTGGAGATGTAGCTCTAGAGAGAGAAGGCGGGCAAGAGGAAAGGGGTCAGAATTGCTTTGGAATTATTGTTGTGCCGGGATCTGAGGGAGAACCCTCAGTGCTTTACCAGCCAGGAAAACAATAATTGGAACTTGTCATGCAAATGTAAACTGCAAAATTCAAACTGTGATGTGTGCCTCAAAGAGGCACGACTACTTAATGTGCCAAAATCCAGTTTATCAAATTATTAGAAAGCAAGAGATTAGAGAGAGAATAACATAACTCACTGTTGACTATGTGTGAACTATTTGTATTCAGACAGACAAAGGAAATTCAATAAATCCACTTTCCCTTTGGTTTTTACTTAACCTGTGAGAATAACTGTTTTTCAGATAACTTACCAAAAACTAGCATGTCAAATTAAAAATGTTATTTTTAAAGGAAAAACAAGTAAGTAAAGCAATTTTTTGCATACATTAAGTACTTTGTTCTATTTTAAATGAAATATTTTTCAACTAAATTAATTCTCTAATAAATATATCATCTGACACTGGGGGAAAAAAGTATAAACAATGTTTAATTTTTTTTAAATTAAATTATTATTTTCAGGAAAAACACCACAGCAAATTAAACAATGTTAAAAACATGTCAATCAAGCTCAAACCACATTTTTACTGAAAAAGTGCTGGGGAATGAAAAGTGGAAAGGTGGATTTGCAGTACAGTTTTTTATTTTCAGTTTCTATTCTCATGGAAACACCAGATGGACATTCTTTTTAATATCATGTAATCCTAGAGACATTTCTGCTATGATCACAACCTGAAGGCAGGCCTTTTCATTTTTAAGCAAACCAGTTCCATCCTCCTAAACAATTTCAAAAACCATTTTTCTTCAGTTCTTGCTAAATACAACTTTGAACTGGGAGGTTTACTCATATCCAGAATAAATCCAGTTAGATTTTTTGTTTATGATTCCATGTGGACACTTGCTGAGGTTACATCCCATCCTGTATGTGTGCTGCAGGATGGGTCCTGCTTCTCAGCTGTGCTTTCTTGCTTAAACTGTCACACAAACTCCAGCACAATGTGGAAACCATAGGACAGGGACTATTTCAGCTCTCACTGCTATAAATTCTTGTGAATCACTGGTGTCCCTGTGCACCGATGACACAATGATTTAGGACAGAGGGAGCTGCAAAATACAGAAGGAGTGAAGGCGCTATACACTCCAGAGGACAGCAATTAGAAGGATTCAGACAGAAATAACATTATTTATGTATTTACTAATGTACTTTGTAAAAGCAAAATAAGTAAGATTGATAAACTCCTCCAGAGATGAAGAATTACTTTTAGATTTTATCCAGGTCCTAATTTCTGGACAATAATTTGGCTCTCCATCTGAACAACTTTATTTCTTCTAATGACAGCCAGTGGATTTTACAATACATGTTCATACCCATTTCTTCCAAAGAGTATTTTCTTCCCTTTACAAAATGATTGAAGAGGCTCATTCCTTGGTTCCATATCATGATTTAAATAGAATTATGGTATAGGCAATTTTATTACAGAGACAAAAGGCACTTTGGCCACTTTGGCTTGTGACCCACTAAGGCTAGGCTTTGGATTTCTGCACTTGGTCTTTAACATAGAAATGTGCTTTTTGAAAGCCAAGAAATTGGGCTGCAGTGAAGCAGTGTCAAAAAATACAGAGCTAGAGATCAAGCAGCTTTGTGTATGAAATATTTCACTGTCCCCTGGGAACTGTATCAAACAGCAGCAGTGCAGCTCTGGTTCAGTGCTCCAGCTGCAGGCTAGGCATTGCTCTGATCAGCTCCAAGGGGGAGCCAGTTGTCAAAATGCAAGTTGAACACTATTTACATGCTTAATAGCAAAGCCTAAATGTGAAAAACTTCCAGTCAGATGCATTTATCTCCCTATTTGAACGGGTTTTTGCCTGGGGTAATTAACTCTCTAATGGTACTCACTCCAGAGTGAGGAAAGCTGCAGAGGTTGACACAAAGCAGCCCAGGACACCCTGAGCAGTTGACTGAGAATTCACACAAGCTGCCATCTGCCTTCCCCACTCCTGTTCTCTCTGCCTTGCAGCCTTCCAGAGGACCTCCTGGGCTCAAGGGAAGGAAGAACAGGGAGCTGGGAAAGGGAGAAATGCAACAGGGGGAAGAGAGTTGGATTGACTGATTTCTTATCTTTCCATTCAGCCATGGAAAGATAAGAAATCACTCAATCCAACTTGGTAACTGCACCCTATTTTGGATTTATGTCCCATATCCATCTCTCTCTTTTGCTCCTTAGGCTTTACTATTAAATGTTAGAGGGGAAGAAACTGCTGGACACTCCCAAACCATGTGAAAGATAAGGGTTAGGAAATGTGGGCTGGGTTTTGACAAGCTATTTAACAAGTCCAAGTACCCTTTAGCATGAGCAGATCAGTGATTTACTGTTCTTGCAGACAAGGAGCACATCAACAAAGAAAAGACCACCAACCCACGAAGTGATCAGGCAAAAATTGGATATAAGTATGTGCCAGTCCAGGGCCCAGAGCTGCACCTCTGTCAGGAAGGGGCAGCCTCTCAGCAGCTTGACAGGTCACACTTTGGGCAGTAAGGGATGAAATATTAAAAGTTCTAATTAAAGCAGAGCACTGATAGCTCAGCTGTCTTCACTGAGCCAGCAGCCTTTCTGATGTAGTTTACTCTGACTTTAATTAAAGGGGTCTCACAGCTGTATGGCAATCTCCCACATGCAGGAGAAAAAAATCCCCTTCCTTGCTGCTCTCATCTCAAACAAAACACCAGAAGTACATGTGACATGCAAGGTGAGATCCAAGTAAAATTGCAGCACAGATAAACATAATCCTAAACTATGGGTTTGCCTAAGTGGTATGGGAAAAAAAAGATCTAATTTTTACAGAAAAATATAGAACAAAAATATCAGTTATATGTAGTTTAGAATCCAGAGACAATTTACATCTCAGGTTATTAATAACAACTGCAGAGCACTGTGATTATCTTATTTGAAGGGGGTTTTGCAAAACCCACTCCTGAACATGGACATTGCTAGTTTGATTAATGTCAAAGTTAAATGGCATAGTCCGTGGAAAAGAATGTAAATTCCCATATTGGTGCCTTTGGAGAATCTTCTGACATTATGGAGAAGCAGAGGGAAACACAGAGCTGGAATTTTTTGAAAGAAAATACATTTCTGGATTGATTACACAGGGCTCATATGAAGTACTGCCAGTAATAGAACAAAAAACCCCACCCCAAACAAACATTGAGTGAAATGTACAAGCTTAAATAATGCACTAGTTACCATATAAATGGTTTATACTGAGTAGGGTTGAAATACAAGCCCTGGTCACTATGAGGAACATTTCATTTTTCAATAGGTAAAATACTGTTCAATTAGCTCATGTCATCGATACAAAGCCTTTGAAAAGTATTCTGAATTGATAAACCCCTCAGTTAAAAAAAAATCTTATTTCTCTATCTGCACAGGATTTCCCTCTCTTTCAGCACCTTTGAAATAAGCTATCTCAATAATTCACACATTACAAAAAATCCACAGACACTAACCTTTCTGAAGATGGAATTGTTAGGGAAATCTCTTGTATGGTTTAGGTATGTAACTAACTGACATTTTCTGCATGAAAATTCACAGAAGGGCACATTAAATTACACTCTGCAGACACACTGTGCAAAAGTCTATGAACAACATGTCTTATTTAAAAAAATACAAATTAAAAGAGTGGTGCAGGATTAGATATATAAAACATAATGCTCTTCAATTTATCCACTAAAGGGCAGATTGACTTGAATGTTTTGCCCATGTGCAGAAAGAATGGAATCAAATTTATAACAAAATACTTCCTTTCTTGCACATTCATTTGCTAAATCTAGAAGGCATATAGAGCTAACAAAAATCCTTTTCAAATGTATCATGAAGAAATCTTCTGCCCTCAATTTAATTTATGTTTTTCTGTTTGATGCATTTGCAGATATTAACACATGTTTGCTACCACCTAAATTTGGTTGAAGCATGCTTCCACCTACAACTCTTAATTTACTGTCCCTATTTGAGATATTGACATTATGATCTCTGAAACCAAAGATAAAACCACAACAAATACTGGAAGGCCCATCTTTATGGTGGGATAAAATAACATTTTCCAAAGACTCCCAGAAATGAAATTACCTCAGAGCTTAACTCACTGTGTGGATTGAAGCTTTTTGTACCAGACACAGTCTAGATGTTCTGTGACTCACACAGCCTTGCCTCATGCAAACTCACTCACATGGGAGCTACCTGTACTCATGTGAACCCCCAAAATAAACACCAGCACAAGGGTCTGCCTGATTGCTGAATCAAAGGGTAGCCTGGGAATTGGTACTGCTCAATTCACCTTTAAATTGACAGAAATCCAGCCAAAAATGAAACTCCCAAACAGGTGTCATGGAGTGGATGGAGCATGAAAGTCCCTGGGGTAGGGCTGAGCAAGCAGCACAGCTCTGTCCCCAGAGCATCACAGCTAAAGCAGCAAGTCTTATGACAACAAAGCCTTAATTCTTTCAGCTGGTGAGCTGCTGTGCCCACACAGTGCTGTCCTGTCAGGATATCTCAGCAGGCTTCCAGCCAGGTTCAAGCTGAAAGGGAGGAACTCCCCTGACAATCTCTGCATGCTGTGGACATGACCTTACATACTCTGCACCAATTCCAGTGGTAGCTTTATCTGAAAATAATAACTACAGCCAATGAACATTTTTAGTTGTCTCAGTAATAATGAAGCAAAGGCCTTTTCTACCAGCTGCTAATGACTTTTTCACTAAGCATAATATTATAATACTAGAAATATTATAATATTCAAGAATTTGGAAAACTAATTCAGAATCCAGAAACTGGGAAAGAGGCTATGGTACTATTACATTGATAAATTTCTCTAACTATCTTCTATTTTCTTTCTGAAAAATACAGTAGCTTTGAAACTTTTAAAAACTACATCAGAGAAGGTGGCAGAGATCTTTAATTAACATCCTGTACTTTGGAGTGTCAAAAACTTGATCAAGCAAAAAGGAGCCTTCAGAGTCTGCTTTGATGCAAACTATTCATGACTTTATTTCCTAATCCTTCTTGTGAAACCACAGTGCAACAGGACTGTTCAGAATCTTACTCTACACCATTCAATAACCTCTACTGCTTTAATTGCAGTTGATTTCAGAGATTTGGCTTCCACTCTTAAACAAAAAAAATTCAAAAAAGAAAAAAGAAAAAAAAAAGAAGAAAAGAAAGGACAATACACTCGCTTCTTTTATGTATAATTTACTACTTAATAAAATCACTTTTTGGTTTCAGATGTTCCCAGCCATTGTTGATCTCCTTTGGAATGATCATATCCATTTGTCTACCCTTCAACTATCTACAACAGAGTCTCCTACATGGATAATTTTTATTGTCAATTGATGTAACTTACTGCCTTCAGTTTTCAGGAATATCTGCTGGTTTTTCTCTTTCCCTCTGACAGAGCTCCATCCTATGGATTTCCTTTGGTGTAGAAGTTCTGGGTGGTGTTTCCTCAGCATTCACAATTGGCTCATCATAACCAAATGTCAGTTTTTCAGATTAGGATACATGGCTTGTCTCCACACACAAAGGACAAAGCACCTGGGTAAAATGAAGGGTGGATGACCCCCAAACCCCTGACTGATGGCAAGGGGCCCCTGCCCTGGCTCCATCCAGGGCCATCACAGTGAGCCATCAGCCATCATGTGCAGGAGTGGCACCCACCAGATGGGTGATGGGAAAAGCTCTCTGGATCACCCTGCAGACAGAAAGGGGTTAACATCTGCAGGGGTGTAGGACGCCTTAAGAGATGTGAGACTCCTTCTGGGTGCCATCTTGTCACTGTCCAAGGCACACTATGGGATGTTTAGGAAAAAGGAATAGTCTGGAATGGCAGCTTATAACCAGCTGACCAATGGACCTGGTCTGACCATGTCTCATGTCTGTCTTTTCTTCTCATCAAACTCCTAATGATTTCTAATGATTCTCCTGGATGGGAAGCTCTGTTCTGTATCCTGTGTCCTGTGGTGCCTCCTGGCAGTACCTGCTCCACTTGGCCACCGCCTGGACATGGGGACACAAGACCTGGGGCACCTTTACCTCTGCCAGGCCACTGCATTCAGGGGCTCCCTGACACCACCAGCAGGAACCAAAGAGTGACAGCCAAGCTGCAAAGATGGTAGAAATTGTGCAGCCTGGTGATCAGTGCTGACAGATCTACCAGGGTGTATCAGCTTCCCTTGCCTGAGAACATTTTGCTCATATGCCAACAAGTCTGTTACTCAAGGTTTCAGTGAATGATGTTTAAACACATTTTCTGTAGGCATATGCTGGTATATTGAACTATCTCATTATCTAAAGATGATTTTCATAGAAACAAGATGAACTTCATCTGCCAAAAATTGAGCACATTAACACCAATTCAATATATTTATAACTCCAACACGTGAATCTAGAAAATACTTTTATCCTGAGAAATGCAAGTGAATAGAGATCTGCAGGATTGATGTCCACAACATTACTTTACAGCCCCATGGAAAGCAACCTCCCATTTGCTGGACAACTGCTTGAGGTCAGCTGAAGTCTTTTCCCACACTAAAAATAAAGAAATTGGTGTTCCACTGTTCGGAAATGTCTACACTAACATACTCACACAGAGGTAGATAAAGTAGGTTAAAATTTCTGTGAGCTCTACCCTCCCATTTGATAATTTTAATGGAAAAATAAAAAGAGAATGCGCTTTAAAATTTCTATCAGCTCCATCGCCTTCTATTTACTAATTGCAATGTACTGAAGTACAGGGAGTAAATATTTCCAAGACAAACAGGAAACTTGCAGGAAAAATTACAGAAATGAACTCCAAACACATGGTATTTGGAAAAAAAGGCTTGATTTTGAAGGGAAGGGTCTGAAAAAGAACGAAATCCTATTATCCAGTCAGTATTTGAGATTTTTAAAGTATCAATCTATGTTTCATCTGGAAATTATTAGAAATTAATTAACTGCCTTTTTAAATAAGACTCCAGACTTGACACACATCATTCATAAAAATATTTCTATGGCACTTGCATCTTCTAATAATTGAAAAAATAATTAATCCTTTCCAGATACCAGTTTGATAAGGGAAATGGTGGTTTCTCTGTTAGATGTTGAAACTCTGTCATTATACTGATGGGTTGAAGGTAAAAGCATGTGCTGGATCTACGACTTGAGCACGACACTAGCACCAGAATGCTGGTTCAAAAAATAAATCACAAGTCACATTAGATCACCAGACTGTGTATTTATGCCACACACAATATGATTGTAATTTTACTAGGCTTTGTAGCCATGATTCCATTAGAGCTTTAAATGTGTCCTTCCAGAAAAAAAATTGCAATCTGCACCAGATTCCTGCAGAATGGCCAAGAGGATGGAAATTACAGCATCTCATTTTATATACTTAAATTAAAACAGATGAATCACAACTTGAAAACTCTCTTTTTCCCTCCATTGATCATGGAATGAGTTTAGGCTGATGTGCACCAATACAGACATTTTTATATGGGCAAATGATTTCTGCTGCAGTGCTTATGGGGGTTTGTTGGTTTGGTTTTGGGGTTGCTTTGGTTTGGTTTTGGATTTTGTGGGATTTCTTGTTGGTTAGTTTGGATTTCTGTGTATGAGTGTTTTTTGGCTTTTTTAGGTGGATTTAATGTTTCTATTTTGCCATGAAGAGCCACAAAGCCACCAAGAGGAAAAATAAAAAGATGAAACACTTTTTTGGGATTTGAGGCTTAGCTTTTAGTTTATGCTTTATCAAAAAATTATTGCATGACCTCAGAAAGTCAGTCTAATCTGTCTGTGAAGTCGGGGCATTAGCTCTTCCCTACTTTGTAATGGCTGCAGGTAAATGAATACACCAATGCCTGGGAAATGTTCAGATATCATTACATAAGTATGCCAACAGAGAGGCAATTCTGTAGCTCCAAGGAGACATTCCTTTTTCAATTATTCCAGAAATATTTTTATGAAAGTGTTCAAGCACAGCTGAATTACCTTTTTATACATAGTCTCTTATATATGAAATATACCTTTATACAAATAGAGTTTAATGTATGCACTTCAGGAAGTTTTTTGACTTTTTGAAAAAATTCTGATGAACTTCATTCAGTCCTGTATTTAAATCAATGTTAGATAAATAAAGGTGCTGCTTTTTTGAATTAAATTTCAAGGTTAAAATAGGCAATGAATTAGCAATTTCTTACTACTTAATCACAATAATCATTATTTGCAGATAAGCTCAAAGTACATCTTTGAGCACTCGCACACAGATTTTCTAAAATTTATAATAATTCTTTTAAAAAATTATCACACCTCTTAGTTCTTTTGGTTATAAATTACAAAGATTCAAACAATTGATTTTTTAGGCCAGCAAATAGATGAATTTTTATTTTACATAATTTCTATGATATTTTTACTTGCAGCTTCCCCCTTTCAGCACAATTGCACTGCTGAACCACAACTCTCTGCCACTAACCCATCACTTTACCTGTTTCTTTTCCCCCACATGACTCTAAAAAGGCCTTTATTAGCCCCTTCTTTGATGAAAAGATTCTGAGGGTTTTTTCCCCAGAAATCTTTGCTGTAGAATGTATAAAAATACCTAAGATGTGGAGATTTCTGTAACCACAATATCTGCACAAGAAGTCTACCATGAAAATGAATAGAACTAAAACACAAAGAAACAGTAACAACAGAAAACTCATTAAATTCCCCAATATATCTGACATAATTTTCTTTCTCTCCCATCCTACCCACAAGGACCTCAATGTCACATTGTCCTGACAAAGACCTCAGCAGCAGGTAGGACCAACCCTATCTGAAGCCCTCAGAGGCCAAGTCAGGAAGAAGGAGAAAAAGCAATTCCATGAATCTTCAAGCCTGAAGAGTCATGAAATCTTCATGAGATTTCTGCAACAAGAAATACAGCCACAGCACAAGTGTGATGGCAACTTCCTAATTCCTACAGCCTGTCCAGTATTTGGGTCAGGTTTCAAAAAAATTCTCTTTCTATGATGAGCAAAAAATTTTCTCAGTCAGATGAAAGCAGCACAATTAAAATCTCCCATAACTATTCAAATACAGGCAGAGAGACCAGCAGCAAAGGCAGCAAGTTCTCCTTTACAACCTTTGAGCTTTAGCAATACCAGCTATGCGCTGTCTTCCAAATCCAACAAAACCCAGAGCCTCAGTTTCTGTAGGAATGCCAACAGTGCAGAGGGTTTTTAAGGGATTTGGGTGGTTTGATATGAGAGGTGTTTGTTCCAGCTGGAGTGGAGAAGGGAAGGGCAATTCACACATGATTTGAAGCCTCTGCATTTCTTACCTCTGTAGCTAATATAAACCAATTCTCATTAAGATATGTGCCTGGCTATTTGTTATTTTCCATACTGCATCCAGGTTTGGTAGAAAGGAATCCCAAAGACTGATAACTCAGCATTTTGTGAATGGCAAAACTTTCATAAAGAGTGTGTGGGGAAGACCAAGAAAACCAAACACAAAATCCCACTAGCTAATGCTTAAGTAACAAATGCCACCAAGTGCTCATTTCCTGAACAACTCTTTCCAGCTGAACTAAAGTGAAATGTCCTTTACAACTGTAACCCTCAGGAAACAGACACACCAAACTTCTGATTTGCTACTATTTATTTCCTGGCAGAGTCACTATCAGCTGGCTAGATTACAGCCTGCAGTAGATACTGCCTGTATAGTGAGAAATTATTCTAAGTTAGCGATGAACTTCAAGTGCTCCAAAAATCACCCAAAGAAGCTCTTGCAGTAAATGGTAGACACCATAGGAATTTTGGTCAATCACATGATTTAAGTTTACTGGTGTTATTTCTGTCACTGCTGTATCAAGCCTCAAACTGACAGTTGTTTGAGCAAGGGAAATAGGAAAAGAGTTACCTGCTTTGTGATGTTTTATTTCACAACTTTCTGCATAATTGTGTGTGTGGTATCTATTCAGTGATTTTGAAGCTCTGCAGTTTTATTCTGATAATAGAAGTGGAAGATAGTAGGGCAACTGAAGACTGAAAGTTTGTAAAATATAATCATGGGAATAAACAAAATAACACTTTCAGAGTATAAGGAATTTTTTAAAACCTCTTTATCTTTTATCTTCCTTTGTTTTACATTTGGCCAGAGACCTCTGATGTCAGCCTTGGATCCTGAATCCATGCAGGAAGTCTGACAAGAAGCACTGAATTTCTGCAAGATTCAGCTACACTTCACAGCACGTAAGGTATCAAAGCAACCAAAGCAGTGTTACATCTCCTGCTCCCCAACAGCAGGAATGCAGTGACAGAGGTAAATATATACTTGAAAGAAAATTATTTTTAAAAAGGGCAAAGCCCAAAAGCTGCAGTTCTAGGTAGGGTAAAGTACCTCTGTCTTGTGTTTAGAAAAGGACAAGAAAGTTTAAAAGACCAGATCTTGCTGCAATTGTTTAATGTGGGTTTGTAATCTATATATTAAGTACAAAAATAAGGTACCAGTCTTTATGGAAGCTTGCAATTAAAGTGCACAAGGTAGCTATCTCCAATTTCAAGTGGTAAAACCATATCACAGGTAGCTCAGTCAGTTACTTTCCCACTCTCTTTTCAAATTTTTAAATTTTACAAGTTTTTTTCTGCTTCTTATAGCAGCAAAAATTCTAGTTTTGTCTCTTGTTTAAATTCTATTTCACTAACAAAACAATGAATCCAGATAAAAATACTATGTCCCTCTTGCTTTTTCAAGAAGAGCAGTTGCATTTTATTGGGATAGGGAAACCTCTCCAGGATCAGCTAAAATTCATGGCTGATTACTAGTTTTTAAAATAATTTTCATTTTCTTCTCTTTCTGACTTTCAATTATAGGTAACACATCTGACTCCATGTTTGTTGTTTCCAAATGCTCCTTAGTAAATAGAAGTGTACAGTTTGCTCCTATACGTGCTTCACTCCCAGATTTTCTCCTCTTTATCCCACTCCCCCAGGCTTCAGAGTACCCATCTCCATGGCAACACTCGATAAGGTTGGTGGGTGGTGTTATCACAGCAGGCTTCCCCACAGAAGGTCTCAGCCATATGGATTATTTATGAACTTGCATGACAACACCAGACCCACTGAAATACTTCTTGAGCAAGTTTTTGTTGAAAGGCAGTGATTCAAAGCAGAGTATCCTCACTGCAGCCAGCACCCAGGAGGAGAGAGTGGGGGAAAAGCAGCACCAAGGTGGTCCCTGATCCCTCCTCAGAGCTGCCTTGCCACTGCCTGAAAGCTCCTCTTGCCCCAGAAAAGATTTATGTGCCATTAATCACAAGTGGTGTATATAAATCTGTCAGAATCTGGGAAGTTGTGCTTCTGACAAGAATAACAACCATGACTAAAAGGTTGCTACAACTGGTGCTGTTGCAGATTTGGTGCTCCTGAATTATTCTCTGAACCAAACTAAAGCAGTTTGGCTTTGCACTATAGTCTCTTCACTTGATATTTTTCCTAGAACTTCAGTATATTTTTTGGCAAATTCTGCATTTATACTGAATGTATTGAAATTGCACAGACAATTTCTTGTGAAGGATTTCTGTAACAGCAGCCTAGTTCTTTAAAGTCAAAGAGTGCACTCTTTGCTTTTTGAGCAAAAGATATAGGGCCATAAGGGCCTGGTGTATGGAAACCCTTTGTGCAATAATTTTAATAAATTTAGCAACTTACATCTTAGAGTGAGACAGATTTTCTCTAGGTAGGGGAAAAATGCTTTATTTCCCAAATAGGCATGTTTGTAGTTTTTGACATAGTCCATACTCAAAATTTAATGGTGGTGATTTATCTTCCCAGCTAACTGTAAGTTTAAAAATATACATATGAACCCTAAGTGGTCCCAGTAGGCTTTCCTTATCATCAATAAGCAGGAAATGTTGAGGCACAATTTATCAGACCCATTATTAACATCTGCTCAAAGATTATATGAATTGCACCCTAAGCAGCAAAAACACCAGCAAGAGCTCACACTGTAGTTCAGCCAGGTTTTTGGAGCATAGTTCAGATGCAGAGTTTCAGATCAGCCAGTCAAAATGTTACCAGATTTATCCCACTCTTCCTTCTTCATCACATGCAATCCAGCCCTAATTAGGGTAAAATGCTCCAGATTTGATGAGCTGAAGCATTTACAATGCTGAAGGTGATTAATTTTGAGAAAACTTAGTGCACTTATGATAATCAAGTGGAGGAGGCAGTAAAAAACAATGTCTGGTCTTCAGACAGAGGGCAAATTTAAAAAATGAGAACTCAGAGAAAAAGGAATCCAAAATCACAGAATGTAAGAACCACATTAAAAAAACTACCTTGACAGAAGCTTTGTCACTTGTCTTCCTTGGATACAAATTTTTAGATGCAGATTGTGAGAGAATTCTGAGATATTTAAGGTATTGCTGAAGAGACTTGGCCAAGTTCACATTATTTTCCACATCATAATTTCTTTCATTATTTTCATTCTGTCCCAAAGTCCTGCACAGCAAAAGCAAGGAAAAGAAAGTTACCAGCCTGTCCAATGTACAAAGTGGCCAACTTAAAAGGCACTGCAAGCCACTGTAGTTCAATACATAACAGGAAAGTCACTCAAGAGCTTAGCAACCAGAAAAGTATAGAAAATTCAATGGTTCAGCAAAAACAGTCAAAAAATCTTGCACTATTAACAATTTATTTCATGCAGCAAAGTTAATGATTCTAGAGTAAATCAAATAAAATGTCACATCAAGGCAAAGACATATTCAAAAGCAAAGAAAATGCCTGTAAAAAGAAAATAGACATGATTAGATTGCACCCCAAAGAAATATGAGATGGTTCTAAGATTTAAAAAACTTGCTGAATGATGATGAGATTCAATGCCAATTTGGCCCTGCACCAATGTAAAAAATAGAAGAAAGACTACTGGATATGCAGAAATAATGGAGCAAGTAAACTCCAGTGAAAAGCTTGACAAGGGAATAATGAGATGGAACAAATATCTCTTCTGATCTTCTCATGTGACTGGGATTCACAGAATAGTGGTGTTTCCTGAGTGGTTTATACAGATTTTGGTGACATTTGCAAAGAAAAGCTAGAAATGAGATTAAATGATGGCAGTGTGGAGGTGTTTATATGGGATTCAGAGTGCTGTGTGCAGTGAATTTGAATTATTACCAGCTGTCCTCATCTATCTCAACAACACATAAATGGTGATGATAATTTAAATGTCAGCATCAGTAACTATTTCATTCCTTGTGCAAGAAAGCAGAGAGAAAACTCCCAGCCTTCTTCCTTCCCTGTGAGTGAAGCTGCTTGAGGGAAATCACCTTTTGGTGTCACCATTTCCTACTCACATGCCCACACACTTCTCCAGGGAAGAATTCCAGGTGGAAGTGTTTTACAGCTCAGTGAATGAATTTGACTTTCAACATCTCTGTGCCACTGTAAATAAAATTTTATTCTACCAGCTCACATCTTGGCACTAATGCAGAGGCACAGCCTGAGAGAGCACCATTATATCATTTTCCAAAGCTGGGGTTTAATTATATTACTTTAATCAAAAATTAACAGACTTCCTTCCATGCTCACAGTTGTACCAAATGTGTGTCTCTACTAATTTAACACTAATAAATGTAATTAATAATCTAATTTACTCTGGTGGCACTGCAACCAACAGTGCTCACAGGTTTGCTCACTTTGAAACAGCAGAAAAATCCTCCATTTCTCCCCAGTGTGTAACAGCAGGTTCCCATCAGGGACACAAACTCTAGGAAAAAGAAGGGTAACTGCACAGAGCACTACAGCAAACCTGATATAATTTACCATCAGCCTAGCTTCCTTCTCCTTCTGTTTGCATTTTTTTTCTTATTCCAGAGTTCTAAATTCTGCCTTCTGATGGAGTGTGGACATGCAGGTAACATTATCCACCTTTTCAGCTTAAAGCAGACCAAAACTATTCTGCAGTTTCAGAAAAGCCTGGGCACTGTGCTTTCTGCTTCAGTAGAGATGAACTAATGCCAACAGGCTTTCTTCATAGGAAGGATCCCAGTTGCCAACACTCACCTTTCATTCATTGATTAATTCCAGCACCTATCTTCTGCTTTCTTCTAGAAATTTAAAAGGAAGGGAAAATAAAAAAAACCCCAAACCCAAAATACCTGAATCCTGCCCCAAGGATTTCCACTGGAGCTAGTGGGGACTGAATTCACAGAGAAAGGACAGGATTTAGGTTGGCCTTTCAAACCATTATTTACAATATATAGTCACTCTCACTGGCAGTAGAAGTAAAATCTGGGATCTAAGATTTCTCATTTTTCATATGGAGGCAATAATTGCATTCATATTTACATTCCAGATTAGCTGCAATATTTTATGCTATAAACATTTAAACAATTAAAATGTAAAAGACTACAAAGCTTTATGTTTCATTTGAAGGCAACTTTAATAAGATGCTATAAATAAATCTGAAAGATGTTAAAAAATTTTGTAGTTCACCATTATATCACCTTGTTAACTCAGGAATGAAAATGCATTAGCTAACCAATTATTGCTATTAAATTAAAATATTTATTTTAAATATGACAAAGTCATACTGGAAAAGGGATGAAAGACAATATATAAAAGCCCTTGGTGAGTAGGAGAAATGACTGTCAGATGAGTTCTTTTTGTGCACTTATTTGAAAGTATTTTCAGTTTTAATTTGCTCTGAAAGATGACTTTGCATACAATGAACTTAAGAGTGTAAAGACAATACCATAAATAATTATTTATCTACAGAAATAATTATGTATTTCCTACAAACTCAAGCATTTTAGAAGCTTCTTTTGTGGAAATAACTAAATCACTGCACCTCTGCTATTTCTGGAATGTTCCCAATTAATAGAAACCATGCATTTTTAGCATAAATTTCTCCCTTTTAAATGCTGAGAGTATCTTATTACTGACTTAATGATGGTTTTATTACAGAAATAATACTATACCCCATTTCATACATTGAAGTTTGCTGGAAACGTTTGTGGTTTTGCCTAATTGCACCAATGAACACAACTGACATTTATTCCCTCGGTGTAGAATGGACTTTTTTCCTTTATCTTGAGCCCTCTTTCAAGAGAGGGTTTTTTGAAATTTAATAAGGACCCAGGAAATACCACGTACACTCCAGTTAGCCAGCAAAGAAAGAACTTTCATCTTGAAATCAAACTCCCAGTTCCAGCATTTTTTTTCAAGATGAAATCCATGTCTTCTGTTTCATCAGATTTTATATGCACTAATTTAGCCTAAGTCAATTTACCTTTCAAGTGTCTGAGTCTATTTTCCTGCTCTCACCAGCTCTGTGGGGATTAATGACTCATTAGTATGACTTCATATTGTCTTATTACACACGTTACCCTTAATAAAAGGTCTTCCTGACATAATGTTTCTTTGATAATTAGATACCTACTCTAAGTTGCTTTTTAAATTATTTAATTATTATCTGATAAGATTTTAGCAAGCACACTGAGCACACTGAACATATAACACACTTGATCAGAATCTACAAGACACCAGATTTCCTACTGTTCTCTGACCTACAAAACACATTGCAAATGGACAACCAGAAAAATCAATTAGTGCTTTAAACTGTTGGCACATAAGATAATGCTTTCAGAAGCACAGCTTGGTGACTGCAGAAAATCTATCCACAATAGGAACCGCTTTACGTGAACACATTTGAAATTTTGATGTTCTTGAAGTATCAATATACAGAATGTTGCAGGTTTTTTCTACCACATAGTTATAGTTAAAAATGTAAAACATCTAAAACTTCCTAAAACCAGGAATTCCTAAAAGTGGGCATTTGCTTTCAATCTAAACCTTAAATAATTTTTTATGTCTTCTTATTTTTTTATTTTTATATAACTACAAATCTGGAACACTGCAGAATATGGCCTTGATATCATGAAAATCTGGCCTATTTTGTCTTACCCTCATGAATAAAAATTTTAGGTACTCTCTTAAAAAAATCCCCAGAAGATATTGAAGATCATTTCTGATACCATCTACTGAGAGTAATCCATTCAATACTGACATTTTGTGTATCTAAGCAGTGAAAACATGTTTATGGATTCAAGCACATGTTGTTATCACCTTTATGGTAATCTTTAGATCACTATCTTCTTTACACATTAAGTTTCTACCTTACTGCATTTCTGAATGGTGCTGTGATTTTAAGAAACACTTTTGAATCAGCAAACATAAAATACAAAGTTTCTGAATAAATCCAAACAAAGTGAGGCAAATGCAGTTGAAGACATTGGGAAGTATCAATTACACAACAATTTATTTCCAGAAAAAAGCAATCTAGAAAAGAAATTGTTCTGGAGTATATGCAAACCACGTGCTACATTACATAAAAATCTGAATTTCAACATTCAATATTTTTGCCATCAAGACTAGAAGCTCAAATTTATCTCACAATATGAAAGTTCTTTAAACAAAAAGCCCTTTCTTTCAATTTCACTACTTTTGAGAATGTATTTCTTAAAATCACATAAGAGAAAGCAAAATTCCTCATTTTTAATTGTTCTTAAAACTTCATTCTTGGGTTTGTGTGGTTGGGTTGCACTTAAAAGCCTGCAGGACAGAACAGACCAGATAAAAGAGTCTCTTTATATGGGTAACTGTATTTCATGAGATAATTGCAGGTTCTATAATCATATCACTCTACAGAATTACTGATGTGTCTTGCAACCAATTACTGCAAAGTCACCCCTCAATACCTTTCAAACCATGTCCCAACAATATTTTCTGTCATGGGAACTTTCAGGAATATCTCCTTCCTGAAGAAATTTTGCAACTACTACTAGGAATCTATGGACTTCAAATCAATTCTAGGTATGTTTTGGAAGAACTTGATTTTGAAAATATAATTAGTCACTCAGAATGCCATTCAATGCTTAGTCCAGAATAAAATACCTCCTGTAGTTGAGCTACTATAAGTTTGCCTTTTTAAGCCAGTCATAGGAAGGGATGGCTGAACTGACACTAGACAGTGCATAAATTGAATGAAAGGCCTGATGTCTCGAATTCTGGCATCTTAATTAACAATTCAAACTGTATTTCCTTAACTTGATGATTAACAGAAGAACAAGGTCCAGGGTTTTAATGCATTTTGTCCCCTGAACACTGGTGGACACCTTTACCATATAGATAGTGGCTTTTGTGATTTTTTAAATTATGCTTCTGGGCCAACCTCTTTCTTATCATTTGCAAACCTTTCCAAAACCCAAGAGAAAACACTACAGAAGACTTACCTTGCTGTGTCAGATCCTTCAGATGCAAATACATCAGGGCGCCTGCTGTGGATTTTGTGAATGGTTGAGAGTTCCTGACCAATAACATGCTGGGTATAATCATCTTGCCAGGTAAAACCTGATAAATAATGAAACAAACAAACAAAAACAGAGTGAAAAATAATCACTATTTAACAACTTGGAAGTTTGGAAAAAATGTGTCCTAAATAAACAACGTAAAAAAAAAAAAAAAAAGAAAAAAAGAAGCCTCTCTCGGTTGGAACCCACAAGTCAACTACAGAATCTTCTCTTCTGTATGAAATTCTGCTTATGAAATTTTGCTAATGAAACTTTGCAATGGAAGGAAGACAGTAAATCATGCAAGGACATTTTGAAAGCTTTTGTTCTTAGCAGAATCTTGGCTAGTTGCAAACCAGTTTTAATAGATTGGACAGCTATGGAAATTATCCCACTAGCTGGTGTCTGTTTAAAGGTTGCTTCATGTCCTTCCCATTCACAGCACACTGCCCCTTCTGTTTTCCCCATGAAACATTAAGGTTTTGAACACTGAGGAGCAAGTACTGCAAGTTTTAGTACAACACATATAAGGTCAATTTAAGTTATATTTAAATGTTGTAACAAAGAACTTTTCAACATGGGGCGAATGCAACTATAGAGGCAAATTACAGTGATGACTTGTTAAATACATGCACTCCCAATCTCTCAGTAATTACACCTGAAATTATGATTTAATCCCAAACATAATTGTCACCTGATTTGAAACATGTTACAAATTTTTTACTTTGTTACCTGATTTTTTACATGTTGCAGTAACACTTTAGAGCATCGAATTTCCTGATGCAATTCTCTGTAAATATCTAGTAACTAAATATCACACAATTGAAGAGAATCTCTGCTGTTATGCCCTGTGCAGCCAAACACCACAAATATCTCAATGACTACTGATAGAAGTTGCAGATGTGGTTATCCTGGTAATATCTTCCTGTAAGGAACCCCCTAAAGAAAAATCCTCTCTAGCACCAGCTGCAGGCAGTCAGATCTGGTTGGTAGTAGCAGGAAGGGAAGTTCCTAGAATTTGGAAGGAGGATTTCTGGCTCAGACCCTATTCTGTGTACAAATTACAAACGTCACCACTTCACCACCATCTGGAATCAACATGAGGATTTTTGGTGGAAGCAGACCCTTGGGATGAAGATAAAGCATCCTCAGCCACAGGAGAACTCAGAACTTGGTCACTTCACTACCTGGGATGGGTAGATTCAGATTTTTCCACTGCACTGAAGCAGAATTATTTATCTATTTACTAAATTCTAGAATTAAAAAAGAAGCCTAAATAGGACATTTCTCCATTCTGCCAAAGGAGACAATTCTGAAGTAAAAATGCAGAAGTGAAAATTACTTTATTATTTATCAAATTTCCATCCTAGAGAGGAGATACTTAAATAAGTTCAGTGTATGTTTAGACAGAGCTAGGAAGCATTAAAACTATGCTGTTGTCTTGCATTTAGACAAGATTTAGGGTGGGGGGGGGGAAGAAAGGTCCCATTTGGCAAGATTTAGGTGGAACCAATGTAAGTGTGCATGAGGGCTTTAACAAACCAAAAAAGCTTTCTAACATTCCACTTGTGATCCTTCTTTCACCTTTCCTTAAAGGAAAATGTTACTCAAGTTTATTGAGGAAACACTTCACCTGAAGCCATATTAGATGTTAATGGCTACAGTAAATGACTCCAGACACTTGGGAGGGGAAAGAATATCTGTCTCTATCTAATCTGGTTTTATTTCTGATTCATCCTTTTCAAATGCAAATATCACCTTTTCAAAGATGCCATGTAAGAAGATGGATTCAAATAGTTTCAAAAATCCAAATCTAAGGCTGCTCAGAACCTGTTTTTATGTGAACACACAGAAATGAGTCACCATGCACCTATGATTACTTTGATGTAGTGTAATTAAAATGATTTTTAAAACAAAGGTGAGATATATTCCATACCTATTTATATATGTGTGTATATATATATATATATATATATATATATATGTATGTATATATATGTTCAAATTTACTTCTCTGTTGTCTAGCACTACACATTTCTGTTTGCTTTATAATCTCAGGAAGGAGAAAAAACTAAAATAACTTTCAATTTTAGAATGTGCAACATTGAAAGTTCAACTAGAATACATATATAGTAAAATCTTTAGCATAGCCTTAAAACTACTAATTCATGAACCATGAGTCCAAAATTTCTGCAGTTTTACTCTCTAAGCCAATAACAACCCTATTAAAGGCTAAATAATACACAATAAATAATATAAACTTTGAAGAAAAATACATTTAATTATTCTGAAGAGCTTTTTTCAAATTAAAGCAAGAACAGTTCATCCATGGTACCTGCATACAAATAAGAAATCAATCTCTGAATCCTGAGAAATACAGAGTTTTGTGCCTACAAACCCCAATATTTTCAGTAAAAGAGCATACAAAACCACTGTGATGCCTGTTCTCACTAGTCAAGAGAATGGTATGTCTGTTGTTATCTTCAGTGTATTTTTTCTACTGCTGCACTATTTTAACATCTTTTCCTAATGCATTTCAAACCAGTATAGATGCACTATCATCCTTAATGCTGTAAAAAATGTAACTATGGCACTAAAAAAGAGTAAATAGAAGAAAGAAAAACAGACTAGTTGTTATACGGCTAGAAAGAACTAGAATGCCCTCTCAGCTGTATCCCCAGCACTTTTAACTCACTTCAGTGGTAGGACAAGACAAGGATGAAAACCACAAATTTTAACTAATTCAAAAATCCCCTTTCCAGCAATTCAATATTTCTGTCTCTTATGCAACGATCTCAGGAACTGCAGTTTGCCTAAAGTTAACCTCATGCCAATCATTTCCCAGCATTGTTTCAGTTTCAAAGAAATATCTCCCACACACTGCGCTGAATAAAACAGCTCATTGAAGAGCCATAATGCCAGGCTGACAGCTGCAATCAGAATTAGGGTTGAGAAGGAGCATATGACGCCGTATGGCGATTTCCTGTTCCCTTTGTCCGTGCCGTCACAGCCCCGGCCTGGCCACCCAATTATTGCGATTTGTGTCCAGCGGCTGAGCAGGATCACAGCGGAGCCCTTGTGCGCGCGTTACTTCCATGTCACTGGCGGGGAGCGGCGTGGGCGACGCCCAGCCCCTGATTATCCATCCCCCCCGTGGCTGCAAGGCCCAGGCCCTGCTCTCCCAGCCTGAATTCCCACACAGGGACAATGTCAAAGGAAGAGAAGGAGCCTGGTGGACTCTGAAATGACGCAAACGCTGTGACAACAGCAGCGGACACAAAACTCTCTCAGTTGAAGGTCATTGACAGTAGTGAGACCCCACGAAAACAGCCATTGGTATGAGTTTTCCCTACATTCCCTACACTGGTTTCATTGGCCCAACGTTTAATTTTTAAAAAGAAATTAACTGGAACTCCATCATCTAAATGCATGTGAAAAGGCAATGCCAGTACAAATAGAATGAAGACAAGGCATTAATACCTTTATCAAACCCAACTGGAAGGTCAAATCTAATGGAGGCCATCTGGATATAAAAGTCCTTCATATCATCAGGTATCTTCCCAGGTCTTTATTTCCACATCAAGGTCTATTTCATTATTATTATTATTATTATTATTATTATTATTACCCACAACTACAAAAATAATAAAATTGTTTAGGTCCCCATTATATTCAACACTTAGCAATGGCTATATCAACAGAGAGTACTCTTCTAATAATTAGTTGAAATCAAATCAAAAGCAAGTAGTTCAAATAGTGAAGAAAGCAGTTTCAGAAATGCACAGTGGTGAAGAGGTTAGCTTCTGTCTACAAAATTGGAATAAAAAATATTTTCAAATTCAACATAAAACATCCCTTAACCTGCTTAATTGACTTTGCTGCTATAGCAGTTACAGAGAATTATTGAAAAATACTCAAAATTCAAGTATGTATTTCCTTCTCCAAGATGAAAATTTTTCTAAGCAATTGCATTTTTTGTGTGGTTTTGACTCTGTTTTCCATCTTAGAGAAATTTGATGTCTCCCAAAATATACCTGACCACATCTTTAATGCATGTAAATTATAACAGCAGTTTTTGAAAACATTTATCTGCTACTTCTCTGTTTAAACTTATCCTAGTTCAGACTTACACAAATGAATTTCCCTCCCTCTGAAGGCCTAAGCAAGAAAAATAAATTTTTTTTAACAATTTGGAGGAGTTAAATCAGAAGAACTCACTGTAAGTCCTTTAAAGAAACAACACTTCTCATTGTCCTGAGATTTGGCTGTCCAAATCTTCCTGCTGCTGCTACCGACCCTTTTCCTAACCAGCATGGCTGATGCTGGATAGGGCTCTGCAGGAAAGTCCAGCAGAACCTTTGCCTGACTCCTCCAGCTCTTGAACCAATCAAAATCTAAAATTATTAGTTCTTCATCAATATATTATCAACAAAATTATTTTTCCATACCAAACTAATTGAAAATGACAGGACATTATTCTAAATTTGCAGTAACCTCTATACTAAAACCTGATCCTTCTTTGTCAGGAAAATGCCCTTTATAGAGGCCCAAACCCCTCATAATTATTCATAATTAAAGACAGGATATGCACTATTTCTGAGTTGTGAAACTTTTTCTCCAGTTTTTGGTAATGTTAGGCATTTTGTCTCTATATGTAGATTAAAAATATTTTTTTTCTCTATGCTACCTTCAACCGCTACTTCATTTCAGCCTGCAAACTCTCAGCTGTAGAGCTCAGAGACTTTCATCCCCCATGCCATGTGTTGCAAATTGTTAATGCCTACTTTAGCTGTCAGAACGTTGGCAGAATTGGGAATGATTTGCTTTCTTCCCTATTTTCACAACAGACAGGTCAGGGTAACATATAGACATGCCTTTCTGCGGGCTGCCTTCCCACATTCTCCAGAGGAGCTGCTCTGTTCTCATTCCACACCTCCCTTTTCAGAGCTCAAGGACGTACCCAATAATGTTCACCTATTTCAGCTCTGCCTAAGTCAAAACTTCAGATTTAATGCTGAGGTTGCTGTGTACAACAAAATTAAGTCTTTCAATTGCTATTGCTGTATTTCCTACCTAAGATCCCAGACAAAAGATAAAATCCTGGTGTTTGCTCTTAAAATAAAACTTCACCCAAAAGCAATTTTGTAATACAACTTGAAATGACAAGTTAATGGCAAAAATAGAAATAGAGAAGTTAAACCCAGCTCTTACACCACAACCTTGTAATTTCCCCATTTCTTTGTATTGTAATACTCATTTTTAGCGAAAATTTTGACTAGAACATTTTCTACAAAACTGGAAGAAAGTCTGCCAAAACACTTTGTACTACACTTCCAGAAAGACTTATTTTAATTGAATTTTTTTTCTCTGGTCTAACTTTGTGTTTGCCTTCTAGATGACAAGCAAATCTGGTTCAGAATATATTTGACAAAATGACTGGGGGTTATAAGCATTTATCAGCACTCTTGTCCAATCCATCTCAGCTGGAGCTATGGTCATCCTCTCCTGAAAGTCCTCCAGAGCTTTTTTTGTTTCATTCCCTTTTCCACTGCCAGGTACCAGCTTTGCATTGGTGACATTTTTGCCTTCTTTTGGAGTTCCTAATGAGACCTTTCTAATATGGAAGAATTTCATTTGCTGCACTCAGCAGCAATTCACTCACAGGCAAAGAGCTTCTGTTTGAATGAACAGATGAAAGGGCTGCCGAAGGATTACAGCTTCAATTTTTCATATATTGTTTTATTATACATAAAAGTGATAATCTCCATAGAATTAAATTACAACCATGATCTGCTTACAGTCCTGATTTTAATTTACTCTAAGCAACTCTCCCAGAAGGTAGAGAGAAGGCTTTTCTCTTCAGTTTTTGAAATTTTTCTATTATTTGAAAAAGCCAAATGAGTGCTTCATTTGGCAAGGAGATTATAAGATGCTCTCACAGGACTCAGTATGTAATGTTTCCTTACCTTTATTTCAGCTCTTGCAGAGAGCTACAAATAATTGGGTTTCTACAAGAGAAAGTTTCTAAATGTTACATAAGACTTTTCTGCCACTGGAGCTGATAGTAATAAAAGACTAATATGAGAATGCAAAATATATTTCCAGACTTCCACACAGAGCAGGTTACTTTCCAAAGACTACAACAGAATGGATACATGATTCCCAAATCCTTGAGATGAATCCCACGCTATTCACCATGTCATATAAACCTTCCCACAAAGCGTTGACCCTCAACCCAAATGCATGCAGAGAAATGCTTTCTAGAAGGGAGGTTATCTTGCATTGTCACAACTTTATATTAATGTTCAACTTTAACTTAACTCATGGCCAATCCTATCTTTGACTTGAATATCTTTCTGTGCTGTCTAGGCTGTGACATATTTATTAAAAAAGATTCAACTCTAACACGTGGTGGGAAAAGGTGCATTTCCTTCTGTCCCTGGACTATGAATAGACATTTCCTCTGTGCTGCCAGCCCAAGGAGTTTTCATGAACGTGAGGAAATATTCACATGCACTCAAAATAGTGACACTAAAATAAAGATGAGACGACTTTGCTTGTTTCACCGAGCTTTGAACCCAAATGCAGTAGCTGGCACTCACACCAAGATGCATGTAACTATTCCAAATTTAACACAAAAAGGTCTAATGGTAGTTTGACACTGCAGAACAATTCTTTAATACATTAATCCTCTGCAATCTCCTTTTAGAGTAAGAAGTGATGATCTTTTTTTTCTGTCAGAATTACTTTCGTTTTTCTGTTCCTTTCTCTTTCCATCTTACTATTTCCTTCCAAGATGTCTTACATTCATTCAAACTCAAAGTTTTTCTCAAATTCAGGATCTCTTTAAGTATGCATAAATTGGTTGTAATGCTACACTGTACAATGCTAAGAATGGAGATTTTGTCCAAATAGTAGTTATCAATGCATTTAAAATCAGCAGGTTTTCCTTCTCATTTTATTTTATGCAATTCATTTCATGCTATCAGTAGGATGACAACCTTATTGTCACAAAAAATAGAGTTTCTGGGAAAGGACTTTTGAAGTGTCTTCAGCCTGGGAATTAAAACATCACCTGTAACAAGGAAAAATTGGTTGAAAATGTGCCGGCACTTAAATAAGTACAGAAAATTAAGTGTATATACAGGTTACGCTAACTCTGGCAAATTCATCTCAGACTTACAGTTCTTCATGTATTTTTAAATGCTTATGAGCAGAGCTGTTCTTTCAGCTCCACATAGTGGTTCTCAGCCCCATTTTATGTAACTGTTGGACTCTCTTTGATGTTTGTGAAAAATCAATTGTGGAGCAGAGCTCTGAGCTGCACGTGCAAAGCCAATACCAGGGGTGCCACCCCAGGCTGGACAGGGAGGGCTGCAGCTGCCAGGGCTCCTCCACCTTTGCTTCTGAACAAAATTCCCTCTGACCAAAGTACAATGCACCAGCAGCACAGAGGGAGGGTTAGTGAGCCACAGCAAAGGCTTCTCCAGGACACTCCCAGTCCATCCCATCGGGAAACTCAATATTCCTGAAACTCTTGCCCTAGGAAGGGCCTTAGGTCTGCCACTCATCACGCTCTGAGCTGCATTATGACAAATACAAATTAAAGCGGGTAAAAGGTAACTTGTTTATACTAAAGGACTGGAGGAAACTCTACACAGTTTGTGCAGAATTGGAATATCTTCCATTTTCCACTTTTAAGCCATATCTCTGAGACTGTAAATTCCTCCTGAGAGAGGCCATATATTGCATACACTTGCAGTGTCTCTTTCTGCAGCAATAACATTAACAATAATTGTTATTTTTGCTATTATTATTAATAAAAGCCCAGCAGTTGCAGAAGAGAGGGTTCCCTTGGGAACCTTGTAAGGATCTTGGTGGCTGAAACTCAGAGTTTTCCAGGGAACTGAGCTAGCCAAGTCAGTTTGCCTGCAGCAAAGATGAACAATCTGCAGGTCATGCTGTTCCCCAAAATCTGATTAGAGCTCCTCAGGTTTCATTTTGAATTCACCCCGTGTAGAGAAAATACACACACTGAATTTGTGCAACCCTGAAAGGCATTTTCAGCCAGAGTATTTGAATTATTTTCTTTTTTATTTTCTTGTGCACATACAATTTTTTGGGTATTGATCCTCTAACCAGCTGCAATGGAGGATGCAATTACTGTACAATGAATGACAGGTAAGTTTTTAATTAAAGCCCCTTTTAGTCTTTGCATCTCAGAGCTCTGATTTACTGCTCAATTCCAATTAAAAAAACACTGCACCACTTGTAAGCCAAGGTAAAGTGTCTGCCCATATATTAAGCTGGTGTCTATGGGTAAAAATTCTATCATTTGATTATTTTAGCCAGCAATGAAAAGGATTTCATGACAGAATCTCTGATTAACATGATTTCCAAAATGGTGCTTGTTTTCCCTCCCTTCTTTCATGAAGTTAATACCTCAGTAAGCTTTTATAACATTTTTAGACAATTCATATAGTGCTGATTCATGGATTCCCACTGATGCTTTGTCAGCTGCACACATTATTGTTTCTTTACTGCTTTCTGGGTTTGATCTCTCTGAACACTTCAAATATGCCATGATAAAGCTGTGACTCAGTTTTACCACAGTATACCACAATGCTACTAAAAAAGTTTTTTGAAAAAGACTGTCAATGAATTAAAATATTTGCACTAGAAGAACTGGCACAAGCTCATCAGATATGAACTTAAAGCCTCTAAAATCTAAGTCTTTATGAGGACAGTTTTTGTTGGCATCTATTCATAACACATCTCTGCATTCAAAAAATTCATCAGTTTTTTTGCCCATTCATCAGTTTTTTTGCTGAAGAGCAACTAGGTTTAAATGCAATTTACTAGAAACTCTAACATTAAAAAATTCCCCCAAAAGAGAAACAGTGACACAACACTGAAATAAAGAATACAGAGGGACATGAAATTCCTATCAGTCCTGGGAGAACTTTTTTCTTTGTGAGTTCTATGTTCAGCTAAAATACAAATATTCTAAAATGAAAGCTCTGCTAATTTCCTGCCACTAAGGCCTAACTCTAATGACACAGACCTGCTATTCCCAGTGTGCTCACTGTGAGCTCAGAGAACTTTCTCTGGGCACAAGCCATGGTTGGAGGTGCAGGCTGGACCTGCAGGCTGAGCCCCAGAGCGGGGAGCCCCAGGAGAGGGAACCAGAAGCACTCGTCCCTTCTCTTGGATCTGCCCTTCCACTTGTAATGCAACACCAGCTCCATGGCTCATTTTCTGCATCACAAATATAACAGAACACAATGTCAGGGGTTAAAGTGGTGCTGCATTTCATGAGACATTTGAATATTAGATATTGGAACATATATTAAGGGCAGGCATAAGCAAGGAACAGTGGCAAAACCAGAATTCAGCATGAGCTACTGCAATGTGGCACTAAGTAAGGGGCAGGTACTTGCATTTTTTCAGAACTTCGGTGTATTTTTACTATTTAAGGACTAGTAACTAATACCAAGCAATTTAATATATTTCCCAAACCATCATTTATTCTAGAAATTTGTTCATTAAGAGCTCTGAATGCTGTAAAAAGCAGCAAACCTGCTTTAAAGCAACACTGAAGTGAAGCAGCAATGATGTTAGAGCATTACAAAAACACTGGTGATGTAGCTCTTATGTCTCACTGTTAGTATTGTTACAGAGGATAAGTCTTCTGATCAGTGGCTCCCAGCTTTAAGAAATAATGATATATTTCTAGATAATCAACTGCTACCTATTACCATACTTTTGATGTGGTGGAACAGTCATGGGCCTTATTTTCCACATCCTCAGGGTATCCTGGTTAAATGTCACATGCATTTTTCTCCCATGTTAAGGAAACAAAACCTGCATATTAATTCTTTTTAAGGGAGGCACAAAATGCAATAAGAAAGGAACATTGATTATTCTATTCATCTATAAACTGCTCCAAAAGATATATAAATAATACTGGAAAATGTAACATAGCTTTAATTAACAGCAGTGCTCCCCCCATGTTATAACAGTCTTGATAGATGAAACCTGCAGCAATCAATCTGATTGCTCTGAGAGCAGTTTAAGCTAATTCACAACAAAAGACAAAGTTAAAAAGCCAGATTATCACACAACTTTTACAAGTATTTTGTTATTTAAATTAAGATCTTTGTGTCACTGACCAGGTTTTTTAGTAGAGAAATTATAAGCAACCCTCACTGTAAATGTAACCAAGAACTGAAGTGTCCAAGAGCTCCATACACTCCTCTATGGCTGTTTCAAGAATCAGAATAAAATAACAAAGAACTGCCCTCTTCTAACTCCAAAATTCTTGTGGTTCAGTTGTCCAAATCCTTAGTTCAGTAAAGCAATCCCCCTACAAAATGTTTGCTATCATGGCCCCAAAGTCACACATCTTGAAAAAGAAAGAGCCATGAGTGAATTTCACGCATTGTTGGCAGTTTCAAACCGAAAAAAAAATACTTTATTTAGAGAAACTATCAGTTTATTTTTAGACTTCAGGACTATTTGTTGAAAGGAAGAAACTAGGATTAAATTGTTTTATTTACTATGAAAAATAAAAGGAAACACAGGGCATTGCAAATTCGATGATTTATTGCTAATTTGCTGTTCCTACTCACCATTCATTTCTATGTCTATATATAAAGATAAACTGTATTTGTAGATATTAATTTACATGCATTACATGACATTAAAGAAAGTATTTCCTTCTCTCAGTTACTTCTCAGCCAAATGCCAAAGGTTCAAAGATATGAACTGAGCATGTCTGTCTTGACAGCCAGATAAGACTGAGCTTTTGTACTTTACATTATATTTAGCAGTGAGTCAGGTCTATTCATTTTGCTCTATGCAGTACCAAGCTATGCCTTTAAATCTATAATAATTTTAGAAGCCAAATATATTCAATGTCACTCAAAAAGATAATTTTTGATCAACCTGTTTGCTTGAAAGTACATTAGAATTGGTCAAGATTTCCAAGATTACAGCCAAGATAATCTTATTCACATTGATATGTCAGAAAAAAAGACAATTAGGTCGTTTCACATCTATTCTGTATTTAGTAAAAAAAAACTGTTTAGCTGGCTGTGATGTTAACATACTTTGTGGATGTAATGCTTTGGTTTGTTTGGGTTTTTTTGGTTTTTTTTGGGTTTTTTGTGGGGTTTTTTTGGTTGCTGTTGTTTTTTTGTTGTTGGGTTTTTTTTACTGTTGTTTTTTTCTCTGTGATTCCCATCACAACGAGGTTAAACCAACTGTGCAGGCACCACCACTGCAAGACATGATGCACTCCCCAGGTGTCCCTGTTCCTAGAGCTCCTCTCCTGCACACTCAGATGTCACCTGGGATGTTCCCAGCAGCACCTGGCACAGGAGCAGGGCCATTTATTTCCCAAGGCTCTCCCAGAGACTGAGCACGTTATGCTGTGTGGATAAACACACTCCAAAACCACTTTATCTCCATCAGTACAGAAGTTTAGCTGGAAGTGTTGCCCAGAACAGGTCCTGCTCCAGTTTTGTGTAGCCTTGGATGGTGTGGGCCTTTGCCAGAAGTGGTTGGATGAATAGGTGCAAGGAAATACTCCTGTAGGGGAACTTGTGCAAATATTGTACTGAAAAAGTTAAAGAAGACTCTTGCTCACACTCACCACATAATGGCCTTACATTGGTAACAGGAATAGGAAGCAGAGAGTACTTTATTATTATTCCTGTTATCATTCACATTAATGCTATATCAACAAATCTGGTAGTTCCATAATGGTTGTAAATCCTCTTTGCTTTTACATCAAGCTCTTCAAATGGCACTGAAGAATGCAAGGCATTTTTCATAAAACAGAAGTCAGCTCCTAGACAGGTGTTTAGGATTCAGTTATCCCTAGCTATTAAACAATTCACCCTCATGTATATAAGCTGGATATATCCCTTCTCCTACTATACTTCACATCATTTTTGTTGGCCAGGGAAAATTTCCCTGACATAGTTTTTACAATCCCACAATTAATTTGTCTTCATTTCATTGTTTCCTTAATAACACTATGTAGGCAACAGATTTCAAGCCTTTCCAAGTGGAATGAAGCAGAAGTGAGCTCACATCCCTAATAAATTGTTTATTGAATATTTATTTTTACTTGGATGACGCAGTGCTTGTGAATCTGCTGGTGGTAAAGCCCATGCTTACATGCTACAGCACAACATTTATTGAAGCAGATATTCCTGCCAAATCTATATTGCATTTATAAATCTTCAAAACAAGCTGGTAAATGTCACTTCTTCTTAAATGCTTGGCAGAATCAATGACAAGTGATGCTGCCTTTGCCCTTGAAGAATTCATGTGTTTGGATTTGAGTCCAAATTCTAAAAACCTGTTCAGAAACACACGCAACATAAATGCACATGCACTGCACAAGATGAAAGGAAGAAGTTACTCTAAATGCAAAAGTTCAAGACAAACAGGAAAGCTTGTCTATGACTTTTTAAGATTTTCATTGCAAGCTCTGTGAAATGCAGTACTTAAAGCCCATTGCCTTCTTTCCATTTTGCATTGGAATATTTTGCAGTGGTCATCCATACACTACTGAAAACCAACCAGCTCATTTTGACATAGCTTTAGTACCTCATTAGACACCTCTTGAAATAACTATATATAAAGTAAAAATCCAAATATAGACTTATAATATCAGAAACTATCCTGGCATATGCTATGTGCTGCACAGCTGTGTTTCCTAAGTATGCAACCTTCTTTTTATGAATGATAATTCTGATTTTTTTTTAACTATATCTCCAACTTCCAAGAGAAACAGAATGCAAAAACTGAGCAGTACAGTAAGAAAATGTTCTATGAACTCTAACTCCTTGCATGCTGCCAGAGAATTGTGGAACAGTCTGCTCAGTGTCAGTGGGATGCCCATCTCCAAAGAGTGGAGCTGCTCTGTTAGCAGCACAGTCCAGATTCACTGTCATGCCTGACATGGCACAGCCCAAATGCTTTTCCAAGGAAAGCACTGCAGAGTCCTTGTTTTGTACCAGCAATGGTTTAAAAGGGTATGGGGTAGTCAGTCTAGTCAGGGCTCTGAATTATACAGCAAATAGTGTCTCTCTTCAAGAGCATGTCAGCTGGCTTAGGCTAATGACACGTTTCTGTGGCAGAGCTGCAACTATATCGTCTGTTTTGCCCATGGTGGATTTCTCAGAGTTAGGGGAATTTCCCTGAGGAGAACTGCTCTCAGCACAGGGCAAGGAAAGGGACCAGATAAAGAGAATCCATGGAGATCCAGCAGAGAAAAGTCGCTCTCCTTCGGAGTTATAATCCCCACTGCACCTTATACCCTCCAGCCACACAGAGTCTCCCTCCTTTCATAAGAATATTTTCTTCTGGGAAGAAACTGGATATGTGATTCTCCTGACTTGACCCACAGCTATCTTCAGGGCACCTCCCTCACTAGCCAGAAACAGCATCTCTTTTCTTTTTAGCTAAACCTACATTTGTTTCACTCCCAAATGGTGCTGAATGTGTTAATTAAACAAAAAAAAATTGGCAGAGCTTGTCGTAGAAGTGGCACTGCAATGACACATGAGATCTTGGGGCAATATTAATTGATAAAATACAAAGTGAAATGGAAAAAAAAGATTGGCTCAAATCAAGGCTTTCTGGTTTTTGGTAGAAGCCATCAGAGTTTTAAGAAAATAGTCTCCATCTTTTAGTGGCTGTCAGGCTTCTAATTTCTTCAGATTAGAAAACTGGCTTTGAAATGGGAATAGTTCAATAGGAAAAAAAAAACCCCACAGCCTAGATGGTGATGATGAGCAAAAATGATTTCTCAAGCATGCATCCAGGAAAATGAAGGACAAAAAAGATTACAAGATACTTTGATACTTTTCATTTCCAAGTTAAAGCACATTCCCCCTCAAGACCCCACCCCTGCCAAAAAATAAACAGAAGGATAAATAACCTGTCAGCAATTTTAGCCTATTCAGTAACACCCCTGGGGATGGTATACTGCAGTAGGTATGAAGAGGTTTCTTGGACTACGTGAGACTTTAGAAAATGTGATTATTACAGTAATGCATTGTTTTATTCCAAATAAAAGATAAACTCATTGTTTTTACAATATTCACTTTTGTTTGATGTCTGAACACAGTGATTTGTAAAGCTTATAAAAATTGCTTAAGCACACACCACTTTTTTTCTCTAATTCCTGTATTCTTTGTTAAATAGTTGTCTTAATGCAACAACAGCAGGATATTTTGGATTTTTACAGGAGAGATGAGTTACATGGCAGCCACTAAATACTGGCAAAAGCATCACACATTGTACAAAGTTTTCAAATGTGTAATGCAAAGACCCTTTCATTTCATCCACCAACCCTGAAGATATCTCAACTGATAAAAAGAAATATTCCAGCTCCCTCTTTGAAAATTACTGAAATCCAGGTGTCAAGATGCTGGAAAGCTGCCCTTTCATCAGCTCTCTTTGGCTATGTGACAGTGAAGTGAGAACCTGTAGGAAGAAGGAAATGATTCTCTCTAAGTTCCTTCAAGTCTGTGGTGTTGACTCCATACAACTGTAACTGAAAGCCTTCATTTGGAATAATTTGGGGAAATATTTAATGTTTCCTAAGTACAATGAATTAAAGGGTTAGAATAAAATGGGAGGAAAGAAACACAACCTGTTCATGGTATGGATTGAAATAAAATCTAAATCTGATACAATTTCTTATTACATAAGAATGTGTTTACTCATCTCATATTCTTCACAGTGCTTCCTGTACGTCCCTAAAAAATGTTTAGGGTTCTATGACAGCAACAAAGTGTGACAGGTTCCTAATCTGCAAAACAACTGAAAAGTGATGTTTTTTACAGAGGCAATCCCACATTTGCCTACTCCCTGATTTAGAGTTTCCATCTGGGCAGTTGGCAGTCATTCCCTACAGCTCAGGCTACCTCGAAACACAGCACAGAGGCTTTGGGCAAACTCTGAGTTAGATACTCATAGGAAAGATTTTTCTCCCTAAAATCACTTCCATTTTCAGATATTTTAATCAAATGAACAGCTGGTTCATTTCCATTATTCCAAAAGAGAAATCTAGAAAACCACTTGAAATCTGAAATAATCACCAGAAGTTTGTTGTATCCTAAATCTCTAGATACAATTTGAAATAGACATATTTTGTCCATTCCTTTCTCTCTACCCTTTCTTCATCTAGAAACAGATTTTATTCGGAGAGTTGGAAAAATGAAACCAAGAAATCTGTGAAATAAAGAGTAAAAGCCCTTATTTCTAGAAACGTTGTTTCATTAGCAGCATTCTTTGGGCATCACCGTTCTGTGCGTTACACACACAAAGAAAATGGAAATGCAGTTTCCTTTCCCCCTTCCTCCTTCTGCTACCATGTTGTTAATTCCAACTGCAAAGCCACTGACCCTTGAAATTATTTTCACATGCCTGGAAAACACATGTGCCTTTTCCTTACCTTTATGTTTCTAGAATTGTTCCTTCAAAATTTAGTGTGTCCCCTAGAAAATACTGATCCACACAGGTGAATTAACAAATACCAAAACTTGGCCTTTGTTTCAGCCTTCGAGACCCAAAACCCCTAATGATGGAATTCCGAGTTTAGCTTGCATTTTTCCTCAGTAGAAACATAAAACCAGATTCAGCACATGTAAGACTGCTACAGCTTAAGCACAGCAAGGTACACCCTGAACTTGCAAATCCCTTCTTATTTGTACAAGCCAGGCTATGAAAACAGACACCTCTAATGAATTCACTGAGAAATCCTGAGTAGAAGTAGCAACAGCAGACTTACAGCTATAATATTTAAAGCAACTGCAAAACTGTGCTTTCATCAGGGAAGGAACAAAAGCTTTGTTAGTTTTGAAGCTTACATTTATATTCAGCATAATAATTCAAAGTATCATTGCCTGCCACTATTAGGACACAGAGGTCAAATATGGCAAGTAAAAAAAAGATTACATTCACAAGCTATACAAAAGAGAAAATAGGCTCAAATTGTATGAAGTGCAGTGACATTATTTAAATGTCTTTGTTAATCAGGGTCCTGACATAAGAGATGGTGCTGAGAAGAATTTGCTCTTCAGACTCTTCTCAGCATGGGTCAAATCTGCTTAATATTCCAAACGCTGAGTCTAGCTGAACTGCGTTCCCCCTTTATGATCTCTCATCTATTTTTTTTTCCTCCTTTGAATTCAAGATGCACTGGTATTTTCAGTTTTCATCACTGCTAAAGGGCAGGCAAGTTATAGTATAAACAGTGAAGTTCCTTTCATGCCTTGTTTATAATGATTTATACATTATATAGCTGTTAGACCTGCAGAAATTTTTGTAGAAATTCAGAACACACACACACACACACAAAAAAAAAAAAAAAAAAAAAAAAAAAAAAAAAAAAAAGTAGTTTGGGAATGTTTACCTTCAACCTTATGTATTTTTTTCAGCTGCTGGATGAGAGACAAAGAATAGGGCTATCTGCTGATTCACACATGAGAATGTAAGAGCAATCCAGTTTCTATCCTATAGAGCCACAAGAGCATGGAGCCCGTGCAAAGCAAACAACAGTGGGGCCCACAGAGCACTTAAGGTACAGCTGCTGCTGTTTACTCATCTACACCAACATCCCACTTGAAGTACACCCATGAGGGCTGTGAAGGATGTTTCAGGTGGTCAATTATCACTCTTACATGGAAGAATAGAAAAGAAATAAAAATACTCAAGCCAGTGGTACATCTTAGCCAGTAAACTGGTCTCCCCATTCACCAGCACTGTTTGTGGGGAGCAAAAAAGGATTCCTCAAAATAAAAGTTAGCTCTGGTCCTCCTGCTGGCCCCATACTGAAGAGGATGTGCTCTGCAATCACAGGAACAAGACCCTGTGCTCTTCTATCATTCCTTCTTCCCCTAGCCATCCACAAGCTTTAACCCTGCCAGCTGCTTTCCCATCACCCAGGCTTGCTACCTGAGGGCTCTGGAGGCTCTTTTTGTTTCCCTGCCAAAACACTCAATCCATAAAAGACTTTCTCCCATTTCAAACAAGACATACAGCGCACTGAGGGGACATGAAAGAGCAGCTGGCCAGTTTATTTTGATTTATTGGAAACATTATAGGATTGCCCAAAGGCCTTGGTCAGAGTCCAGTTGTGCTCAGAGCTGTTCCAGCCTGTCTGCAGCAGAGCAAAGCAGGAAGATAGATGAGGTTGCTCGAGACAAGACGAGATCCAGCCCACCCAGGACAAGTCTTCTCACAGTGGGGATTTAGGAAGGACACATTACTATAAAGATCAACTGCACAGTTGTTGAAGATTTTGATAGCCTGACCTAACTGCAAGATTTGAGAAAGTGCAATGACACAAATCAGACTGTCTGATACCTGTTTATCTGACCCTTTCAGGTGTTCAGATAAACAAAGTTTTCACACTACTGACTAACATTTGTTAAAAGCTGGTTTCCAAAATGTTCCTGTACAGAATCAAAACCAATTCAATACTAACTACTCACTGCCCAGAAGACCATATTCTGTATCTACACTTAATGGTTATTTTTTAAATTGCAGAGAGAGAGGAGAATGCCACTTCAGCTCTGAGACAAGTTTCACCAAACCAGTGTAGGTCACAAGGGTCTCCTCCCATGATGCAGAGACAGTGGCATATTGATCAGGTGGCTTGGGTTAGACAACAGAATATTTTCCATGTTTCCAATAGACATTTCCTTATTTCCTGTCTGTGGCTCTGATCCCTGCTGTAGACATCAGCCCCAGTGAGAGCTTAGGGGCTATAATCAGAGCTTGCATGTTAGGAGGAGGCACAAAAAGTGTTGGACAGGCTGAATATGTCTTAATACTTTCTGCCATGACCAACAAAGGTGGCAACAGCCAGGTGCTGCAGCTGAGACACTTCTGGGAAGGAGAAAGGTGCCCAATGTGGTCTATATACAACATAATATAAATGCACTGTGTTTCATTGGAGATCAGATACTTGCACTTCATTTACTTGAAAAGCCCTCAGAAGAACAAAGTAAAATATAAAGAATAGATCACAAGGAGAATAGGGAGATAACAGGAGGGAGGATTTTGAAATAGAAAGATGGAAAAGAGGTTTAAACATATTTCTTTCTCTCCTTACAATTTTCTTCATGGTGGTTTTACCTTTTTCAGGACCAGCTTCAGATGAGGAGTATTTAAGTATCAAAAAAGAACTCTTCACTTCAGAGAACCAGTTTCACTAAATGTAATGTTGACAGGCACTGTACAGCTACGGTGTGTATTTGGGAAGACATAATAAATACGATCTGAAAAGGTCACATCTCACACAGGCACCTTTGACGACTCATGCAGACTCTCAAAATACAGCTCAGAAGTAGATACAGTAACACATTCCTTCCCTCCAGCCTTCACAGTAAGCAGGGTTTCAAAACCACTTAAATTTCCTATTAAAAAATCTCAATTCAGGAATATACCCCACTTTGATTTAACACATTCCTAGAAAAGCAGTTGTGCTCCTGTATTCCATGCAGCAGTCCACATTCAATGTGGAATTATTTCTTTTCATAATAAAAAATAAAAATTACCATTTCCAAAGGAAGAAGCAAATAGGCAGCAATATATTTATGACATCTTACTCCTTCTTGTTCACACCCTTCTGCTATTAAATATTTAAGAGATTAATGATACTTCAAATTATACAAAAAGAATAAAAGCCTGCAGTGCTTTTAAAAAAAAATCATGTCCAACATGATTTCTCTTCTTTTTTTTCTCATCTACTGGGATTGAAGGGGTTAATTTATTCCCTGAGACAGAAGACCTTAGATAAGCTTGCTGGTTATGTAGGCATGTCTGGGTTGCTAGGAGTTTAAACTATCAGCTTGCAAATGGAGCTATTTCAGATCCCAGGTGATCCAAAGAATAGGTCTCCTCCTGCACTAAACGATGCAGGGATTATGTGGGAAAAAAAAATGTATGTGATCCTGTAATCAGACAATACACTGTAACACATAAGCAGAAAGATGCTGAATTAAGGCAGTGTAGGAAATGCCAGAATTACATTTGTCTACCTTCTGAATGCTTGATTTGCAGTCTCAGGAGGTTTTTATAACATTATTTTTAATATTCACAACTATTGTTTATAACACACAGGAAATATGATACAATACTGGGTAATAATGACACCTTTGGTGTGCAGCTCCTGCTTGTTAACTGCTCCAGCATTTTTCTTATTCAGACATGGATATTACAGTGGTTAATAATATAACATCTTCTGTATATCAGCTCACTCATGCATATGACCACTTGATTGCCTCACACACACTGTTTAACCTAATTATCATGAACACTGATGTCTCAAGAATTTTCTGTGCCTCCAAGATCTGCACTGTGGAAAACAGGCATTACTCTCCAAGTAATTTCTGAGCTTGGTCACAACACAATAAACCTGTGCCACTTGGCTAAGCCAGATGCATCCTTGATAAACACTGCTGAACCACTGCCAGCAATGCTCTGTGCCCTATGATACAGTTTGCATTAAAGCAAATGCTAAAACATCTATAGAATAAGAAGAGCAGGAGCTTTGGGGGAAAGGGAATTGGTGCTCTGGGTTTTTTCTAATAATTTATACAAGCACGAGAAACACCACAAACTATTTAGTAAGGGTGGGGGAAATGTAGTCTTGAGTTTAGCTGACAATGAAAGTAATCAGAACCTGCCACACAGTATATAAAATATGTGCAAACACATAGTTGACTTTAATTTATTGGTGCTAAAGCTCCCAGTGAATTAAACTGGAGTTCAGGGAGCTAAGCACCCCTGTAAATCAGAAGCTTCGTGCACGTGCAATTGTGGTCCTGGGCTGCCTGCTCAACAGGAAATCACTTTTATCATCACAGTCACTCAAGGAGAGAAGCCCATGACCAGAATGCTTTTCTTATCTTCTCAATCTGTGACTCTGGGTAAACTATTTCTACAGGAAATAAATCTGTAACAGTGGCATCAATTATTACAGTTTCAATTAAGGTATTGAATGGCAGGAGATGCCATGCCTAACAGAAATGACTAATTTGAAAAGGGAATAATGTACATTTTTTAGATAAAGCTGAAGTAATTTTTTAAAAATAATTTACTCAGGATATTTATTCTCTTTTCAACAAAGGAGATGACAGCATCCACACACGATAAAAATCTTCTCTCCTCCTCTTCTAGACAAAGGTAGAGACACAAGGCTGGTTTTCATAATCATCAGTTATTAGTTTTGCTACAATCCCAGCTCTTGCCAAAAGCCTCAGCTTTCCCCTCTTCCTTGAAAATCAGTGTAAAAATCCTTAATCTGTGATTCTGAACTATGAAACCACAGAGATTGACAATACACCGGTGTTTGCACAAGTGTTTAGATCACCAGAAATTAATACTTATGTACAATTAGCCTAAAACATCTTCATGTTTGCCCTCATGAGACATGATTGTTGAATTTTACATGAATCAAAACAACAAACTATCTGACTTGTAATGTTCTGGGTTAATACAAGAGTTTCAGGAAAAAAGCCATGATGGCAAAATTAATTCGCAGGAATTACACAGGAACTGATCCAGTTTCCACTGAATGCAGCAAAACTACTCCATGTGCTGTATGCACCCCATCTAAGCCACCTCCCAGAATCACCAGCAAAGTGCTTGGCAATGCAGGGCACTCTTTGCAAACGAGTAGTTGAAGTGACAGTGCTGCTAATACCACAATGTCCTACATTTATATAGTGCCTGCCACCCCCAAGGATGCTGGAATATCTAGATCCCTGGCATCAGGACCTAAAAAGGGCTGCCCACTCATGTCCCTAGCACTGACTTTGGTCCAGGACAGCAGACCATTTCTCTAAAAAACCTGCCTGAAGTTTTCCACTCAGACAAAAAGGGAATCTCTCTGGTCTCTCAAGACATCAAAGAGCAGCCCACATTTAACTTCATAGGACTCAGATTCCTCTCATGCCCAAGTCTCTTTCCTGCCTCTATTTCTCTGCTTTAACTTTTCTTTCCCTCCAGTCAACTGTGAACATATATATGAAGATTAGATTTTTGGGAAGCACCTTCAACTCGATTCACTTCAGCTGAATCTTCAAATGCTCAGCCTCTTTGACTATCAGGCCATAAATATGAAAGAAGTAAATATCTGTACCCTGCAAATTCTCCCCTTCTCTCTTTGTGACAGTGCTGCTCATGGCTCCCCTGGGGACTGATTTATCCACAAGACTGGCATTTTAAATTCAACAATGTGTGATTTATTTCATGGTCCTCAAAGATAACAAATACTCAGTTTTACATTACTGAATCATTCACTTAACTTAGTATGCCTGAAAAATGCCATTTTTATGGAAAGTAATAAATTGTAATTGCAAGTAATAAAAATGTAAGTAAAGAGAATGCCTGGATGTGCTACAGAGAAAATACCTCATTCTGTAAGTGAATGTCTTTAATTAATGATGATTTCTAATTGTAACACATTATTTACTGGATTAACACTTTTTGTATCTCTCTGTTAACCCCAATTTGAAAAGTTATTTCAGCTGGGAATGATAACGCTCATTTCTCTAAGTCCAGCCTTCTTGGAAGGCTGGACTCAGAGAAATGAGAAGCACTGAGAGGCTCTGGCTGCCAGAGCCCCTGCACAGAGCATTTTCAAGAGGGCACAAAACTGGCATGCAAAGGTTCACACTCAGACCTTGCACTGTGAGGTGATGCAGGGACTCCTGAGCACCAGGAAGAAAATGTGTCTGCTCAAGTGGCAGCTGAAGTGGCACCAGTGCAATCCAGCTCAGCATCCTGTGGGTGCTGCAGTGCCCATCACTGGCCAGCTCAGCTGGATGAAGCTGCAGTGTTGGACACATGCTGGAGCACTGGCCTTGTTGAAAGGACACAGCACCTTTGCAGGACAATAAAAGCCTTTCCCAACTCCCCCAAGTGGTCTTATTCAAAGGCCATATCCTGCTTTAGAGACCAGCAAAGCTCCAGGTGTAGGAGTAAGCTGTTCACACTGGTTGTTGCCACACTGCCTGTACAAAACAATAAAGTATCATATTTATCAATGCTGGTGGCTGCTAGTCTGGTATTATGATTTATTAATGTGAGATTCAAAATCAGAACCCATATAGTCTCAAAATATCTCTGATATTCTATCAATGTAGAATAATCCCTTGCACTGTTTGTGTCCCATGTTTGGCAATAATAATACTGCCTCATTAAAAAAAGAAAAAGGCATCTTGACTTTCATTTTTCATGAAGTATTATTCTGTGATTAAGGCTACTTTTGTTTTTTGTTTATTTGTTTCTACTTTCCCATTTGAATTTATCTGGATTCAGCTTCCAGCCTACTTCAGCCAAATCTTGTCTTTCTCTACTAGATTATAGAGGTAACCAATATTTTCAACATATTAAGGCCCTTCTGAGCTGTAAACAAATTGTCTCTCTTTCCTTGAGAAGAGCAGAACAGATGGAGCTCTAAATTCCTCACTAGAAGCATTCTCTCAAAACTATTTTTCTTGCCCATTTTTTTCTACCTTCTTCAGTTTGTCATCATAATTTAAACAAATGTGGACACAAAACCAAAAGTATATTCCAGTAGTTGCCTATCACAACATACACAGACAAAAATCACTTCCCTCTCCCTAAACCACTGTATCAATCTGTGGATCCATGACCCACATTAGCCTTCTTTGCCCCAGCTCTCACAAAGCCCCAGTGAGCTGCTGCCTGGTTTCACACCTTTCTTAACAGAGCAGATACCCTCATTGCAACTCCAGCCTCCACTCTCCTCATTTTTATTCTTTTTGCAAATAATTCTAAATTCTCTGGTAGAATTCCCAATTACTATTCACCATTCCAATAGTTTTTAATCATCTGAAAGTTTCTTTCTTTCTGGCAGCTAGAGTATGTATATGTCCAATTTATTGACAAAATTTTGGATGAAAATTGAGCCAGCATCTATCCCTAGGGAATTTCACTACAATAATCCTATTTAGGTCTCATTATTATTATTTTGGGAGTGGAAAGCATCTTTGTATCCAAATAAAGATTAAAAAACCTAAAAAATGTTTTAAAAATATGCAAAGCTTATCTTTTTAAGGCATAGGAAACGAAAGGCTTAATTATGTAAAAATGCAAAGGCTGTGTATGAAAATACAACTTGTGAATCAAAAACTCCTTAAAATCAGTAAGTTTTCAGAAAAAAAATCTTGTCTTTTTCACAATTCAATGGGCATAAGAACACAAAATAATTCTGTAGAAAAAAAAAGAATGTATATGTTTATACTTATTGGGACCACAAATACAAGAATGAACAAAGAATTTCAAGTAACTGAAATACAGTATGGTAGGCACAGTAGATGGAAATACACTGGTGCTCCATAATAGTGAAGTTTTTTCAACATGGGCTCTGTCAAGGATATAAATCCTTTCTGCCTGTCTCCAGGGTCCCCAGGCCCAAAATAGCATAAGATTAACTTTCATACCAGACTTTTTATTTTGAGGAGGGAAAAAAAAAACAGAGAGAAAAATGCTGTGTCATTGTGACAGAAGAAATCTGAAAACTGATATGAGTCCATAAGAGGAAAAGAAGTCAAAATATTTACTATTTTTCAGATTACTAGAACTGCAGGATTCAGGAAAGCACTGAAACATGAAGCCCATTCATTCTTCTCAGTGCAGCAAATTCAATTTACAGCAATACTAAAATATATCTTGGAAAGAAAATCTTCTAAGGGGTATTCATGTTACCCTCCTGACTCCTCACTTCCTCCTCCTTTGCTCTCTGCTAACCTAGAGAGGTGGCCAAGGCAGCACATCTCTGGGTGAAATTTGTAGTATAATCAGTAAGATGCTACAAAGCTGAATATTTGATGCTGGTTTATTATTCCCATTGTGCTTCTGCAGGTTATGTCTCCCTCCCCCCAGCCTGCTCTCTTCCCTCTCTTCCCCCTCCAGAGGCACAAACAATTTTAGCTCAAAAGCTGCATTACCTCTCATTTTATGAAATTTCTGCAAGGAATAACCTTTAACCCATACTTTGCCTCCTCCCCTTCCCTGCCAAAAGCTTTATTCATTCAATCCTTTTTCAACCTCAATTACTTCCCATTTAACAAATGGTTGGTGTAGCAGTGAAGCACTACAGTAAGAACAAAGGTTGGTGCTCCATTGCAATCTCTTCAGGGTAGAATTAAAGGCAAATTCTCTATCAGAGAAAGCCACCTCTCCTCGATTTTTCTGTCACCACATTATTATTATACAGCTTGTCTCTGAAAAGAAGGCTCTCAGGGTGTCATGAACTCTCAGAGAATTTCTAGTCTACAATGCCTTTCAGTAAAAAAGAGAATGCTCCAGAGAGAAAATAACCTTTGTGTAAGGAAAGGTTTGTTCTGCAATATTGTCTGAGCATTGGCTTTACAGGGGAAGAAATGAGTCTTTGCATTTGCATTACCAGGGTGTAGGAACTGCTCCAAAGGAACAGGAGTGAGCACAGCCTGAGCTGTGCTGCTCCCTTCCCTCTGTCTCAGGGATGGGGAGGCTTGAGCAGGGTTAGGCAGCACATGCAACCCCTCCTACTGACACCTGTCCACAGCAGAGAACACACACAGCTGAATTCAGAAAACAGGAATCCTTTTCACTTCAAATGGTGTTCCTTAATTACACACAAATGCCATGTCACTTACATCTCTTTCCTCATCTCATTTGAAGGATAAGAAATGAAAATATTTCTATTCCTTGTCCCTCACTCCTTAGTTATTATCCTATTTTTCTCCCCGATTTTAAATACTTTAAATGCAGGCATAAATTCCTGCCTCTTGCAAGCATGTCTGCAGCAGCAGTTCATGTTGGAACAGGACAGCAGCACCCTCATGGAGACAAATTAGTGATACTCCAAAAGAATCCTAAGGTGTCTAGAAATAATAAAGACAGCTTATGACAAGTAGCATTCATACAAATACAAGTATACACAGCACAGACAGAAGTGAGAGATATTCTTGAAAATCAGAGGAAATCAGGAGATAAAGTCCAAGCTGTGCAAATTGTTCAATGCCCTTTGAAATAAAAGGAACTCCAGTCATTAATTTCAGCTAAAGATCTGCCCCTGAGAAATAAAAAGCACTTCTCAACCTGCTCAGAACCTACTTTCATGCGTTATTTTAATTATACAAAAAATTTAGGAGGGCTATTATTTTTACTCCATATAGCTTAATGTATTCCAGTGGTCATTTTAAAGAATTTTGGTTTTCTATTTTGTTTTAAAGTGAAGAGTTCTCTTCACTCAAATAAGAACAAGAATGTTGAAAGGTAAAAGGAAGGTGAAACGGTTAATAGAATAAATGACTTATAAATACATAGGAAAAAGTAAACAACAGAAAAAGAAAATTTAATTTCGTAGTATTCAGGTTCAAGCTCAACAAGAAGCGTGATCAAAATGCATCCTCCCTTGAGAGTTACAGATTACTGAAGACAGTGGCAGTTCATATGCTTTTCTTAATACTGTTGACAAATCACATCCTTCTGGGAGTTGTATAAAAAAAACCTACACTTCAAAGGCATGCAAGTGGGTTATTAGCTAAAGTTAATGGCCACCATTCCCACATATCTGAAAGACTCTTTTTTCCCCCTGAAAGAAAAATAAACCAAAGAAAAATGGTATCATGCTTGATGTTCTGCAAACATTTTAATAATACATAAGGCTGAGTTAGAAAGGAAAACAACTCAAAACCAAATCAATAAAGTCTGCAAAACTAAAAAAATTTCAATTTAGCCTCCAGTAACTCTATGTCAGTGTTTACTGCATGTCGTACAGGCTACTTCACGTACCTGCATGCCTAGGATATTCTTAGTGCTGTAAATCCTTTAGATGTATCCCAAATGCTGAGATAACTCTATTTAAATCTCTGGAATAATAAACAATTAAAAAAGCCCCACTACTGCTGTCATTCAGTGATACTTTAAAAATAGCACAGCTAAGCAGGTGGTGAGTAGTGATTACTGCGCTCGCTGTCACCGACGACTGCAGATTGTGCACACAGCACATCTAGACCAAGATATCCAGTTATTTTTGTTACTCATCTTCTGCCTTCCTACTCATCAACTTTACCTAAATGTGTTTTTCAGCTGTAGCAGGCTGAGTTGTTAACTGTAGCCTCCTCAAGGCAGGGATTATCATGCTAAACTTGGCTGCTGCCTCTAGGACGGGTCTTAGATTGTAAACTAAACTTTCAGCCTATGACATTGGTAATCACTCCATGGCATCTTCAGAGACAGATTGACCCTTAAGGGTAAATAGAGAAGTATAGAGTTAAGCACTTTCATTTCTGAAGACTTCTTGACAGTCATAAGTGCTGAAAAAACAAGGAAACTGGATTTGGTATGCAGTGAAAGGAGCAACCTGCAGGTTGTAAAATTTTAGGTTAATCATTTGTTAAATTGCCATCTATTTTTTAAATTATTTCAAGCTCAAGTGGGATGAAAGATGAAGATAGACATAAATTAAGTACACTGCAGTTACCTGCAGCACTTCACAGTTAATTTCCAGAATATTTTGGGTCTTGTACTGTGGCTCTTTTTTATAAATGGTTCGTACACTTGGCCAGCTCATCATGACAGTACTTCTCCACTATGAGGCAGGAGAAATCATAAAAGGCTTTTAAAAAGAAAGAAAAAGAGAAAAAAAAAAAAAAAAGAAAAGAAAAAAAGAAAAGGTTTTCAAAACCATTGTCAAAATGAGGGTCCAGAAATCAATTTGTAATTATCTGCCAACACATATCTAAAGGCTTTTCTGTGATAAGGGTGGTAATACATAGGGCTGTAATGTGAATTATTTCAAAGAATAAAGGACTGATTGTCTTCATGACCTATATAGCTTTTAGTGAGCTTTAAAACAAAATTACATTTTATACTTCTCATGAATGGTTTTCTCCCTCCTCTTTCTCCCTTTAAAAATGCAGGGGTTTTGTCCCATCTAGGAGGCTTTCAGCTTTAAATAGGACTTGGCTTCTTCCAATGTTGATATATTTCGTTCCACTGAAAGTGAAGGCTCTGGATTTGCAAAAGAGCTGAAGCTTCCCCTGTACAAAGGCAATCCTTTCCAGTGTTTTAAAAGCAAATTAAAAACCATATGATCATGTTATTTTTACACAGATGCTCGGGGCTAAAAATTTTTTTCTTTCCTAGAAAACTTTGAGCATGAAAAAATGATAAAATAAATATCTCACAAGGTGCAAATCCATCAGGAAATAGTTCTTTTTAGGTTAAAAAAAAGGTCAAATGAATATGAGGGGAAAAAATACAGGCCTGAGTATTGGCAAAAAAAATGAAGAAAAAGACAAAGTGCAATATTTTCAGTGTGAGGGTCATATTCAGATCACTGTTCCTAATCACCTCTGCTCCTGGGCCCTGCTGTCTCAGAGTGATTCCAGATGCAGAGGACTCCAGGGCTGGCTTTGGATGAGCAGCACTCAATGTGCAGTGCAGTCCTGCAGATCCAAACCCCTGAGAGTCTCTGCATGCATCACCTGTTACAACTTTCTTGTGCCCCCACATGGTTTTACTTGTGCCTATTGCCTGCTTGGAAACTGCTTTCCAGGAAGTTCCCATGGCAGTTTCAGTGATTCATTATATTAAGAAAATCAAACATCTTATACAATGCATTTTGCAGAGGGTCTATCTCTATTAAATAACCTATTATTTTTTTTAAGAATGTTTGGTCTTGTTTCATTGGCTTATCCAGAGATGCAAAAATTCAATTATTACATGACTGTATCAGTCTGAATTTTTTTCAATCTTAGGAAAGAAGAGCTCCCTGGGTTGGATACCTACATCCACTCTCCTTAACAATAAGCCAGATTCTTAACTCAAGTATCTGCTGTTGTGTATGTTGGGATTCCTTTGCACTAACAGCTAGGTTCTATTTTGAAAATGTGATTAATTTCTTTACCAGTCTACAATTCTTAAAACTGTGTCAAAATTTATAATTATGGATTTTCAACAACTATTCCTAAAAAAATAAAAAAGAATTCCATTGTCTGTTTGGTTATTTTTTCTGCTAATAGACCAACTTTGTATAGTAACTACCAGGGAATATTACAGAATCTTCTCAGCTTTGACTTTAGACAAGGAATTCTTTCCTTTTACCTAGTTTTAATCTTTAGGAAATCTTTTTCTAATCTATTAAGGTGAGATCTTGTCATTACTATATCTACTGATTTTTCACAATATCACTACTGTTCCATTTGTAATCTCTTCTTGTTTGTAACACAGCACATAATTTGTGCATTGACCCTCAATGTTCACACACTGCCTCAAATTTTAAGGCCATATTCAGAAGCCCTGCATGAGGCCTTTTAAATAATAAAGAAAAACTACAGTGCCAAGGCATCTCTGCCAACTTTTCTGCAATTGGCAGGCACTGCTCATTTAACACCTTTACTTTTCACTAGAGAGTAAACCTGTCCCTATAAGCCATATGTCTTTTTCCAAATTTTTTTTCACTTGAGCCTAAATTCTAAAGGGACAGTAAAGTACATAATGTTACACCAACTTGCTGATATATTTTCTAATGCTGCATGCAAAGTTATCCAGTCTTTTCTCAAGCTCCAAATAATTTCCATTGGGTCAAAAAGGTGGAAAGAAAGCAAGGAGGAAATTAAAACTGCTTGGTTCCTTCTTATTTCCTATCCTAGTGAATTAATGTTGGGTTAAAAACATAATAAAAGCACAGACAGGACAGTTCATTTAATCTGATGCAAACCTACCCAAGAGACTTTGACCATTTCTCTTCTGTGTTACAACTCTTCAGGAAATGTTTTCTCCTGATCACAAACAGGGACAGCTCAGAGGCTTTTCTAGGCTACACCACAGAGAAGGGAAGATGTATATAATCAGCTGGCACAAACATAAGGACATAGAATTACCTTCAGCACTTTATCCCTCTCCCTGTTGTTCAACCTGACCATGGCATCTGGTCTGTGAAGCAGCCAAATGGGGCTGAAGAGAGGAGACAAGTCTACAAAACTTCTCAAACAATCTTCAGAAACACAGAAGGAAAACTCGCTGCACTGTTAATCAACTCTTATCTTTTAGGGAGAAAAAATGCAAATGTAACATCATTAAAAAAATGAAAACTTTTAATGAAAACAAGAATTACTCATACTGTTCCACAGAGGATAAAAGATCTCTCTTTGGATTCCACTCTAATCTACTTTCCGGGTAATTGTTAAAATGTTGGAAATATCTTATCTCTCCCTCCTCCCTGTTTATATTCTCAACTTCTTTAACACACAGATTGCTTTTAATTTGCTTGCTTGGGATGTCAGTTCTGTATGAAGCTCTCATTTAAATTCCAGTTATATGCGCATTTCCCAAGAAATAACCTTCAGTTCCTTTTTCTTTCCTAAGTCTTCAGCCCAAAAGGTCCACCCCAGTTCCCATGACAAAGGAAATTTTATTGTCTTCTCCTCATCCCATCTTGTAGGTTGCTTCCCACAGGTGTGCAAGGGAGTGGGTGCTGTTCTCAGACCCCAGTCCTCTGCTCATGGCATGATTCTGTTCAGAGGAGCCATCAGGCTCCAAACCATGGTGTTAGATCCTGGTTTACTTCTTCACATTCCTGATTCTCAATGACATTTCTGTGCTAAGTAATTCAGATTTTCTCTTGATAAGTAGTGTTTATCCTGCAGAGCGAATCATATGGCTTTTATGTAATTGTGGAGAATGTACACAGTAAACTTCATTTCCTGTAAGGATTTATCACTATGAAATCCACTGTAGAGTCCTGTTCACTTCAGTTACTTTCCTGAAGTTGTCACCCTCTGTGCCTTTCAACAGTCCTGTATTATTGCATTATTCCTCTGACTGCCCTGAACCAGAGATCAGGGGAACTGAAACTTTCATGTCCCAGCAAGAGACCAGTGAAAGTTTCTCAACTTGTCAACATTTTCCTCTAAGCAGTCACCCCAGTGCATAGGAGAAACAATAAGGGCAGTGTAAATGACTTGAAAACATTCTTTCTTTTCTCTGGCTGTATCTACCTCAGTAGGAAATGATCCCAACGATACAGAACAGAAAAATGTGTTAGGCCTGACAATGTATCTTGGAGTTTGGGGTCAAAGCATTCCTGGCTTTCTTTTCCTTCAATGAGATGCTGGGCAGCATGTGGTAGCCCAGAATGTTTGTCACTAACTTCTCACCTCCAACTCTCCAGCTCGTAGCAAGATGAGAGCTGGGGAGCACTAAGGAAGATTCTATCACAGGGATCATGGAGCAAGACCTGGTGTTCATGCCCTCTGTACACAAAAAACCTTCTGGGTGCTGGCACTGTGCTCAGTTTCTTTTCCTTTTTTTCAGACCCTGAAGTATTGATTGGTAAAAGGGCTACAAAGAAGTTCATTCAGAAATGAAACTTTGAATGACAACAGAAGAAAGCTGCTGATCATCACGAGAGAAGCTGCAATAATTACCAACATTTAACTGAGACTCAAGTATGCAGCAATACTTGAAGAATCCACTGATACCAAGGTGGATTTTAAAACTATCCAACCTCTGCTGCACACTTAGAGGACAAAGCAATCCACATTACTCACATAAATTATAAACTCACAGTTATTCAACCCACCATACCCTTAATTTTTTCCACTGAACAATTTAAAAGCAGTGTTTCTCTCCAAGTCCCTTTTGAAGGTAAGAAGTTTTATCCTCCTATGTGTTCATTAATATTGACCCAAACCCAGTCATCCTCTCTCTCAGCAATCCAGCCTGGCTCTCCACTGCACTGAAGTCACCATTGGCACACAGCAACAGCTGAGAGTTCCAAGAGCAGAGGTCACTCTGTGCTAAGAGGATTCCCAGAATCCTTAGAAAAGAGAAAGTAGCAAACACCTTTACTCAAGTGTCCTCTCACTTTTAGCCTTCATCACCTCTCCCTTCTACACTAAAACAGGTGTCTTTATGTATGTATCATTGCCAGCACACCTAATGATTATTTAAAGCTTTAAATTCTTCTTCCAACAATCCTAACAACATGTTTTGACAACTTGAACTCCATGACAATCACCCTTTGGGGAATCAAAAGAAGATCCTGTCATCAGCTAGGAACATAACCTTGCGGAAGTACAAAACCAGCACTGTCATCAATGTTGGAGTTTTTTTATGAAATGTCTGACTGAGATCTCAAAGAGACACTAACAGGAGGGACACTGCTGTTTACTGAATGAGTGTTGGTGACCTGCTCTGGCAGCACCACTGAGCATCTGGGCTTTTGGAACCTCACTATTATGATGCCTCCCATGAGTTGTTACAGAGTCTTCTTCAATTCAGTCAGTGGGGGAAGAAACAATCTCTCATTATGTATCTGGACCACATTTGACATAAGGGAGTGCCATCTTCATGCTAAAGTTTACATCAGCAGGTAAACCACTGACAGAAAAAGGGGCTACAGCTTCCTTCATCATCTAGTAAACACTTTTTTTTTGCAAGGTTATGGTTATCTTATCTCCTCCATCTCAGTAGGAAAATTGATCAAATTGGTAAGAATCACTATAAAACAAGAGCTGATTTTTCAATTCTTTTAAAATATCTTAGATTCTGAAACCACACTCTGGAATCACTGTTCCTTCAATGGGGATTGTGAAATCTTTTTACTGGTGAAACGCATCACCATAAGATCATAGAATGGTTTGGTCTGGAAAGGACCTTAGACATCATCTAGTTCCAATGCCCTGCTGTAAGCAGGGACACCTTCCACTAGACCAGGTTGCCCAAAGCCCAATCCTTGAACACTGCCAGAGATGAGGCTAAAGTGTAAAATTGCAGGGAGAAATCTGAAAATTATCACAGGAAGACATTCCTCCTGCTAAAAGACAGCTGAGTGGAACCCCAGTGGTTCACAGCACCAACATTACTGCTGTCAGATACTGCCATCTAAGAGTAACTTGGATTATGCAAATAGCCCCCAGGACATGGCCCACACTCAGGTCACTGAAAATTTAACTGCACTGCATCAAATTTACCAGAAAATCACAAGGGCAGTCACCAGATGATCACTGGCCATTAGTAGAGCATGATCATTCTTTTTAATGACATCCCCAAGCCATACAGGATGTTATCTGTTTTGGTCAATTGCCAGACAAAATAGTTTAACCAATATTAATGCAATTTAGAGTTTAATGCTCCCTCGCCCAAATGCTTTCTCTCTCCACTCCAACAATCAACAATCTCTTCTTTCCATCTCATTTGAAGCAGTGATTTTCTATCAGAGAGGTACACATACCTGGGGTGATTCCTCAGCTCTGCTGAAGGATATTTCAGCTTTAGGTCTCTAAGATGCCTAATGAGACAATTCCATGTACTGAGAAAAAAGTGTTGGAAAAGCAAAGCACAAAGCTTTATTGTACTGCTGTTGGTTTTGAACAGGTAACAGTGACTACTCAAAAGGAAGAGTGATTTGAATGTTGTATTAGCTTGGAAGTTTACAGAGACAGAGGTTCTGTTTAGAAAATGTTCTGGAAAATACCTCACAGCAATCTGCTTTGCTACCCTTTCACCTAGGAAGAAAAGCTGCATAAGAAGTCCTGGGAGCTCCAGCCTGTCAGCTGAAGGACAGGACATCCTGACAATTCTTCTATTCCCAGGAGCTGAAACTCCAAGGACTTCCAAGTGGATGGTGCTTCTCAAGCCTCTGAGAGTTCTAAAATAATGACTTCTACGCAATTTATTTCAGAATTATCAAAGTTTCCCCCCAAGCATCAATCCATATCCCCCAAGACAATGTCTTTGAGATGTGAAGATTTTCTCAGAGATGAAAATTTCCAATATTTGATTAGTTCTACTCTAAATCCATTGTCCTGCAATTTGCTCTGGCTCAATACTGCTACAATGACATTCCTGATTTCATTTATTCCAAGTTAGGATAAACAAGTGGCACATTTTTCCACATTACTCCAAATTTAAGAAAACAGACAACATAATGGAATTATAACTTCCTTTCCAGTGCATCTCACTGTAAATTCACAGGTTACTTAAATATGAAAGTTGCACAATATGTTTGAGGGAAAATACTTTCAAATTATTTTAAACAATGACCAGTGTGAAGCTTAAACCTCTATCACACTCTCACATTTCTCTGGATTTCTTCCCATTGCCCTAAAAAATCTGTCAGATTTTAAGAAGTCAGCAGGAAACAGAATCACATACACTCATTTTTCTTAGAAAATAATTTCTGTTCTCAGCTTTTACCCTATCCCCATTTCTCAGAATGTCAATTCCTTTTGGAACAAAGTTTTCTAGACTTGGGGTTCTTAGATTACTCCTTTTTATTTCTTAAAAAGAATTTCAGTACCCTAATTGACATTTCAAGAGAAAGCCAAAATCCCACCATTACTTTTATATGTACACTTGGCTCATTGGAATGGCACTAAAAATGAAAGAATGAGGTCTGAAAATAGAAAATAAGCTAAAAAATGATCCATCATGCTATCTTGTACTGAAAGAAATTTGGTTTTAGATTTGATCCTGCTAGTAATTCTTTGAAAAAAACAAAAAAACCAAAACTGGCATTGAGCAATTCTTTCATCTAACAATGCATCATCTTGCAGAGAAGTCTGTGGAATGTTTCAAAGGACTTGTTTAGATATATTTACTTTATTGCCATGCCCAGGAGAGAAGAGAGCTTTCTTCCCTGACACAGATTTCTATAATTCAGTTTCAGGCACAGCAGCTCCCTCCTGCAAAATGACAAGCACTTTCTGCTGGGAGTTGATGCTCTCTGCTCAGGCTGGAGTTATCCTGTGCCTTTCAGAAACAAGCTCTTGCTCAGCCCCAGTCATCTTATTCCCCCATAACCTTTCAGGTGAGAAAATCAATGTCCAGTTCTGAATTAAGACTGTAAAAAAGTAAAATTTTAAATGTGTTCATGCAGTTAAAAACATTGCTATGCTAGCATATGAACATGCCAACCATGCTGGCAGTGCCAGATTGAATGAATGTGATGTTTTACAGCTGATGTACTGTGGTGGTGGTGTGGTCCTTCCCCTCCCCTTCCTTTCCTGCTTAGGCAGCCATGCTGGCTGCATCTGGCTTGAGCTGGACTCTGAGAAAACAGAAAAAACCAAAATAGCTGAAGGCCAAACATCTTATTTGACAGCTGAGGGCTAGTTGAGCTCATGCCAGCTGAAACACATCCAGAATGAGAATATGACTGTAAATCAATCATCTTATCCCACAGACAGGGACAGCCCAGGGCCCACTGAGCCCTGCACAGCAGTGGCCTCCGTGCCAGGATTTGCCCTTGAGTGGGGACACCTCTCAAGGCAGCACATTGAAACTGAGAGAATGCTTATCACACCAGGCACTCAGTAAGGGAAGTGGAAATAAGAGGGCCGAGACTTTGGAGTCTTAGCTAAGGGATATAAAGGGTTGATATGCACATATAATCCTTTAGAATTAATCATTAACCAAGCCTATGACTAAATCTTGGACCAGCCACACCTAAACTCCCCTCAGAAAGCAGTTTAGGAGGGGGTTCTTTATATGCCTCCTTATGCAGGAGTAGGGCTTTCCTGGGAGTTTGTCTGACCCTGTCCTCTATGCAGTAAATAATCAAGTGTGCTTTGCCATTGAATCTTGTTAAGCCACTGTAGCATTTACCATCAAACTTTGTTAAATCACTGGTTTATATCAATAAACATTATGCTACTTGTCCTACAAGTGAAGTGTGTCACTGCTTCCATGACAATGCTCATTTGTTACTCTTTTTGTGAGGCCAATCATTTTCCCCACAATACATTCTTTTTCTTTAAAATGTATCTATAAATAACTGTGGAGAAATAACGTATATTGTGCAATCATTTATCTGAGACTACTTCCACAAAATTCACTTGTGTCCCTTAAGGCAGATTAGATGAACTACCATTTAGTGGTATTGATGATGGATGCAGTAAACAGCTTTAGGCCTGGGAATATAATTTATGACTCCTAGAGAATGCTAGTGTAGCAAGGAGCTCGTTTGCAGCATTTACACAGCACTAACTATCAGTCTATGCCATGTAAATGGGAGGGAAAAGGTTGTGTTTTGGGATGCAGAACACTGTGAAAAGTAAAAGGGCTGTGACTCTAACCACAGCCTCTCCCTGGTGAGCACTTCCCAGCCACCATGGGCAGGGCAAAGGCTTGGATCAATTAGATAGCAATAACATTATAATCCTTGGAGACACAGACAGAAGAACATCTATCACTGGCAAAAATTCTTTTTCATCACTCTTTAAAAAATAAAAACAAACAAAACCCCATCTTTTTATTTTCCTCTCAGTTTAATTTCTCCTACGTCTACTAGGAAAAATTCCGGCTTGTGCACAGGGTGGTACAAGACTAATTTGCTCCTCATTTCTCATTTGAAGGCCATCCATGGGGAAGCACCCAATGATAGCCCAATTATTTATAGCTGGAATGGCAAAAAAAGTTGTTTTAGAGGGCATCTAAACCTTGAACTATCTACTCACTAGAGACAGAAGAAGAAGACTATGTACTTCAGCCAAAGCACTGATTCACTAACTTAGAAAACAGTGAATTCAACTGTTCATCATTCACTTCTGGGCTTGTTCATCCACCAGCTTCTCTACCAAAACCAGCTGCAAATATTTAGGTAGGGAGGCTTTTATAACTTAGACAGTCCATCTGGAACTGGACAAAACTTAAAGCCTAAAAATCTGCTAGTAAATAAAAGGCAAAAACCTCTCTTGTGTGTAATCTCACTATCACGCTAACAAAAAAAAATTACTTCGAGAAATACTAGACAAAATAAGCATATGGTGCATTTGAAGACACTGGTCTGGGTTCATTGTATGCAGACTAAAATTTCTCATAAGAGGTTAGATTCCCATGGTAAATTAGCAATAAACTCAAAATATTTCCTCTGTGAAAAGAGAAGAAAACCAGCAAACTGGATAAGGCTTTCACATTGTAAGGTAGTTTAGAACAGGAAGCCAATAGGTGTAAGCCTTATTTAGAAATCTATTTAAGCAATAATACTCAACCCACTCTACTTCTAATGATCAATACAATGAAATCACTAGAAGTAAGCAAAGCTCCAGGAAATTAAAAAAAAAAAAACATGATAAGCAGAAAGCTGATAACCTGAAAAATCAGATAGAAATTTAAGGTAAGGACTTGGCATTTGTAACACCAAGAGAGTTTAAAATTGACCGTAAATAGCATATCTACTCAATAAATGCACTACCACAACGAGATACTTAAGTTGGCACTGTCAAAGCTATAATGTGTACAAAACAAAGCACTGCAGAACTTAGCAGGGCTAATTAACCCAGGAACAGCACTATGCTGACACAGTTATACTGGACCCCATCCAATCCCATATATTGTTCAGTAGATAACCAGGATGCAAAGCCAAAAAAAGCATACTCTACTTTTCTATCAAAGACCAAAACATCTTGGACATTTTAACTAATTATTTTAACATTAAAATTTCAACTTAGATTCACTCACTTGAAGTGGCTGAGCACATTAAAAGATGAACCACATGACTTGTTAATAAAAATATTGGTGTACTCCTCTCTGTAGCAGCAAGAGGAAGAAAGATCAGGTATGAGATAGAAGAGGAGAATAGAAACTTCATTTAAAGAGCTCTGAGCTCATGCCATCAGCCTTGCAACCTTATTGTAATCACAGTGAGATTTCATACAGCTGCCTGCTGCTTCTCACCTTGTTCTTCTAAATCTTGTGCAGGTGAGTCTGCCAATTAAACCTAAACTGAGATCAGGTGAGGGGGATCAGGTGCTTTGCAGCTCTCATTTTATCACATTTCCCTTTCCCAGTTAAAAGCAGACTATGGCAATCTCTTCCCTTTACATATCTCTGTTCTGCCAGTACCAGACTTGGATTTGTTTCTTCTCAAAGAACAAAACTTTTGCTAGAACTGCAACAGGATTTTGTTACAATAGCCACTAATGAGGCCTTGGGAAGAAGCTTTGTTCATTAACTCCACCAACAATTAAACCTTCTGTGTAGAGTTCCACGATTGCCTCTTTGCCTGCAGTAACCAGGACAGTGCCCTCAGTCCCAAACCCCTGGGCCCCACCTAAAACCAGAAGCTGCTATAATGCAGCACCTCTCCTTAGACAAGACAGGTTTTATCCTTTGTTTGAGATTTTGTTTCTGTAACAGAATATTAAAGGACTTTAAAAGCAAAATGCATGTTGGGACTGTTCTATAACAACCATGGCAGTAGTATTAATTTTATTTCTAAAAATTATTCTATATTCAATATAAAAATTCACAGTTTTGTTTAAAATTTTTATAGACATGGTTTCCCCCCCAGTTTTTCCATACAGGAACTCACACAGGCTTTAGCACAGACAGGTTTCTTTCAGAGCAGCACAATGCTCTTTACCACTTCCCTTTGGCAATGACAGGTCATTTTGAGCACTTGCCCATCCCTGCCTGGATCTGATGCTCTTGACACCAGACACACACATTTTAACAGAATTTCTAAAAGGGCTGTTTGAAAGACAGGTAACCTGACAGTATAAAAAAAAGTTACTAAAAATCTTTCACAGTACTTTTCACATGAAAATCTGTTGTGTAGTCACATCGAAGCTATGCATACTGTTGGAGCTTCAGTAAAAATAAAAAACAGAAGAGGAAAAAAAAAAGAAAAATCACTTATGGGGGAAGTTTACAGAAGCCTGGAGGATAGTATAACATTTATCTAAGAAAGCAATCACATTCTTTGGTATTGAATATGTTATTGTACATAATGTAAAATAGTTTTCAGTGAAAATATTTTGAAATAACAAATATGTTCTTTTGTTTCACTTTAGATATATTTCAGTGTAAAAAAATGAAAGGAATAAAGCAATTTCTATGGATTATGTGGGAATGAAAAATAAGCTGTTAGATGGATCTTCAAAACATTACTAAATCAAGCAGTATTAAGCATAAAATAATTTTTATTACTGTTACCAACAACTTTTAGTATGAAAGCACTGGAAAATTATAGCATGCTTTTTTCTTCAGCTGAGATTAATATGTTGCCCTCTGAGGGCTGGAATACAGTACTTGTCTGATAGCAAAAAACAAACCTGAACAGCTGATAAGGGCAACAATTAAATAAATATAATGGATTTTACATGGGTGTGGGAAGAAGTTGGTAAAGAAAATTGTCCAGATTAAGTTTGTGACAGTCACTGAAATTTATGTGCTGCTTCTTGCAAAAGGTGTCTATCATCTTTAAAATCCAGAGGGGATCAAGGCATTATGTTCTGCAGTGGCATCTGTGTCTGAAACAGCACATTCCTCTTTAGAGTCAGGCTGGATTATGGATTTAATGTTAAAGAGACTCAGAAAGAAGAAAAAGGATAAAATGGAACAGCAACAAGACAACAGATTTGTATGTCATTTTCAGTTTATCACTGGTGGTCTCCATTCAAGAGTTGACTGAACTCACTTCAATAATTAACTCCTGCATTTTGATTGGTCTGACCTATTCAGAATTATATCAAAACTCCAACCCACCAGAATAATTATATTTCCTTTTCCAAATTGAAAAAAAATAACAAGCAGAGCCATTGAATCTCTTCCTATCAGTACAGGTGATTTTTAATATTCCATACCATTTGGGGATTTCTCCTTTCCACCCCTTTATGAAATGATGACACTTTTTGGTTTTGACATATTGCTCAATACCTAACGAGAATCTCACCAGAAAATAAATCCATAGTTGTTTTCATGACAGCAAATTACATGCCATAGTGTGACATTTAAATGTTGAATTTTAATAGCTTGTCAGCAGAAGTGAAATGCATTTAAAAAAATTAATATGTGAGAGAACAATGTGTCTGTCTATAAAATAATTCTGTTCATAGTAGACATGAATGGTAAATACAGTGTCAAATGCATTCTATTTCTCAAAGAACATCTTCATTTAGTGAGAAAGGAGCTGTATGAATAGGGGTTAAATTCCCCTCTCCTGCAGCTGCTCAGGATCTCTGCTGTAGTGATACAGGGCAGGAAACTCCTACCAATATCCATTTCCAGGAGTCTCCAGGTGCAGGATCATTTTAGCAGGGGCACTGAATGGTGAACTGGGCACCTCTGGTGAGGGAGGGATGCCCCCCTCAGTTGTGACTGCCACACACTTGTAGCCTCTCTTTTTCTTTGGACTGAAAGGAATGATTGGCCAAATGTATTCTAACCACGTTTAGTCACATGCAACATTTCCTCCTTGCTATTTATTTTAAACATTTCCATCAATAATTTTTTTACTTGCTACCAATAAACACTTGTGTTATGGAATATGTTGATATTTAACTTAAAAACAGCAGTAAGAAGAATTCCATTTTCATCCTGCATGTACAATTATATACATTTTGATTCCATTTCATTTCTCTTGCTTACATAAAAGGTCCTTTAGAGTCTTTGGATTACTTAATATTGGTCTATAAAAGAGCCATGACAGGTGGTATGGCCATCTTCACAGGTTGGTATATACCCTGAAATTAAAGAAAATCTCACAACATTGTGAAAAATCAGCTTCTTGATAACACGTGGGAATCTGAGAAAACAAAGTTAACTACTGAAAAATGGAAATTTGTATACATTGGACAAAATAACCTACAGCCATACTTTGCTGAGAACAAATTTAATTATCTTCTTTTTGGGGGAAATAAATGGAAAGCTTCACTATGCACAACTATAGAAAAAGGAGCACAGGAAGGCTGTTACTGGTCCTAAAATATTGAAACATCTGAATGCCCCCAGTAAAAAACTCTGAGCAGTGCTGGCCTGCTTATCCAAAACCACACAAGGAACAGATCCAACATCAGACAATGAGAATGGCTAAAGAAATAGAAAAAAGCTGGAGCCCTTATTCCTTAAGGTTCATGTTCCACCTCCATGGAAATACCAACTCCCTCCAAGTATTCTCTGCTGCTTTCTCCTGCAATTGCCCCATTCTCCTTAAGTCACCAGAGGTGCTACACCAGTATCTGTATTTCTCAGCTTTATTTACCCTTCTCATTCTTCTAAAATGTTGTCTTTCAGATGCTCTCCTGCATCTTGTGGAAGGTTTCAATATCTGTATCACCCAGCCAAACACATCAAGGAAACCCTCTGCAGGGGTATTCACTTGGGAGCTCTCCTTGAGCCACCAAATGTATACACTGAAGGGATTTCAGACCTTGGCTTTTTGTCAAAATTCAAAGCTTAATGGAGCACTGAGCTGAATGAATGCAATGGGCAGGCAGTGGTCATCCTTGCAATGTTACATTTAAAAAAAACAAACAGCAAAGTCACACCAGTAAATAAATGACTGAGGGGAATTCATTGATACCTGACTCAATGATTCTGGTAGGGGACTAACAAAGGGCATTTGTCTGAGCAAATACAAAGGTATTCAAGGGTCTATCAAACAGGAACAAGAGACTTCCTTTGCAAAGTAGGAGGCACCTGCCCTGCAGCACTTTTTCAGAGCCAGCTGCCACAGGAGGGAGAAATGCCCAAATTATAGAATCTACAGAACCTCCAAAGTCTCCTTCACATATCTTATCCTGACACTGTCAGAAATGAGGTGCAGGCTTGGATAAAACAAGAAGGAAGAGGAGTTTTCTCATCCCCCCTGAACAATCTAAGTACACAGATTTAGGGGAACCAGTGCATTTACCTGCTCATTTTGCAACTAGCATTTTTATTCCAGGTACAGAATTCCATGTAAAGAAAGTTGTGGGTTTTTTTTTTTCCTCTAACACTTAAACAGAAATATTCCTTCTTCCCCAGAGAGATTCATATGATTTCTGCCAGACTGTCAACATTAGTGGCTAAAACCTCACCCACAAAACAATCAGTGCAGGGGAAATAGGAATGCACAGTTCCTTCAATGCCTTGACAGTATGTCCCCACCTAGGGACACATCACTCCAACTCCTGAGCCTGCTTCCCTTCCCTATTTATTTTAGAAGAAAGGCTGGCATGTCAGAAACCTGGCTGGTTTTTATCAAGTATCTCAGCTACTACAATATTACCCCTTTCTCCAAAGCATACCTCACTCAAAGAGATCTTAACCATAACTTCCTTCACACTGCCCAAATTAAATGACAACAAGGAAACCCAGATCATCTGCAGTAAATCTAAGCCTGCTAACCCAGGAATAAAAGACTTGCATTCATACCTAGCCTGACCCTAACACATTTGTTCTCCTGATGGATGTTGACACTCATGCTTTATGATAATAACTCCTTTTGAGTTAGTTTCAAAGTGTATTTTTAAAGAAGACAGAGACCAATCTGTTTTATTCTTTATCTTTTCTATTTGTGGGTAATACACTGAAGTTTTGCACCCAGGCTGTATAATCCTGTCTCCCTTCCGATCTACAGGTGTCACTTGCACTGCTGGCATTGAAAAGGCAGTTAAAAAAAAGGTGGCACTAAAATCATATCCATTGCATGGCAGTGAAATTAAATGTCTTTAATCAGTCAAGCTTCTTTAGAACAGATGAAATGAGATTTAAATTAGATTTAGGATTTGCAATTAAAAATATTTTGGTCTGTCAATCAAGCCTCAGCCAATTAGTTAGCAACATATATATTTTATTTCTAGAAAACATGTGCAAACATGTTTCAAAACCAGGCAAATCAAAACTCACCATACTGCCAGTTTTCTGACTGAAAAGAAGACTTTTTAAATCATCCTGAATATCTATACTCTGAATTTTCATAAATACTCAGGCTGGAGACCGTGTTACACAAGTCACAATGTACACAGGTCCCTGGAAAAGCCTGGTGTTTTCAGAGTACAGCCATTGAGCAGGACTGCTGAAAACAACATTGCCTAATTAAGCAGCAGAGATCTGACAGAAATGTCTTCACTATGGCTTCAGCCTCCAACATTTCAGAAGCTCATGTGGAATGGTAACATAAATACAGGCAGCTCCACAGTGAGGATGAAGGGTTGTCAATACAGTGACATTAGCATGCACTTTTGATTTTCTCCAACTAAACATTTAGTTTAATAAATTGAAACCATTTTACTGCTCTAAGTGGTAATATCAAGATATTGGATGAAAGGAATCCATAACAGAATGGTAATGAGGCTGCATTATTGAATTTCCACCATTAAAATCCCCAGATAAGTTCTCAGTTTTCTGGACTTTTGATGGAAGGAAAAATCAGCCAGAAACCCCAGGTATAACCTACTGATTTCCTATCACCAATCACTTGGAAAGTACAGAACTGACTGAACTGAGAAAAATGCCTTTGTAGGTAGCAGACTTGAGGTATCCAAAATCCTTGCCCAAAGCTGTATGTTCAGGTTCTGACAGAATGAATTGTGCATGCAAAGACATACCACCCTTTCCTCATCCCTGTAGGGCTCCTGCCATTGCAAAAGTACTGTCCATGTGACCCACGATGTCCCAGAGTTTCCATGAGCTGCACTGATGCTCTTTAGGGTCTGGCTGTTGTCTCTGAACTTGTAGGTTCTCCAGAACCTGCCTGTACTGAGCCCATTCTGTAGCAAACAACACAAAGTCGGCCAGAGGAGCTTCTAATGCTATGAAAATACTGCAGAATTTGGTTAAAAGAATAAAAATTCTTTTATTTAGAATGTATTAATTTTTCACTCACCACTTGTGACTTAAAAAAAAAAAATCTGCCTAACTGAAACCAAAAATAGTCTGCTTTGCTTTTCACAACTGAGCTCACCACAGGAATCAAAGACCTATAAAAATGTAGATGCCAAATAAGTAATTATAACCTTATACTTCAAGATGAAAAGGACAACAAAAAGCTGTTCTTAGGACCAATCCAACCTCAACTTAAATCAGTAAGCCTGCATCATGTACTACCTTCTTGAACTCAAGAGTTCTTAACATTTGATGGCAGGCAGCTTTTTTCTATAATTTCTCCCATTGTTTTTTCTACATTGTCTTTTAAACAGTCTTTCCTTTACTCTTCCTTCTTATACACAGAAAATACTTTTCTTTTTCATGCAGGAGAAGAAAATACCCTTACTGTAACAGTCAATACAATTATCCTGTTATCCTACAACCTGGTATTTACATTACTCCCCAGAATTAATTCAAGTAACTTTTGTTGCCTTATCAACAGCTCTTTCATCAAAGTGGAAGAAGGAGACCTTACTTATTTATTTTCAAATCAGATCTGTGTGTCCCCAGTGGTGAAACTGAAGAACAGAGTAAGTTCTTCATCACATTTTGGAAGGTGTTTTGACCTGCATGTTATTGCCAATGCTGTGAGTGTCAGTGCACAGGTGACAAAAATAGCAGCAATATCTTTTTTATTGATACTATATTCACTTTATCCCCCAATGTTAAATTTACAGCTCTCCCTAGGGAACTGATATCACATTCACATCCCCAGCATTCCAGCTGTATGAGGACCCCTCTAGAGCCAATATCAATCACACCATATGCTGGCCTGAAAAGCAGATAGTGCAGACAGGTCACCTTACCCTCTGACCTGGAGAATTAGAGTTTAATTATGAACACAGGCTCCACCTCCTTTGTTTTCAATTGTGGGACAGCACAAACGAGGTTATAAATATTCAGAAATTGTCACTTTTACCTACTCTGCTTTCCCCTCACCCCCTCCCCCTCCCTGCAGTTCTTCTGATACTGATTCTTTTAGCAGTACAGAGAGATTTCAGTTCTGTCATGAAGCTGTATCTCCTCTAGCTTTTGATCCAACAGCAGTGCCCATCTCCCAGAAAGCACTAGGTCACTTGTAAATGCCTTTTTAAAGTCAATTCTGTTTTATAATGCCCAAGGCAAACAGCTATCAAAGCAGCTTTCTCTACCTCTGTCCCATTATGCTAAAACCAGCTTGGTGAGAATGGAAGGCTTAGACTTCACATAATCTCAGCAAGCACACAGCAAAAAAAGATGAACTCAAAGAACACTAAAGGGTTCAGATCCCTGTGTCACTACTGATTTCCTGTAAAATGTCAGCTAATCACCAAGGTCCGTGACCAAAAACATATTTAAGCATCTTATGTAGGTAGGAGACTTGCTACTGAAATCAATGGAAATATAAATATTTACATATCTCTGTGAACCTGACCCTTTAGTCCTTCCATGTCCCATCTGTGAAATGAGGATAACATTAATCCTTTATCTACCACAGATAGAGAACACAAATACTGAAAATTAAAAGGTGCTCAGATTTTACTGTAATATTAAAAAAAAAGAAAACCAAAAACCAACCAACCAACAAAAAAATTTAAATGGTGGAAAGTCTTAAAATTGGGATAAATATGCTCAGTGATCTGTTAGCCTTCTGTGCAAACTTCCTAAATACAAAGGAAAGATTCTAACTTCACTTGCGCTTTTATCTTATTGCTGCTTTTCTGGATATGCTGCCCTGATTCCTCCTCAGAGGCTGGCAGTGTATGATACAGCAGATGCTGAACCTTTTAAGTTTTTGACAGTTAAGGTTTTTTTCAGAAATTGTAACATTAAGTCCAAACACTCTGCTTCATGTTTATGCTGCCTCATTTAGATGAACCTGCTTCTTCAACAGGAACACAGAAGCAAAATAGTCAAACTAATTCAGTTCTGCATTATTTTCCTGGCAACATGTTTTTATGAGATCCTGGAACATTTTTGACATCTCTGTGAATAAGGTAGAGAGACCCTTAACACTGCTCAGCACAAAGTGTCTCCCATCCAGATGTGCCTCCTCTGCTGTGGACAGCATCAGATGAACTGATGCCACCTTCTCTATCACTTCTCCAAGCAGAAGGGAAGTGCAGCACACCCCCAGCAAGTCTTGCTCTTATGTCAGCTTTTCTTCAAAAATTCATTGGGCAAAAAACTGATGAAAACACTTGGAGAAGACCTGTTACCAATTTATGTTTACTACAGGTAGCCAGCTTTATAGAGAGTTAGTGGGCGACCAAAAATGCTTCTTTAAAAGGCATCTTGTCCAAAATAAGACCCCTTAAAAATGACCACAGAGAGAATTTAGGTAAGGGAGACATAGCCCAGATCCTGCTAAGCCATTGTGGGACAGCATCTGGACTATGCTGGCACACTTTTTCTGGCAGGTTCACAACACTGCTTTTCTGCTACCAAATGCTTCCAAAAAATTAATCCTAAACACCAGCCTTGTCATTGATTTCATAAAGAAAAAAATACAGAAAATGAAAAACAATTCAATTTTTTTTGTGCAGTAAAAAATACCTTCTTTTTTTTTCCTAGAGTAATGAAAATTCACTACAGAACATTAAAAATGAAGCTCAGAACCAGAAGCAATGGAAAATGGGGCCAACAGCAGTGTTTCAATGCAGCCAGAATTTGATATTAATTAACAGCAGTGTAAGAAATTAAAGGGTAAATGGACCTATTAGATTATCTACTAAGTATACTGTTCATAAAGAAACAGCTTTTCTAACATTCAAATGATGTATCATATGGCACAGTCACTCTGAATCCCAAAGCTGTCCATCCTTAGAGGCTGTAGAGTTTCTTTTTCTTAGTGAAAAATAAGCCAAGACACAGATTTCAAGGCAGATGGAACACAGCTTCCAGGAACTTAGTTTGCAAGAGATTAAGGGGCAAATAATTGGGTCCTTTCCACAGCTGGATCACAGTTAATCTTGGGCTGCCAAAACAGGATTTGGAATGGGTCCATGGCAGATTCCATTCTGCTCTTAACTTTCCTGTACTTTTCCACATTATCATCATCATCATTTCAGTGAAATCAATTCATCTGTTTCCCTGCCCAATCCAGAGGGTGCTGGTGTTTTCCTTTTCCATTACAAGCACTAACATAGGATCTATGAGAAATTCATAATGAGAATCAGTGGTGATACAGCCAAAGGAAGGATCCAGAAGATGCAGTGGATATAGCTATGTGATATCCCAAAAAGTGATGCTGAGACAGTGGCCCAATGGTCTATTCCTGCAAAATCCTAAAGTCTCCTATGAAACATGCTCCTACTGTGTGTATCACCACTTACAAACCTTCCAGAAACCAGTTAGTTTAATTTATTAAGAAAACCAATCTTTACTCCTGATAGACATAAAAAAACCCTATTAGGATAAAAATACTAGATACAGGTTTCATTTATGTCATCCTGCAGTAATCACAATTAAGGAGAAAGTGTCCTCTGGTGTAGGAGGTGGAGGAGTAGCTCTCCCTGGGCTCTGGGAGAGTGCAGAGTGCAGTTTGTCCTTGGAAATGCAGAACTTTTTCCTGCTGTCACTCTACTTTAGAATAATTTAGGCTTCTTTGAGAGGTGCCAAGAGGTTGTTCACAATGAACTCTGGGAGCCCTGGCCAAAAGAGGAGACTATTAACTATTTTAGAGGAGACTATTAACTGTTTAATGAAAACAGAAAAGCTACCCCAAAATTGTGCAGAATCATTTTTTCAAGAGCACTCAAGAATCTATATGAATAAAGGTATTTTCCTTGAGGAAAGACAGTATTCTAAAAAAATGTTACTAATATTCAGAGACTGAATTTTGGAGACTATCACTGCTCTATTAGGCACTTTTAAGGGAACCCTGTGCTGACAAGATGTAATTATTTCTCATCTTTCCTCCTATTTCATCACATCATGGCTTCTTTGCTTTAATGGAAGCTTTTAGTTGCTTCTATGTATTACAAGTAGTTTTTCCTAAGTAAAATACAAGAATTGTGAAGTCCCTAAAAAATCTGAGTTTCAGAAGCGATACAAGGGAAAAGCTTTTTCTATACTTGCTCGGTGTCTTACACTTCTGAAACCTAGCACAAAGCATCTGCTACCAATCACTGTCACAGGAGGATGTTCAGCTGGATGAATCACCTGAGTGAGCTAACACTGCACTTGATCATTTACCAGCCCAGAGCAATGGGTTTTTACACTTATCCAGACTTGTTAGCTGGCTAAACCAGACAATTGCTTCTAGACCTTTTATTTCAGTCTGCAGAAATGTGTAAGCAGATGTAATGGCTTAACAGGGAAGGGCAGGACAAATGTAAATATTTGTTTACATGTTTACATTTGTTTATAAAACCTAATGGTGTTTTGTTGCCATAGGGTAATGTCAATAAAAGCTTATTTCAGACTTATCTGCAGCAAAAAGAAGCCAGCTACATGATGGGACTGTGCTTTTTACATCTTCCAGGTATCATCTGACAAAGTCTTTTCCCAGCTTGGCCAAGACATAAAAAACAAGTTTGATTCTTTCTGAGCCCAAACAGAAGGGAAGCCAAACAGAAATGAGTCACTCAAGGAACTCAAGGACTCCCTTTGAAGAACTCTATGGCAGGTCAAGTTCACAATGCTCAATATTAGAAATGCTGGATGCAAAGATGGACAATTGAAGGAAATGGCCAAAGGTTCAAAGACCCTTCATCTTTAACTTGTAAACAATGCAAATAGATACAGAGGTTAATGAAAATGATTGCTGAGGTTGAGAATGTAATTTTCACTATGATTTGCAAGCTAATTCCAGGCACAAAGAGCCATGTAACCTTAACTGGTGTTGTATGGTCAATCCTGAAGGAATGAATACATGTAGCTCTCTCACTGTGCATGGCCCAGCTACAGCAAACCCACTGATCAAATGAAGCTTCCTCCCAACATACAGCAGCCTACAAACATACACACACTCTGCAATGATTGACTTTTTATTGTCTAACTAACTCAATAAAACAAAGGTGAGCAATTCCACAGCCTGGGAATGAAGGATGTACTGTAATTTGATCTAAAGTTCCTTAAATCTCATATTTATAGGAGCTGCAGTAGGCATTTCATAAGTTGCAGAGAATGTAAATATCACTTGTGCAACAACAGACCATGTTTAATATGAGAACTAAATCTAGAAGTACTGAACTTAAATCCATTAATCAGCACCCTAGCAAAGCAGGTAAAGAGACTGATTGTTGATTATTCTGTATATATCTGTGATTCAATTCCAGATGAGTAATTTTTCTCTCAAAAATAGACACAGACACCTGATGAAGCCTGGACAAATTGAATGAGCACATGTAAAATATAAGATTCATTATTCAGAGTGCAGAGTAACACAGCAAGTACCACCAGTAATGAAATGCTAAGTCCACACAACAATTCATAAGAGGTATAATAGCCTCAGGATATTTTTTCTTCATCTCAGAACTGGTGGCACTACTCTCAGGGTTCCTGCATTTTGTTGAAAGTCTGCTTTGTGGGATTCAAAGGCCTGCAGTGACAAAATCAATACACATGCTCCACCTGCTGCTCGCTCTCCACTGCACCACTGAAGCTGTAGCATCTATGCAGTGATGGATGCTTTGGAAACTCCTACAAAAGGTTATAAATGCTCTGACTCAAACAAAAAGTTTCACCAGGTTTCTGGTGAGTTTTCATATCTGAAATTACCTGTAAAAGCATCTTACCAACTTACCTAAGTGCATTTTCCTAGGACACAGAGTCAGCTAGCCAGACCTTTTAGGAAATACATTTGGGGAATTATTTATGCAGGAGAAAATTTTGAAAGGGAAATTATAAAGAAACAAAAAACAAAAACAAAAAACCCAAACCAACAAAAACCCAAAACCAAAACCAAATAAACCCTGTAAACTGATAAAATAACACCTGTGAAAAATAAACTTCCACCTTGTTCTTGATGCCAACAGTGTCTACACCACTAGTCATTGCAAGTATAATAGCAAAAAGCCATATTGACTTAATAATACTCTGCTTTCCAGGAAAAAAGATTGTCACACTCCTTCAAGAAGTTAAATATTAAATGAAGAGCTTGTTGGTCTATTGCTCAGCCATCCAGGAAGGAAACCAAGAGACTCAATTCTGGCCCTTCAGTCCCTCAAGCCCTGGGTGATCATAGTGCTGCAAAACTCAGTTTGGAACAGGCAGTTCACCCAATCCTTCCAATGTCCTGCCACAGATCAGCCAGAAAATAAGGACTTTTTTTTCAGGCATATTTGATTCCAGCATTCTCAACTTGAACTTCTGAGTATTTTTCTCTGTTTTGCTTGAATCCTTAAAAAAGAAAAATTAAAATAAAGAGGAACATCCCGAAATACTCCCATATGACAAAAGCAGAAAATCAATGTCATTTCCTTCTTAGCATCACCCACCCTCAGCTGCATCTTGCTCAGTGAAACAGCAGGGAGGTGAAAGCACCTAAAATGGCAGGGTTTTTTATAAAAATTGATGCTTTCCATAGCCTTAGCAAAGAATGACTAACATAGAAACAGAGATAGGCGCTATATTTTTAAATTAATGAAAGAGTACTAAATAAAGACATTTCAGATCCACTTTCTTTTTAAGAGGGAAAATACTGCAGTTTGACTATTTCAACAGATCTGCTTTTACAGCATTTATGTGAAAATAATAAAGATAAAATAACATTTTCTCCCCAAAAAAAGTAATATTACACAACTTAGTCACTAAAATATGAAAGACATGCAAACAGGTATCTCCTCCCTACTTAAAAAAGAAAAAGTGGTGAAGTACAAAAAAGTAAGTGAAATTATAGGATCACAAGAATATTCTCAAGGCTAAAAGCAGAACTTCTTCCAGTGAAGATTAGTTCATACCATCAGCTGCCAGGCAAGGACCTGTACCATGATCTGTCCAGCTGAAGTTCAAGAACAAAACCAGGATCTATTCTAGCATAAGTTGAACAAAGAAGTTCATGCCAAAATAACACAGCAGGATTAGAGATTGCCTGAGCCCCTGCTATTCAACAAAGGTCAGAATTTGAGTGCTGATTAGTTTATGCTGCTACATGGATAACTGATGAGTGCCCAGAGGATTCCAGAAAAATAATTAAAATGTTGCAAGAGCAAGGGCCAAAGCAAACTGCAGCAAAGTTGTTTTTTTTTTTTTTTTTTCCTTTTTCAGTGACCCTGGTACTGGGAATTTGAAATTGTTTCTCAGGTTCTATTCAGTCTGAAAAGGACTACTGAAGCTGTACCCAGAAGCTACTTATCCTTAGAGTACAAGGGAATTCCTCTAAACACCTCTCCTCAGGGCCTGGAATAGGCTGAACTTAAACACTGCACTCAGTGAGACACAAAGGACCAAATTGAGGTGAATAAATGAAAGACAGAGCTAATCAGCCAGGGACTCCCCAGTCAATGGACAGCCAAACAATATCATCAGTGAAATCAAAGATAGGATTCACTTCATCCTACAATTTTCTGAATTTACTTCCTTTTAGGCACCCTAAAAGTGCCTGTTTCTCTACTGTATATAAAGAGCCAAAGGAAAGAGAGGCTGCAGAGGCCTCTGTGTGTGAGCTGGGGCTGCACCCACAACAGGAGCTCACAGTGTGGGCTCAGCAGCTGCAGGGTCAAGCCAGGGTGGCAAAGTGCTTCAAGAACCACCTTGAAAGTCACTGTCACTAAGAATGGGATGGGATGTGCCAGGGAAAATTGAATGGGATGTGATGGGAGGAGTGGGATGGGAAGTGAACAGTTTTGTAAATTTACAACCCCTTAGCTCATAATATTGAGTCAAGCTGGCCCCCATGGAGCAAATGTAAGCCTGCTTTCAACAGAGCTGCTAAGAGCAACTGAAAGAACATCTCCATCCATTTAACATCAGCTGCAATTACCAGAATGTGGATCACATTGAGAATGTGATCCAGAATGTCCACACACTGAGCAAGCTGGCATAAGGAACAAGATCTCCTTAACTGTTGTGCTACAGCTTTCTGTGACACTTTGCTGCTGGCCTAAGAACAAGACATGAATGTCCTGTCTTCCCAAAGGAAAACAATTAGGCACAAGGAACCTGGGATGAGGTGAAGGATTACAGAAAAAAAGTAAAGACGAGGCCAACAAAGAGAAGGGCAAAATCATGTGCAAGAAATAGCAGAGAGACATTTGCACATCTCATTCAATCACTATAACCTGGTGAGAAAAATAGAGTGGATTTTACAATGAACTATGAGCCTTAGAACCAATGTTTGTATTTTGGCATATTTTTATATATTAATTTTCACACTGAAGGATTGTCTTTAAGACCCCCCCAGAACAATGCCAGTAATGCTTTACTGTCAAAGGTAGGCTGAGCCTTCAAATAGATCTTTAGCATAATGCAGGAAGGAAATCTCTGAGTTCCTAAAGGAGATGAATGCAGTAGTAAAGATGAAACAATAAAATTATTCAGGACTATTTCAGCAGAACAGGTAAGTGACCAATTTCATCTAAAATCTTATCAAAACATGAAGTGGGATTGCTTATATACTAAGTGCTAAAGTTGAGCACTTAATTAGACTGCGAAATCTGGGAGGACCAGAAGCAGATTAAACTTTGGATACTTATACACAGTGATCAGACACTGCAGAGCAAAGGAGAGATTAGATGATCATAACTAATCTAAGTTTTAATTAAAATTTAAAAGCAGACAGGTTTTGCACTGCCCACAAGGGAGAAAAAGCAGAGCTACGACAAGATGGGTTCAAGAGTATTTTTCTCATTTCTGAATCAAATTTGGTATCCACTCTTTCTAAGGTTATTCTTAGCTAAAAGAAAATTCTCTCAGTTTAAGTAACTACCACTGAGGACCACATTCCATTTTCATTTATTGACTGGTGCAATTACCTCACAGGTTAATAAGATGGGTAGTTAGAAGCTTTCAGTTTTGATGAATATTTTAATTTTAAACTTACATTTAGTGTCTTGATTTCTGAGCATTGACTGCCCTCTGCTCAAGCCTGCAGGCAATGTCAGAACAAAGTTCACTTTGGTGGCAAAAAAGGGAAGAATATTGTATCATTGTCTCTCCCACACATATGCAAAGATGTTAATGCCCAGTCTTGCAGTTTTCAATGAAGATTGTTGATGATGTCAGAGCCATCATAACCCAAAACATAAAAGAATGTATTTTCCTTCCTATGTAGGGCTGATTGACTTATTTATTATGGTTTAATTAGGTGGAGAGTTTAACCCTTCTTCCACTTAGAAATTGTTTGAAATTATTTTCTAACTTCCGTAAAAGTATTTACTGCCCACAAATATTTTATGGGGTGTTAAGGTGAATGATTTTTAGCTTAATGAATTTTTTATCTCTATTTCTTTTTCTAGAAAAAAGCAGCCTGACCTTACTCACATAGAACTGACCTTACCAAATACTTTCAGTGCATGATGATACTCTTTACAGTTAGGATACATAAAGAGCTTCTTCTGAAATGCTGATAAATATAATCAGTCTATCAGGTTAGAAATTTATGGGTGATGAGTATCAAATGCATTTGAAAACTCTAAATATTATCATTTAAAGAGCAATTGTCTAAACCTTTAGAACTTGCCTTTTACGCTGCAGATCAAATGGGCACCTTGGAATTTCACAGAGAAGAGACCTTTATGATGGAGAGTTGTAAAGAGAAAAGGCATGTGAGTGAACAAATAACTGACCTTTTGACCATGTAGAATTTTGAATTAGGTTTTACAATATTTTGCAGTATTGACTGGTATTAAATCCTTCCAACATCTTGAATGTGACTATGAGCTGGATGCCTGCTAAAATCTAATAACTATAAAAACAACGAATAGCTCAATGTTTAACACTATAATGAGTGTCAGTAACTACAACATTATCAGAAGTGAACACAGTTCAGTTAGAATTTACCTGGAAAGATTTGAAACTCATCAGCAATTAGAAACAGCTGAGCTGGAATGCTGAAGTCTTTTCCTTTCATTCATCTCTCTACTGAAGAAGGGATGAAGGGATGAAGGGACATCTAAAGACTCAACACAGCTTTCTAGGAATGTATCAAAGAACTAGAGGATGCTCAGGCAGAAATTTTAGCTCTTCAAAAGAGCCACATAAAAATAAAAGGAACAAAAAAGTTAAGTTTCTGAAACATCACAGACTCAGGAGCCTTACACCTTCTCTCCCAGTCAGAGGTTTTATATTGTTGAGTAGCTCACAGATAAAATAAGGAAAAGAAAATCAATTATCTTACCATGTTAAAGAAATATGAGACTACAGCACGTGAGGAAAACCCCCCAAACCTCAAAGTGGGACAAAGAATAAAATGTAGTTTAATAGGTTTATGTATGACATAGGCTAAGTCAAGCAGGAAGAACATTCAATGCCTTTTCCAAAGACTGGAAATCATTTAGCAAAAAATGTAGTGCAGGTTCATGCAATGGTTAATTAGAAACCAGACAAAAATAGGAAAAAGACTAAAAACCGGGGGAAACTCCTTTTTGCCATTTTAAGGCTGGGAGAAGCTGTAAAAGAAAAACTGAGCTATGGAATACTGGAGGAACACTACTATTTTATTCTCATGAACTGCTTTGTCTCTCCATGTATAGGCAAAACAAAAGAGAAGGGGAAGCTTGAAATGTAGTGAGTACATGCTAATAATCAGCATGAAAAAAAAAGAAAATGTAGAATTTAAAAAGAAATTTAACATTACTCAGCCTTTTCAGGAAACCACTATGTTTGTCAGAAGCACTCTGCCACAGCCATGAGGTAAGTAATGAAAACACCTTAAGTGGAAAATAAAAAGCCACTAACATATTATATGGGTATCTATATTTTATGAGTAAATATATTTACTTTTTCTACAGAGAAGGGGAAAAGAGAACTTTTGTGGGAATTTTCACTTGTTACTAAAACAAAGTAAAGCCTCAATCTTTTCATGATTGTGCAAGGGACAAAATCTACCCACTGAAGTTATGTATTATTAATTAAATAATGAATTCAATAAATAAGCCTAAAAGTCTCAGAATATAGAGTGCCTATTAAAAAACTAAACAAATATGTCAAACACTGTCATTAAAAGCTGACATCTTAAAAGAAGATAAAGCCATGTAGATAGAGATTAGAACTGCAGATAAGGATATGCAATGAATATAGAAATAGAAAATGAAAATATTCCCTAGTAATAAACAAGTTTAAAAAAAAAGCACTGGTAGTGCAATGATAAAAAAATAGTCTTATTTTGAATATGTAAATAGGCTATAATTACAGATTAATGGTGGAAAATGGTATAATTAGTCTGGATATGCTATATTGTTATTCACAGTTTCCAAAAGTGGTGTTATTAGAGAATATAGCACCTAAAGAAGTAATCTCATGCTTGAATTGAGACTTGGTGACATTCCAAGTGTGGGGACAACTGATAATGAAATGCAATTTGATTGATGCATTTTCAAGTGTGTTTTAAAAACGTATTATACACCTATATCACTTCAAACCTGGTGTTTGCCCAATGGTCCTGTGGAAGGGGTTAATTTTTTAAATAACCTTAGAGAGAAAGAATGAAGTTCAGAGCTCCCTGTGACATTATTAACAGGGGAACACATTCGTGAACATTCTAAATACAAAGACTTTCAGCAGCTGAGCTGCTGCTCAATCCAAGGCTAGAACCATCGAGAGGGTGCCTTGAGCTTGCTCAGGGAAGTCCAAAAGGAAAAAGAAGAGGCATCTGCAGCTTCTTCCACAGAAGGAAGAAACAAAGACAGTCCTCAGTTTTCAAAGATCACAAAAGAACAAATTGCAAAAGAGCCAGCACAGACATGGAAAAGAATAAACATTAATGCAAAGGTTAAAATCCACGGGGTGCCACACAGATCTTCTAAACAAAGTAAGCCAGGCAGGAATTGATCAGATATTTGCATTATATTATCACTAATTTCTAAGATTCCTTTGAAAGAATATCTGTGAAATTACCTGGCCACAAAGAATTTGATATAATTTGATATAATCACTGCTGGTTGGTGTAAACATGACACAAGGGAGGCATGCAGACCTTTTTTCCTCTAACCAAACGTATTAGTTAATGCATTAGTTTATCAAAAGCACAAGTAAAAGCTCTGACTGGTCATTCTATTTAAACAAGAGAATGTGGTGCTACCACAATGACATATAGGTCTTCCAAGAAAATGAAAAATAAAATTATGCAAAATCCAAAAGCTTTACACACCAGAGTTGAGGATGCAGATAAAACACTATATACATTGCAAAAAAGCTTTCCTCTGTAATTTTTAATATCTTTCTCAGGATACATGGAATCTGTTTCACTCCTATAATAATTTTCATAATTCTAATGCATTCTTCATAAACACCAATTTCCTGAAAAGATCATTTTTCACAATTATATTACGTGGTACCTGACAAGTCAGTGCCATGTCAGATTATGTCTGGTAAGCAGAGCAGCCACACAAAGAACCAAACAGAAAAAAAGTAAAATCTGTTTTGTTTGATTCTGTGCTGTGTAACACATGGGTGTCCAAAACAGGATCTGCTGCTCTGCAAAGAAATCTTTTTGCTTTTTCTGAAACTCATTCTGTTCTGAACTTCCATTTATGTCTTTGAAGACTGAAAAATATCAGCAGTGTTTCAGCACTTAACAAAGGCAGGAATTTTTTCAAACCTTTTCAGCAGGTTTTTGTCCATTGAGCCAAAAAGTGAAGGCAGTGTGACAGTGATACCAGGAGAAGGTAAATATGTCCAGTCCCAGCTGAGTTCCTCTGGTGTAGCTCATCATGGGAGTTATGCTTCAATTCCTGGCTTCAGCAGCCATCTAGGAGAAGAATTTGCTCCATAGACAGATGTCTGGAGCAGGCTGATGCCCAGAAAATTAGATGTAAACACACTGCTCTCTGCCAAAGAAGAGTTTGCCTTCATTTATATCAATATTTCAATTTAAAGAAAAACCTGCTTTGTCCTACCTCTCAGGGTTTCAGGTTTCTGTATTCCTCCATAATGATGTGATAATCACCTCACAAATACGTGCAAGAACTGCACCATTCCTTTCAAGTTTATTTCAAAACTGAGCTTATAAAGACTTACTTTCAACTCTTACCTTTCTTGGAGTAAAAAATTATACTTTTTCTTGAAAAATAGTCCCGAGTGAAAAAAAATATTTAGCAACATTTTTGTAATTCACAAGCTACATGTGACAGGTCACATTCATTTCAATTTTCAAGTTAACTGATTGTAAATCATTTCAATTTTTTAAACAAATTTGCTGTAAGAGTATAAAATTATTTCTAGCAAAGTTATATTAATCACCTTACACTTAACTGGTTAGAATTAATTTAAGAGAGATAATTTTTTTCTCTGTCAAGAGCTTCCTGCATTGCAAAGAAAGCAAACAAGAGGGAAAAACACTATTTATTTCAAATAGTCTGTAAAGATGTTGCCTATTTCCAGTCCATGAATCTCTCCAGAATATTTTGCTCACTTAAGCTACATGAATTTAAAAGCACATCCTACTTTTTTGGTTCTCTTAATATTACTGTTGATATCTGAATATCTTAGGCAGGACTTTCTTCCTAACAGAGTGAAATGAACTGCTTTCTTTTAAACTAATGTTTTGAACAAGGTTTTATTGCATAAATTAGGTGGCAGCAAGCATACTGAGGAATTATTTAGGAATGACTCCAGCTCACATAAAAATAAAAGAAGAATATACATAACTGATCTGTTTTTCAGTCACTCACACATTTCCTGCAGAGAAGTGAAAATAAATATCATTCAATTACATTTTGAGTAAAAAAGAAAACAGAAGCTGAAATACTGATGATTGGTCTAACACACTTTGTTTCCAGTACACAGCAAACTGTCAAGCTGTGCTAGAAACAGTGTCCACAGAGCAGGGAGTGAACACAGAACCTCAATTTCCAGCTCAGGAGACACCTTGGACACAGTGCTGAGAAGGTACAAATGCACAAAATGCTTCTCTGGGCTTGGAATCTTACTCCATTTTATTCCCCTAAACTTGGTATCTGCCTCTGAGAGAGGGCACTCTGAGAGAGATACCAAGTCAGCTGGGCATTTGTTTTGACCCTGAGCAAATGCTCTTGTCCTGATGTTTTTAGGGAAGTGTGTCCTTCAGCCTCCACCTCTGAGCTCCTCCCTCTGGGAATGCCCATTGCTGTGGCAGCTGCACACTCACAGAGTTGGCACCACATTACCATGGTGCTATTTCTAACCCCTGGTTCTGTTTCTAATCCCATGAAACACACATAATTGTCTCTTGGAGCATGCAAGTTCAAAAATACTACTGTTCTCATTCATTATTGCTAATGGTGGTATTTCAAGTGCTGTTTATGTTTCATGTTTGAGTTATGATGTCCCATGCTTAGCTCTCCTATCTCATTTTTTCGTGACTCTGATGTACAGGTCAGTAATCAATGTGGAGCTGTTTCCACAGCCTTGTTAAGAATTTTATTTTAGTGAATACTTTGTCTTTACAATACAAATGTCACTATTGTAGGGACAAAAAGAAAACAAAAAATAATTTAATAAATTTAATGCACTTAGGTTAAAAAAAAAAAGAAAAAGTATTTTTTGCATCTTAGCTCAAACAAGGAAATGCACACGTGATTTATCATTCTTGTGTACTCCATAAAATATCTTCTTCCAAGTTGGACAGAAGATGCAGAAGACCAATCACAGGGATAAGTATATCCCTTTCCTTCAGTATTCTCCCTTCTACACTGATCTTCCTTCACTTCCTTTTTCAAACGATTCAGACCCATCTACATGGCGTCCTTTTGACTGTCCTGTTTATCAGACAATTAAATATGCTTCAATTCCTCATAAATTATTGTGGATTATACTATAAAGTAACATCAGCTCCAGAAAGTGATTTGTCATGTTTCAGCATCAGTGAGAAGGGTTTTTCCCATACAGACAGACCCATTTATAAAGACTGAACCTTCAGAAAATCTTCATAAGGGTTTGAAGGACTCAAGGACAGTGTGAGTGAAAATGACAAGTGCAAGGGTATTTGAATGCTAACAGATCATTTCTTTGTAGGGAACTGTCTAATATTCCAAGGCATTCATTTCTATCATCAACCTACCCAGTCAATAGTGTATACAAAGATAGACTCAATGTGTAAAGAAGACATAAAATCTGTATTAATATGAAACCTGAACTCAGTTTTAGTCAAAGTCCTTTATTAAATAGATTATCATCAGGTGTGTCACTCATCTAAGCCTCTGTCTTATTCTTCCCCATTGTAGTAAACATTTTGATTTGGCAGAGTCACAAATTCTATTTGCTATTCGTCACGTTGTCCTTTGTTTTGTACATCTCACCACAAACTCTTCCATTTGGGCCATGATTCAAACACAGGCACCACTTACACACAAGCAATCAGCAAAGAGGAATGAAAAAGAATGTACATTTTACAAGGTCTTCTATTGCTTTTTAAAAAAAAAAATCCTATGGAAATAGATGTCAACAGACTATATTCAGAGTTAGGGACAAAAAAGAAGGTCTTAGTAATTCTACAAGAATACATCAGGAAGGAAATAGACGAACCAAGTCACATTAGAAAATTAAATAAATAAGAACCTAGAAGCCCACTCAAGTTAATTACCCTCAGAATGTTTCATCCTTAACTTTATATACACCTAATAAAAATAGAAAGGGTTCAACATAGGCATTAGCAAAATTTTTACTAATCACAAGACCAACTGTACAGTCTTTCAAGGGAACATTGTCCTGCTGTTTACAGAAAGTAGAGAACAGAGGCTGTCCCCTATCCATTCCAGGGAAGGTGAGCACCACCAAGTCCAGCTACACATAAGTCTTTTGGAAATGACAAGAATGGGGTATCACACAAATAAAGGAAATAAGACCTCTGAAAAAATTAGGCCCTTTCAGGTGGTTGCCTGAAATATTAGTGTAGTCCTAACAATGTTTTGTCTAGCTTTACTGCAGAAATGCTTAGCCCATTTTGCACACCATGTGCAGGAGAGCAGCATTAGCTATCAGAGTGACCATCACAGCCAGAAAACACGACCTGAGGGCTGGATGTTTTACATCTGACAGCACCAGTAAGCAGCAGAGTCTTTTCTGAGCAACCTTATGTCAGTAATCCATCAATTTGATAGTATTGATTCTGCTCCTTCTATCCACTTCTATATTTCTGTCCCCACTTAACAAAATTTGCAAGCTACTGAGTAGAAAAAGTTATTTTATGACATCCATGTTCTGAGCAAGAGCATTCCTGCATTCTCTTATGTTTCATAGATATATTTAAGATTGCCTTTATTGGGATACCTAGAGACCACAAAAACAGCTTGCAAAAGTTTTCTATCAGTTTGAATGCATATCTGAATGTAACTAGTAAAGCAGACAAAAGCAAAAGTCCTTTATTTCCACCATGGTTTCAATCTGTGTTTTCCTTGTCATTTTCTTGCTATAAGAAACTGTGAGACAAGACCAAATTTCAATGTACAAGTTTCCTTAAAAGAAGCATACAATGGTTTCCTGCAACAAAGTTCAATGCAGGAAGGTGGGTTGTGGATAACAAAAGTCCTAGAAAGAGTGGGTTTATTGAACAGAGGAGCACTTAGAGGGGGAGGCCACATCAATTCCATTTAACTAACCAAAATCTTATGGACAGCAGGGAGATGGAGGCAGGTGAGCATCCTTTGAGATGGCCTGGGGTATCCCATCCCCATCTGAATGTTCCCTTCACAAGGACATCAGTCTCCTGCAGCTCTCTGACCTCTGCCATCCTCATAGGAGAAGCTTTGCATAGGGCACCTGACCTATATTCAGGTGATGAAAATAACTGCTGCCTGTCCATGTATGCATCATCACTTCAGGTATTTATTTAGGTGACCTCCTTCCTCACGACATTCAAACAGAGCCCAGACACAAGTTTTTTCACTCACACAATGTTGCCCTGACAACAGAGTATTTTCAGAACTTTGGTTGCATTACTTAGCCTTTAGAAAATGACAAGTGAAAGAGCCACAAGTACTATTCACATGGAACTGTTAATCAGGCAGGAGCTACTACAATCAAGTTTTGCTGAGTTTGTCTCATTTGGATGGGCTGCTGAACAGCAAATAAATCCCTGGAAAATTTTTAAATGCTCTAAATGAGTGTCCCAAGTAAAAGTCCAGTCTCTAAGCAGGGTCCCAGACTTCTGAGAAACCAATTTTTTCTCATAATTAAACTAGCATCATGCTAATGCAATATTACTACTTTGTCATTGAGATTGTAACTGGAAAATATTTAGGTACAAAACCCCACACAGATGATGCAAGTGCAAAGTTAAACATTCCAAAAATATTCTTGGAACAATTTGGATTACAAAAATATCTTGGTCCAGTGACTGTCTACAAGAGATGTTTATTTCATATTATCATTGGTATCTGAAAGGTTTGTTGACCTTACTGGCTTTCACTTTATTCAAGTTTTGATTTTTTAGTTCAAGTTATGCCATTCAAAAGCTAGAAAATCCTTTCTGGCTTTGGAAAGAGCAGAGAGATTAACATTGGAAAGGTGAACAAAAATTAAAAGAAACAGACCAGCTGCAGCTGGCAATGAAATCAGAGCAGCTTTTTATCTGAATTTATTAGAAAGTTCAGAACTGTTCCCAGCTAACTGGAAGTTCTGTGTTTTCTGCCCATACACCATAAAATATGCTGTGGTGCAGAAGGCAAACTTTTTTTCTTTCCTGCTGATTTATTTATGTGACACCAGCATTCATGGATGCTAACATTTTCCAGGGCAGTGTCAGTCACAGACATGTGCTGCACAGGGAGGAAACACCTCTCCTGGAATTGCTTCCCCAGGTCCTCCTGGCAGATTCAGTCAATCCAAAGGCTTTTTTACTTTTATAAAATCTGCACCAGCAGGGCTGAAAACACAAATGTGTTCAAAAACTTCTGGAGACATCACCTCAGAGGGAGCACAAATAATTGTAACCCCCAGTGCATCTAACCCCAGTCTAGAGTTTTGACTGTACCTCTGTGTGAGAGCTGCTCCAGGATGAGCCTCAGGTGCTGCAGAACAGGGGCTGAAATGTCATATTTATAGATGTCTATTACTGGCACTTGCTGACATCTCCCAAATATTCCATCTGCAGGAAAGAGAAAAAAGAAAAGGAAAAAGACACATTTGGTTTTCTGAGAGGAAGAAGGGCGTGATGAGATGCGCATTTCCAATGTATCCTAATTATACACTGAAGGAACCTTTTAAAAGACACTTTAAAAAGCTATCAAAGGACCACTGAAGTCATGAGACAGAATATTTTCTATCAAAATAAATAAATGCTGGAAAGAATATTAGTTGGAGGAATATCCTATTGTATGAGATAGGCACACAGTTTATTTTATGAAGTATTTTCAGACTTCTGCTTCCCAAGTCTTTAGATGTAAGACTTCTTTACTGACAATTCAGTGAGAGAAAATCTTAATGTTCAATGCCTACTATGATGTGGATAAAAAGTGCAGCATCCAGAAATATAAATATTAATTTGCAGAAACTATGTGGATTTGCTGAAACATTTTTAATGTGGGAGCTGTGTGTTAGGCATTGGTAAATGAGAACTGAATCCATAATGCCTAGTAAAGGCTCATTTCAAGAAGTACCCTCTAATGAATGCAATAAAAGAAAGCTCCTCACAGAACAATGAGATATTAATGTGGCCTAATTTATTTAGCTCCATTCCATTTGTCTGAAATGACAGACTCTTCTCATCAATGTCTTTTCAAATCACACCTTCTAATTAATTTAGCTTCTTATTAGTCTTTATTTAGAGAATTGTTCATTTTGAGGCAAGCTTCCTGTGTATGTGTGGGAGGAACAGGGAGTTCAAACATTCAAATTACCTTTCTCCCTTTCATACAAAAGCCTAATTCAGAGTCTAGGTGCTTCACATACAATCTGACCATCTGCAATTCTGGGTCTCTGAGAAAGAAAGTGGTTTCATTTATTGTTCAAAATAGTTCTCTTCTATATAGTGATCCAAAGGAAGCAATTTAAATGCAACAAGTTTAATTAGCAAAATATTCTACTGCAATCCTAGTTTTAACACAGTAATTACTTCTGCTCTGATACTACATCTATGCTCCAAAAGGAGAACTGCATCAGATGAGCAGAAAATAAGGGTAAGAATTAATTTGCAAACGTCCATTACTTTCTGTGCTACTTTACAGAGCTAAAAGACTACAAATGGGAACTACTGGCCCAGCTGTTCACTAAACACAAATAATGGCATAAAAGAAAATAAACCAAACCAGGATGCAGAAAAAGGGCATTATTAGCCCTCACTGTTAAACACAAATACCTCATTGAAATTAGCCAACTTTTTCTTTCTTCTCCTTTCCAATCCTCCTGTCACTTACAACTGTCAAATTAGGTTAATTCAAATTAAAACCCTACATCTGAATCTAATTTTGCTATTGGAAACTAGGTTTAATTTGGAAACCACATAGACAGATAGGGTTTGGTTTTCTGACATGTAATGTGAAAAGCAGCCTAACAGCAGATTAAAATATTCATCTCTGTTTAAAAACCTGCTGCAGTTGAAAATAAGCAAAGTATATAAATATCAGTCAATTTGTAAACGGATGGATAGCAGGAATAGGGTTTTGATTCAGAAAGAAACAGAAGAACATCTCAGTGTTTAGGAACAAGACTGTTCAAAATGAAACATAACCTGACACAGCCAACTGTATTTTGGAATACCACCATTACTGGCTACAAACAATTAGTACAAAATCTATGTTTGTATAAACAACTCATATTCCATGCACTTTTTAGAGATAATGTACCTTAAAAATAATTCTAATCTTATTTTAGAGTCCAGAAAAGCAGACACATTCAGTAAAAATGAAAGATTTTTTCATTAAGTATCATTTAAGGATATCTCCATGGATGCAAAAGCTAATTCACTCACAAACTCTAAAAGAGACCAAACCGTTTTCCTAAACTCAGAGTTTTCAGAAACCTTCAGCCTACTTCCTTTGAATAGAACAAAACCCATTTAAATTGTAAAATTAACAATTAGCACATGAGCCTGAGCTGCATTATACAATCTATCCAAAAACACTGGGACAGCTTAGGGAGAAACTGCAAGTTACTTTGGCTTTTGTACTTGAAATATGGGCATAATAAGCTTTGGAGGGGCTGCAACTACAAATAGCACTGGGCTCTGCTAAATGCAGCACAAGGAGAGAGGAGTGAGAGCAGAATGCCCCAAGGAGTGGTTGGCAAATACCAACTCTAAAATACAGAGGATCTTTGTGCCGGGGATTACAGTTGGACTGGAGTCGTGCAAATAATACATTTCATAGTTCAGCTGCTTTTTCTAAAAAAGTAGGAATTTTCCCAGATTTTTCTGTTTGCTTGGGGCTTTCTTTTTTTGGTTGGTGTTGGTTTGTTTGGTTTTTGGGTGTGTTTTAACTTTCAATTTTTTTTGTTTTTAATTAATAAGGTTTCTGTTGCAAGATATAAGACCTACAAAATTAAATTGAGGTTGGGCATTCAATTCTCAGGGTATCTTTTAAATAAACTTGCTTTCAATGACAGAGATTGAAAGGAAAGAAAAGGCAAGGGAGAGCCATTTTACCAAGAAAAATTGTCAAAAGTGCCCCTCTTTTACTTTCAAGAAACCTAAATGGTAGATGTGGTGTCAGAAATGGCTTAGATCCAGCACAAAGCTCATTTTTACTTGAAAAACAGATAAAATTAAATTACAGCTAATATTTAAAATGTCCAGCTTAGTCTACCATGAACTCAGTCACTGTAGGTTTATAGAAAGTCAGTACATGGTGCATCTTTCTGGTCCCTGCTGTGCAACCAGCTGGCCTCAAACAGGGAGAGGAATGTCCAAAGCTGGGCATAAAGCAAAAGAGAAAGTGGAAAAGCTCCCAGATTTTACAGAGGATCTATCAGGGCAGAGGAAGTTCAAAGAGTGAGTGATGTTTTAATAACACCATGCTCTGTATGCCTAGAGCTGCTGAGAGTGTGCTCATACTGAACTTCCACCGAAGCTCTGTTGGGAGAGGGAAAGTACCACGGAAAGGACATCTGTACTTTACACAAGCCCAGAATGAGGGAAGGGTGAGACTGAGCAATAGGGACACATGTTTGTCATTAAGATGCTATCCCTTGCTGTCAGCAAAAAGTAGAAACTTCCACAATAATATCTTAATAGTTATACTCAGACCAGGAAAAATCTGCATTAACAGCATGGTCAAGTTGGCTCTTAGAGAGCTGCTGGATTTGTTTTCAAAGAAGAGAATAAACCAGAAGAATAATACACCCATACACCCAAGTGAAATGCTTCTTTATCCATTTGGCTCTTTTGCTGATAGGCTTAATATTTGAGAAGAAACACAAACACAAAATTTTACAAGCTTTTGAATTTTTATACAAATATTTATGTACTGAAGAGTTAGATGTTAAGATTAAAGGACACAAATTTATTGTAACTCAAGTGCCCAATAAGATCTCAAATAGTGTCAGATGTCTTATTAAAAACAACTTCCTGGAGCATGGTAAACATATTTATACTGACTATTTATCAACTTCTAGTGAAAAAAATACAACAGATAGGTTAAACCATGAGGAAGTAAAGACACGGGTTCTGGAAGGCTGATGATTGAGAGATTTAAAAGAAAATGGAAAACACCCATCATTATTCATTATTATTGCCCATTTATCATGAATTAGTACATATATATGACTTCCATTACCTACTGAGGAACTACCACATTACATTCCCAAGTACTGAATTACATACAAGGAGACCACAAAAACCTATAAGCACCTGTTTCAAAACTGTTTGAAACAGTTTTGAAGAGTTCATTGCACCAGTTTGTTCACTTTGTAAAGCATATGGGCATCAAGTGCTTAAGAGGTACTAAAAAAATCTTTGGAAACTCGTGTTGAGTGTCAACCTTCACCTTGAAGGCAACACTGTTTATTGGGCAGCTGATTCATGAAATTCTTCATAGGTAGTCATTTCTCAAAAAAACCAAAAAAAAACAACAAGGCAAAACAAACAAAAAAGTTTATGTAAAAAAAAAAAAAGCTGTCCTTGGCAAGAGAAACATATCCCATCCTGGAACCACTATGTGTGGCTAATCTGGTGACTGAAACTAAGCTGTACCCAAGACATGGCTCAGTTTTGAATAATACCAGCAAAAAATTCTTGTTGAGTGTCTTTTGCTATGAGCAAAGGTGTGAAGACTGATAGAGATACTGGAGTTTGTCTGCAGGGAGCTGAAAGCTTGATATATGTAAATTAAAAGATTGTGCTGTGCAGTAATTAATTATTTAGATCTGCATGCAGTGAAACTTTCACATGGCACTGACAAGTGACCTTTGCAAAGGAGCCTTCAAGCAGATGCTTTGAAGCACCTGGTTCTTCTGCTCTTCCAACTCCTGCAGCAGCCAGGGAGGAGCAGCTCTCCAGACAGTGTCAGTAGTCACACTTCAGCTTCCTCGCACTAATTACCTGACAATTGTTAACAAATTAAAGCAAAACTCTGTATAAAATTCAAGTTTTGCCCCACACTGCAGTCATTATGCTCTGTTCCTGTAAAAAAGAAAGTCCACAGACCCAGTGGTGTGTGCCAAATGGTAACTCCTGCCACCTTGGCTTGCATCATTTGTGCTCTTGCAGTTAAGGAGAGAACCTACCACAACGTTTTCAATGGGCATCATTCTCCAGCAACTTAACCTTCTGTGAGAAAAGAATCCTTTCTTCTCACTGAATATGGACATCACTTCACACTCCTTCCCCCAACTAGCAGTTTAAGGTGTTGTAATGTCCAGGACTAATAAAAAGGTCAGTGTTACAACCCATAGTAAGAGCCTGAATTGCCTACTGGAGAGATTAAATCCTTTTCCAATGGGGAGCATAATATTTGCATCTCAAAAGTCTCAAGACACTGAACTTTCAAGGTCACAGATGTTAAATGTTTAGGAAGGATGAAGGAGATTGTTACAGTATTTTATTCTTCTCTCCCTGCTGTTTCCCATAGTATGGAGTTCCTTTTCAATATCCCTTTTCAAAACTTAAAAAGAAAAAAAATTAATGTTACTATTCCTTGAAGAGGACATTAAGTTGTATACTTATTAAATAAGGAAGCCTATTTCAAAAGATATAGTCCACAAATCCACATTCAACATTTACAAGTAAAGTCTTCAGCAAACAACTTATTTTAATAGTCCATCTATTAAAAAAGATTTTTTCATAACTTATATCCCTACTTTTATATTCACTTTGCAAGTAAGGTAGAGATAATACAGATAGAGCAGCAGTGGCTTCTACAGTGTCATTTCTCATACAGTGTTTTGGAAATGTGGGTCCAGTGCTTCCAACAGCAAATCCTGCAGTGGTTGAGCAGAAAAGCTGCTGGTTGTGCTCAGGGGGAGAGGAGCCTTCCAAGGGGCAACCTCCCCCTGCTCAATTTAAATCCTTTGTGTCATTTTATTTGGCTTATCTCCGTAGTCCCCGGTTGTTTTCCTCAGTGGCCCTTGGCTGTTCCCGTTTAGGAGCAGTAATAGTGGCATCTAGTGGACAGGGATCAGTCCTGGAGCACAGGCTGCTCCCCCCCTGAATTCCCTGCTTCCAGATCCCAGCACAGAACTGAGCACTTCCAGCCCCCCTCCACCCACACTGTCCTTCCCTGTCCTAATGGCTGACAGGCCATTGGTGGAAGACTTAAAGGAAGCTATTTAAAATTAACAGATTTTAAAATTAAATACTGTCATATTTGTTTCTAGAAATAAAGCATAATAAAGAAAAGTAAGGAAAGTGCATTGAAACTGTTTAACAAGAGTGTGTGGTGGCATCCTGCTTTTCCTACTGTGTGAGGCACAAAACATTATGCAATAAAAGTAAAGCCTCAACTTCAAGGAAAACACAGCATATTTTTTTAGATTCATTTTGCAGATATAATAGAAACACCATAAAAATCAGAAAACAATGAAGTAGGACAGTCTAAACATGATTTTTTTAATCCAACAAAAAAATTGCCATGCAGTGGATAACTAAGAGTTCAGTAAATCCACTCTTCCCCAGCAACTAAATAAACTGCTGCCTGGAAGGCAAAGGTAACTTTAAAAAAATTCTGCTGCAATAGAGATCACAACAGAACTCTAACAAGATTTAATGCCCCTTCTCACCTCTCTGGACCCAGATATTTAAGGAAAAAGGAGGATAGCTGGTCTACTCTGAAAAATTCCCCAAACCTAAAACCCCTGAATATTTCTGGTGATTAAAAGAATTGGGAAGGATGTTAGTGACTATGAAAGTGCTCATATTGAAAGATAAAAGCTAACATGAACAGCAGCATTAGTTAGCTGTTGTGCAAATACTGTAATAGGGCTGGGATTTGCAAAGCTCCAAATCATTCTGAGGTATGAATAGTTCCTCTGGGGATTATGGTCCCCTTCTCTCAAGGAGTAATTCTGACTACAAGTTCTGGAGGACTCAGTCCTTCCTTAAAAAGAAAAAAAAAAAAGATAAAAAATATATAATCTTCAACAGAAAATAAATATAATTTAAATAATTATCTCTGTGTTAACCTGACAAAAGAAATTATGATAGCCTCTTGATTTAACTAATCCTTATTTTTTATGGAAAAGAGATAAGATATACTTTATAGGAAAAAATATTCCTAAGATATAGATATATATAGATATATATATATCCTGATTCTTCAGGTGAGGAGTGCTACTGCATGTATGTGAGGTCTGACTTTGGTGTCAGAATGGTATTCTAAATTTTTGAAAGTTAAGTAAATGTATGTGTGTGCATAAATAAATATATTTAGGTATACGTGTAGACCTCTTATATTCATCACAGATGAAATCACTGACCTGTCATTTTGATTTCTATGTTCAGCTTTTATTAATTCAGATTCTTTCTTTTAGACAGAGATGGAATAGTGCTCTGTATTGGATAGTTTGCTCACAAACAAAAACTCCAGAGACTTTCCATCAGAGAGTATAAAACAAAGCAAGTGAGCAAATAAAACACCTGACATTAAGTGCTGGACTGTACAGTCCTAAAACATTACACACACTTAGGGATTTTTTTTTAAGTTACAACAGAAATATGTAAATTTTAGATAAAGTAACTAAAAAATCCTCAGTACAGCAAAAGGAGGGAAGGAAAGGCCTGTGGAAAACTGAGTTACAGGCTAAAACAGCAAGAGGAGAGCAGGTTTGCCATGGAGAAAGTGCTGCCTGCTTCCAAAAAGCCCCTAAGTTATTCAGCTAAGAGAATGAGAGGTCCAGATTTCAATGCCTACTTTATGTGATTCAGAGCACAGAAATGAAGCTTAACAGGTCATACTTAGACCTTGCAAACATTGAGATAATGGCCATGCCTTGGGAGGAGAGGGCAGGAGGGACTTTGGGGAAAGGAAAAAGTAGAGATGAAAAGAAAGCAAGTCTTAACATTCTGCTGCTAGAGCAAATGTTCAAGCTGAATAATGCTTCAGTAACTTGGTACTTCTTAGAGAACCAAACCTGAACTTTCCACAGCTTAGGTAACTACATGGCATGAAAGTTATGTTTTGGCTCTGTGATGAGGATAATAAAGGATCAGAAAATGGTGACTGAATCAACATCTTCCAGATCCAGATAACCACTACAGTCTGTAAGTCATGGAACCATCTGCCTCGAATTCTGATCAGAGGCAAATCCAGAACACCTTTGAGGAAAAAAGCCCAAGAAATTGTAATTATAATGTGGCGAGAGGGCTTTTCTAAGCAAAGCTCTGCCTTCAGTACTGGCTGTGATGCTTCTAAGAAAAAAGAGCTTGCAATCAAAACCCTCTGTGCAGCAACTCCCTTTCTGGTCAATACTGGTAGTAAAGAGAAATGGAGGAATTATTTAAACTTATAAATCCTCCTCCAAGAGGATAAATACTTTAAATTCAAGTATAAATCAAGAATTAGTAGGCTTACAATAAAGCTATCTATCTTTTCCTTTAACATGTTTAGCCACTGGACTGCAAGATTAACATGAAGGTTTACCATCCATTGCTATCTCAATGCTGAGAAATCTAAATCATGTGCAGTCCCCTTTTTAGAAAAAGCCTTTTTTCCTACAAAAAAAGACAGAATTCAGCATCAAATTCTGACCATGTCATTATCAGAAAGATATGAATAAACTAGAGAAGTTCAGAGGAAAATGAAAGAAAGGAGGCAGTCACAAAGAGCCTTAAGCATTGAACTCCCTGATTCTTTACAAGAAGCACTAAACGTTTATGCAACCTGGTTGATTAATTATTGATGACATTATTGGGATAAATGGAGTGAAAAGACAAAACTGAACATTCTGAATCAGAACAAGTTTCAAGCAGGGAGAAACTATTCTGGAGCTGTTCAGCTCCCTCTGGAAGAGCAATGGAGCTCCTACTGCTTGCACTGTTTAAAATTAAGCCAGAGCAACAAGGAATGGTGAACAATTGAAAAAGAACTGTTTATTTTTTATTTACTCAATATGCATTTATGAATAGAGGTTACTGGAGGGACTAAGAATTTATTTATGGAATCAATGAGATGCAAATATACTAATGCTTATTTATGTACACTAATTTTCCAAGTATCACTGAGATGTACTTCAGTCACTTCAAGGATCCCCATTACATTTTCGGTTGATGCCAAGAACCACTTTGGTGCTGGCAATGTCTTCACTGTGTGATCAGACTGTAGCTGCTCTTGCATCTGTATTCCCAAGGCAAAAATAACTCTGCAAGGAAACATGTTCAGCAAAATGCACTTCTGCATTAATTTTAATTTTGTATTAAAAACAAAGAAGTGAAAGTTTTAACTTGTCCTCAGTGCCAACAGCTTGTATTTTAAGAGTTTGTTATTATGTGTTTGCAGGAGACTCTGCTCTTGTGAAAACATGACTAATGACCATTCCATTCATATTCACCAGCTGCAGTGTCTAATAGAGCAAACTAGGTTTATTCCTGTCCTTTGCCAAACTAGAAGCTTTCTAGATCTTTGAAGGACAATATTTATTGAGACAGCTGCTTGCTTTTATGAGCTGAGTTACTGAATTTATTCCTAAATGGAACCGACTTCAGACAGGCATGGAATTATAGTAATAAAGATCTCCATCTTTTTCCCTAGCTACAAAATATTTTTTAAAATTATGGAAAATCGTGTTATGTGAACCTGAAAACATCAGCAGGAAAATTAAATGTGATCCTTTGGGGAGGGGAGGACAAATCCTTATAAAGAAGGATAACTTTAGAATGCAGCACCCTGGGGCCTGATTAAAACTGTTTGGAGCTATGTCAGAAATCTCTACACCTTGCTCAACTCTGAACTACACCTACAGAAGCCACAGTACATCAAGCTGCCTCTGGCAGCTTAGGCTTGGGCACTGGAACAGCCAAGCACCTCATTCAAACTTTGACATCAGGATGCCCACAGTTTCAACTGAGCAGTTTGAAGAACATGAAAAATCTGACAGTTTTCAAGAAAACTGTGCTTTGAAATAGCTAAATGAGATGCTACATACCTCAGACCACCTATCAGAAGCTGCATCCAGAAAACTTATTTCTGTTACAACTAATTTGAGGTCCTGACACAACTTTTCCCCAGCAGTGGGACAGACCAGAGCACTGGCTGCAGCCTTGCTGATGGCAGCAGGTGAAGGGCAGCCCATGTCACAGTCCTCCTTGCCTGGGTCAAACCCCAGCATTGAGCCTGAGACAATGTGAGGGCAAAAGCACAAAGAAGCTTTGGGGATTTATGGAACATAACAGCAATAAGGGGGAACAAGGAGGTGACATCATTCAGTGTGCAGTGTTGGTAAAGTCAGCATGGGAATGCAGAGTTCTGCAGTCCAAATCTGAAGATGAATGATAAATTTTGGAAAGGGCATTGAGAGCAGCACAGGAAATTATTTATGGGCTGGGAAAAGCCCTATGGTGCAATGCCTTTTCCAGCACAGAAGTCCCCAGCACAGCAGATGATCTTTAGTCTCTCTAAGTAAGCCTGCAGACAGATGGAAGGATACAGGAACAGGGATTGGGAACAGGGCTGGGAGCAGTTTCAGAAATTCTCAGTTTTGCGTGCTGCTATTCAAAATAACTTTTAAGACCAGAAATATCTGAAATTATGATAAGAAAAGATCTGAAAAGCAAGATTTCTTTTGCTTTTGCAATGTGTACAAAGACCCCTCAATTTGTGTGATGTGTGCAACCCCAAATTGCTTCCTGTTTTACTCACAGAATACACACAACTCACACAATATACCTAACATTTGTGCATATTTGTAAGTTGTCATGGGCTTTATAAAATACTATTTACAATAAAACCCATTATTAACCTGGACTTTGGGAGCTGGATTTAAGCTGCTTACACCCTTAGAATATCCTGCAACTGGAGTAGTCAAGTACAGAAATTGTACACTCAGCACATATACTTAAAAGAAGATAGAATAAATAAAAATAATTTTGAACAAAATGTTCATGCTACAAAAGGATGAAAAAAAACCATTCATCAAAGATAAAAAATAAAAAACTTGAAAGCCAGGACTTTAGAATCAGCAAAATAACCCACTGAAATAATATTTTACTAGTGAGCATCAAACTGTCTCTTTCTAAATATCTTCCTAATACTATATTGCTTTTGAGGTGCCAGATTCTTGGAGCTCAAAACCACACAGAAAATATTAACTCTGTTTTTGCTTCCTCCATTCCAGCAGAATGTTCTTCCAGCAGAAGCCATCACTGTTTTTTAGGATGTTTTGATAGATCTAACAGAAAGGGGTTGCAATCCTACCTGAAAGAAAAAGCCTCTACCCAAAAATCCACTATTCTGAAGCTTCTGCTGCATTATTTACAACAACCACACACATTTAAATAATACTGCTGAACTTAGAAGATTTGTTAGTGGATAAGTATTCACCCAGATCTCTGCACACAGATGACTTTTCTTAAGCACGTCAACTCAAGAGTTTCACTCTTTTGGCTGTGCTTTGCCATTCCCCATGTATCCAACAACCAGCCCAGCCTATTCCTGGTCTGGCCAACAGAGAGGTTTGCAAAGGGCCAGCAGATCCAGGGGGGGTGGTGTGGGCATCACCAGAGACCTCCCCAAGGTCAGAAACACAAACAGAACTGCAGACTCACTTATGAAAGCAAAGGGATAAGCCAATATTCTTAAAATGGGAAAGAAAAGCCAATATTCTTAAAATGGGAAAGAAAACAGAAATGCAAATTTTGAGGAAGGAAAAAGTCACCAGCTTCCCTCCCTAGTCATATTTCAGCACTAATTTTCCAGTCAGCAGCAATGCTTCTGTCATTAAATGTAATGTGGATCTACTGAAACCAGAGAGATTTGGAAATGTACAGACAGAAGCAGATTTGATGTATCCAATATTTTTGTTTAATATACAATAGCATTTTCTCTAGAGACATCAACCGAAATTGTCAATTTTTATTTTTTAATCCAACTTCTGCATGCCTAGTAGCTGCAGTAATTTTACTTTATAGCTCATGTATTCTTTGAATGTCACTGAGAACAGCAGCAAGAGAAAACTGTCGCTAATATTTGCTACTGCCTTCCGTGTTTATGAATGCTCAGTGTAGCAATAGGATATCCCATTTCTCTCACATCTGGAGCACCACCCTTTCAAATAAAAACGTTCATCCCTAAGCCAAGGAACTACAGCCCATAAAACAACCTGCAAAATTTTAATAAATTCAAGATTTTAACGTCAGCACCCGAAGTGTTTTGCACAAATTTCGTTTGCCGCAAAGTTCATATTCTGCCCAAACCACCGGCTGCTGTCATATTTGGTGCAACTTGTTATGGGTGGAGAGATAAGCAGCAGGGCAGCAAAGAGAGGAGGTTTATCTCTGGCAGCTAATCTCCTCAATCAACAGCACTCAGCTCTGCTGAACAGCCGTTGCCAAGGAACGGGGACCAGCTTTTCTTATCAGCTTCATAATGTTTCATTGACTATTCAGACTAGAATAGAAAGCTGTGACACTCAGGGTTATAAGCAGCACAAAATGAAAATGGCATATTATGTGGTATGAAGAAGAGAAGTCTTTTAGCCCTCACCTTATCTGGACAGTGACTGTTACTCAAAAAAAAAAAAAAAACCCAAAAACAACCAACCAAAAAAAAAAAAAAAAAAACTATCATTTTCTGCTCTGCTTATTTTAATATCACAAAACAAACAGAAAAATATACCTCCATAAATAAGATTACTTTTTTAACATTGTTGGCAGGTCCTTAGCAATTCACTGACATGACTGATACCTCTTATACAGAAAGACAAGGGTTGTGTAGATCCCCTATTACATTTCTGAAAAGCAAGTGTTGACTGCTTATTCTAAAGCTATTGCAGCAACTTCAATGCTTTGAGGGACTTCTCATAGGAGCAGGGATGTTCCTGAAACCTTGATAACCGCGACCAGAACAAGAAAATCCATGCAAAACCAACAACATTTCTTTCAAAGTATCACTGCTCTTCTTTCTTCATTTCTGCACAGATTTTGATTCTCAGGCTTAATATTGATACTTTTCATGCACTTGAACAGGAATAAAAAGGCCTTACTGCATCTCTTCTGATTATGAATTTTTAGTATAATAACCTTTCCTGAGTATCTAGTTACTAAAATTTAAATCTGGGGCCATCCAGATTCATGATGAATTGTAACTGTCATTGTATTTGCATCTTATAATCAGCATATATAGAATATCATTATCCACCACAGGAAAAAGTAGTAAATAAGTAAAAGAAGATGTTTAGACACATTCACTGCATCAGGATGAATCACCTAATGAAGTACATCCAAAATTAGAAAAATAAATGTGTTTACCTTTTGTCTACCCCAATAAATTAATATCCATCCTCTAGGCTACATATCCAGTGGGCTATGAGCCCTCATATTTATAGATGTCCAGAAACTGAAAGGAATATCCTGGAAAAAATTTTATAGTCATGGAATTCTCTATTATTCACACAAAGTTTAGGTATAGACTCAAGACAAATATTCATAAGCATTTAAGGCTGCAAGTACTTCTAAAGGATGTCAAGTTACCCAGTCTCTCTCTGTACAAGCTTCAATGCACCCAGTTACTATTCAAGATATGCCTAAATTTCCATTTATTGCAAGCATCCCAGGGGCTACTGGGAATAGTTTTATGCTTAAACATAACTACTTGCTTAAGCAGTTGTCTTTACTGAAGCTTCAGACTAGCACAGCTCTCTTGTTTTTCCACAGTTTTAGGAGAAAATGCAAAAAATTACAAGCATTTGCAAAATGCTTCTAGGATCATACCACACCCTTCAGGAAATGTTAAAGCTTTGCTGTAACACAGAGCTTGTGGGATGAAGATGTACTGAGGTAGAAACACAAGTTTTTTTGGCACTGAAGCTTCCATTGCTGATGTGATTTCAAAGTACTGCCCATGCTTGGGCTGAGGGGATTTGTGTGGTTATGGTACAGTGGGATGGGACTCTGGGCTCTTACACTCAAGCTAGGACAGATGAATTAATTTCACAAAGGCATAATTGTTGCCCTTTCATTGACAAATAACTTCTGAAATATCCTCCCAAAGCTCACCAAACTCATACTAGGAAACCTGCAGTTTTATCTAGACAATGTCCTTAGATTATCTGGCGCAGGCTTATCAACTTCTTTGCTTCATTTCCTTCCATTTTTTTTATTATTAATGAGAAAACAAAATTTTCAAATAAGTAAAAGTATTCTTTCTAAGAACAAACAAAGGCAGCATTTATTTTCATAGTAAATGGCCTAATTTTTATAAAGAAATGTTTTTGAGTCTGACACATTTTACCAAACCTTGCATACAGGATTGGACAAGTAATTTAGGAATGTATTTGTGACAGATTTACTCCAAAGATACCAAAGAAGCACATGCTGTGGGTGATTTGGCTAAATTAAAATTGAAGTCAATAAATTGAAGAGATAAATGCCTTGATATGAATAAAAGCATGAGGCTAAGATGACTGGATTAACCATAACAAAAGAACAAACTAAAAAAAAACTTAATGGATTCAGCCTTAGCTGAGGTGCTTCCATCACTTTGCATCCAGTTTGGCTTTTTAGCTAATGAACACTAAGAGGAGGTGTTACATCTATTTCAACTTGCTTGACTACAATTATATAGAGAAGATTCGAGTAGAGGGGTACTCTATAAGTTTTCCTCTATAAGTCAAGTAAAAGGCTAAACTTGAATCTACTGCTTTATTATTAATTGAATGCAGTTTAAATTATTACTGTTTAAATAATTTGGGTAGATTTATGTTTAATTTTTGGTGTGAAAACACCAAAATATGTTTTCAAATAGTTTTGCTTCACTATACTTCCATGAAGATGTATAAACCATAGGAAAAAAAATTGGCACATTGTAATTTCAGTTCTTCAGACTTTTGTTTTTTGCACTGAGGCAGGGAGTGGCTGTAAAGACCTTGGTCATGGAGAGCTGACAAGTTTCATTGGAAGCAAATGATGGTACAGGCTGAAAGAAGCAGGATGTGTTCCATCTCTTCAGCTCAGAAGCAAATGCAGCCTGAGAGAGGAGAGGCCTCTTCAGCCATGACCACACAGTGCCACACAAAAGCTCTGCAGGTGACTGCAAGAATCAGGTTTCAAGTCCTACCAAGAACGGTCCCATCTTGGGGCCAAGTGCTGTAATCTAATGATGGATACATTCTGAAGTTGCTTTTTAAAATATTACTACCAGAAAACCAACTAATTCTCTGGCAGTTCATGAAGAGCATCGTATCTCAAAAATCCATTTAAATTTCTTTGAATAATGTATAATTGTTCCCTTACTCCTGGGCCATATCAGTAGTGACATTCCATTTGAACATTCACATTAGGATCCCTAAGGGCCAGGTCTTAAAAGCTGAGCACAGACACTTAAGGAGCAAAGGAATAAAACTATCAGATAAGCACAGACATGGAGATTCATAATTTTGTGTGTGCATAAAATCAGTCTCACAGGTTGTGTCACAGGCAAGTAAATACCAACTGCAAATGCAGATATGGAAAGCATTTCCATACTCTACCCATGGAAGATGGGTAGACCAAAACCAGGGCAGAGATTACTGCTTTTGTTTTGACTTCTATCTGGTAGAGATTCTGTTCCAAAACTGTAATTTTAAAATCCCTGTTGTGTTGTTTCTGTCCCTTCGTGGTTTTGATACCTGCAGTAGAAAAAAGGGGGAAGGAATTGGCTGTATAGAAACTAATAGTACTAAACAGGGAGTGGAATAAAAAATTTTGCAAAATAACTTGGGAAAAAACTTACTTCATGTCAAGTGTAAAATATTATACTCAAACCCAAGAGTAATTACAGAGATGTACAGTTTTCACACAGATCCATCATTAGACATCATTCAAGCAGAAGCATTAGAAGTGCTCTCTTCTTACCCACAGGCAACACCTTGTGCTAAACTGCCTCCCTACATTGAAGGAATTGATTTTAACAGCACTCTGGGTTTGTGTTTCTTTTTTTTTTTTTGTGTGTGTAAGAAGGCTTCAGAATAATTTCTACAAAACCAACATGGATCATCTTTAATTACTGCACTGCAACCATGGCTATTTAAAAACCCAGTCTCAGCAAAGTAGATGACAAACATTAATGAGCAGTAATGCACACATGGTATTGTAAATGAAAGGATAATGAAAGCAATTTATTTGAAAATTAAAATATGATTAAGAATGGCAGTCTGTACTAGGACCCAGATGCCAACAGAAAGCAACCAATGTGCAAGCAGACTGTCATTAATTCAGGAACCATAAAAAATTGCTTTCATTTCTTTGACAGTTTTTAATATAAAGTATCTTAACTAATAGGCAGCACATATACCCTGGAAGCCACAAGACCTATGGAGATTTTTAGAATTAAGAACAGCACAGGGAAAATCTCCAAGAGGAGACTCTCCAAGAGAGAGAGTGGAATACATTTGGAAGCAATTTCTGACTTTAGGAAGGATGAATTACACTCTGCATAAGTGCCTCTCTACAGTGGCTGTGGACAGCCTGTCAGTTCTTAGCTCACACTCAGCAGAGCACCTGAAGTGAGGTCAGGTGAACTTGGAGCAGATGTCCAAAGCAGGTGCTCACATGAACAGGAACAGGACATGGGTAAGCCCAAAAACCAGGTGCACTGACTTAGCTAAATGCATGCAGAGGAAGTCTAGAAGCAATTTGGCCACAATAATTTTCTCCTTCATACGTGTAAAAAGCCTGAGATGATGCATATATGTTCAGGATGTAATTTGGTTCCATCTGCACATTGTGGAATGCTAGTTCAAGTGTCCATCACTTCAAGGACCTCTGAACTTTTCTCCAAATCCGAGCATAAAATACCTTGAAAACATGAATTATTATTATGTATTAAAGTGAAAATACTCTTTTCTTTTTTGAAGTATGTGCCTACCACGAGCTGACACTGACACAACAACAAACCACACTCAGAAGACTGCTATTAATTTGTCACATATACTCATATTTAAACGTTCAAGTTTGAAAATTTCAACTAAAATAACTTCCTCAGAGACAATATGTCAGATGGGCTTGAGTTTCCCAACCAAGTACTAGACTATGTGTCTCCAAGAGCTAAAAATATATCAGGATGCATGGAAAAAAACCATACAGAATGGTTTCTCTTTTACAAAAATTTGGAGCTGTGCTGAGCAAAGCCAAAGGACTGCTCCGTCTTGAGTGTTCTAAGCCCACTGGGTTTGTTCCAGATGCAGCAGGTCAGGTATGGAACATTTATCAGTCCAGTTTCAGAAATTAAACATAGCTCTTGGATAGCTGTTCTCAGGAAGATCAAGCTCCTGCTAAGACACACCCTGTTACAAAAATTCCCTTCATAAATGTATTAACCTGGACCTAACACAGCCCAACCAGCTGCTCAAAAGAGACAATTCTTGCTGGAGTGCTGAGTGCAGTTCTGGGCCCCACAACTTAACAAGGATGTGAAGGCCCTTGAAAGCATCCAAAGGAGGACAACAAAGCTGGTGAAAGGGCTGGAAGGTGTTATGAGAGCAGGGAAGGGCTTTGGGTGACCCCAAAGGGTGACCTTGTTGTTCTCCACAGCCTCCTGAGGAGGGGAATAGGAAAGGGATGTTCTGAGCCTTCCCTGGTATCCAGTGATAGGATGCATGGGAACGGTTCAAAACTGTGCCAGGGAGGGTTAGAGTGGACATTAGGAATCATTTCTTTGCTGAGAGGGTGGCCAAGCACTGGAACAGGCTCCCTAGAGAGATGGTGGATGCTCCAGGCCTGTCAGTGCTTGAGAGGCATTTGGACAATGCCCATAACAACTTTTTTGGTTTTACTTCTGATCAGCCCTGAAGTGGTCAGAGAGCTGGACTGGATGATCCTGTAGATCTCTTCCAAGTGAAATATATTATTCTAAGCTCCACAGCAGAACAGAATACTCTGGTACTATGAACAGCATTTTGTTTTCTATCTAATGAAATGCTTGTGCAGTATTCACAAGATATGTAGAGTAAGGAAAATCAAGGTAATCAGTCAAGAGCTTCTTTCATTAACCTCTTTCTTGAAAATATTTCATTTTATGTACATAAATCATTTATTCCCCCAACAAAGGTACACCAGAAAAAATCAAATTTCATCAATATGGCTCCCAAGAAATTCTATTTTCCACTCTCTCTAAGGTATGAGGAGAACCTCTTAAGCACAGTAAACACAAATCCTCCTATCAAGGATGTAGGCTATTGAACACTGCAGACATATTCCATCCATTTTTGTCCTGGATATTACATAATGTATGTATTTATTATAACTGCAGATGTAAATATTTAATTATCTAAAACAAAACTTGCAAGACTTTAGGGGTATGAATGGCACCCCAGCTGAGCTGCACTGGTATCTTCTCACCACTAACAGCACAGAAAAGACAAAGAAAACAGTTTTATCTGCAGAACTCCTTGTATTAACAAAAGGCTACTCCCTGGCCAGAATAGATTTTCCCCCACAACTCTTTTTTTCTTCTTTCTCTACTATTGCATTGCCTTAGATATTACAAAATTTTTAAAAGATTCCTAGAATTTTCAGCTTCTAATTATTTCTTTTCTGTCAGTCAAGCCAATCACTCATATCTTCTTAAAAACTGCTTCGATCTCTGTTCGAACAATGCCACTTTTGGGTAGGTGACAAGGGCTAATAATCAATGAAAAAAATATAAATAGAACCAATGGCTGCTTAAAACTATATTTTAATCCTTAGGAAATCCACTGGGATATTAACAAAAGATGGTTTTGTCTGCAAAAAGGCATTAACACAGCCATTTATAAAACTAATAGGAAAGCGAGCAGTGCTCCAGTAATAATGAAAGTACACTGCAGAATAACATTATGGAAATAGGATACCAAATTGAAGAATTGACCTTGGGGCCCTGGCTTATCCTGGATGAAGATGACTTGTGAAATGAAAATTTGGCTGTAATTTGCTCTTGCTTTCCCTAAAAGGTTGAAGGCATTTCTATTTCAAATGAATAAAATGACTGTTAATTTCCTAGCATTAAGAAGGATATTCTTAAATATAGATATTTAAGGGTTTCAAAATACATTTTCAAGTCTTATTCTTAGAAAACTTGAACTGGTTTTCTTTGATTTCTACCATAGTCAATTTCCAACAGTTAATTTTTAAATCTCTTCAGGGAGAAATGTGTGCTCCAGATGAATCAGTTGGATGCACTAAAGAATCAAGTGTTTATTCTTAACAGAACACATTGGTCTGAGCATTTGATACTGTAAGTGAACATGAAATACAGAACATGAGGATATTCCTTTAAATAATCACATCGCTTTCAAATAATGGTAAAAAATTATTATCTGTTGGAGAAGACAACAACAGCTGAAAATATGAGCTTGATAGCTTTGTTTAACAAGAGACATTAAATTTTGGACACCCCATTGCAGGGAATGGGAAAATTCAGTCTCAATATGGTGGCTGAAGCCAGAGCTGAAATAATTCAAAACAAAGCTGAAGTTATGGGATGATAATACCATATGCAAAGTCAACATTTGCATAAAGGACTGTCTGTGAAGGTAGCAGGCATATATCAAATACCACCAAGAATCACAAAGGAGGGGAACACGTGCTGTAAGATCCACAAGTCTTAAAATGTGCCTTTTACATCATTAGTTTTAATTATTGGTATCATTGTGCTGCAATGTGCTGCAATCATCCTCAACAAATTGTTCAGGGAATATGTTTAAAATACAAATATACAACAAAAAAACCCCACCATCTCTATATAATGACACACAACTGTATGTGTAGGTGTCTCTCTCTCTCTCTCTCTATATATATATATATAGACATATAATATACACTTAAAAATATGTAATTTACATATTACATACCCAAATGAAATAAAATAGCAATCTAAAATACTCTCCCCCAAGGAGTATTTGTGACATTCAGACACAGATCCATGAAGAAAGAACTGGGCAGAATGGCAAGTAACACTAAACACAGTCCAGCACCCAGAGCATCCTTTGTATGCTCCACAGAGGAGCATTTCAGGAAGGAATCTGAAGGACATCTTTAAGTCAGCTCATGAATGGTTACAAACAGCATCTGTCAAACATGGTGGGTACGAGGGAGAAGGGCAAAGGTGCTTATTTGAAAATGAATACAAAGAAGATAAATCCTTAAGTAACTGGCAAATCAGAAAAAGGAATTAAAACCTGTATTACTTATTTTAAAAAAGAAACCTAATGCATTCAGAGTCTGTATTCAATATAAGAAAAAATTCTCAAATTACATGTCTAAACACAAAGAATTTAAAATTGTTATTATTTTAACAAATCTTAAATTATAAAAACCACAACAAATTAGCAACCTCTTACAAGATCTTGCTATTCAGTATAATTTTCATTTGTTCACTAAAGTGGAATCAAGTGCAAACCGTGAAAACCTCTCAGAAAACCATGATTTCTAGGACAATAGTATTCAGCAGCAGCTTACAAAACTCTCTTAAAAATATATTTTTTCTTGTTTCATTCCACAGTAGATGAATATTTTACCTATTGTTTTACACCAAAGATGACTGGATAGTTCATGGGCTGCAGCATTTCAAGGCACACCTGTAGGAGTCAGTGCACCTCTGGTTGGCTTTGACTGGAGATGGATCACTCTGCTGTGATCCATCACATCTGATGCTGCTCAGATGCAGGGCCACACAGCAAGTCCCAGGCATTTCTGTAGCCCCTATGGCCAGGTATGTTTAAGAAGACAGCATAAACAACAGTGGATATTGATTCTCTCCAGAATGTTTTCCTTGAAACATGTAAGCCTCTCACAAGTACCTGACAGCATGAACAGAAGTGCAATTTTGTGTAAGAGGCAGCTTAGCAACTAAGTTTAAAGCACAGCATAGGATGAAAAAAGTGAAAGGAATTTCCTCTCTGAAGCATATAACACATTTCCTCTGATATAAAAATATAGCAAGCTTCACCTTCTCACTGTTTTGTTCAAAGCTCCTATCTGGAAGGTGGCTCCATATGTCTTGGAAGCATCCTCTAAGTCTGGCTCTGAACCTGCTCATGAGTCATTAGCTGTCATGCTAATGCTGGCCTTAAATAAACCTTTTATCTCCTTGGTCCTTTATCAGCCACAGACTGACAGATATCAGCTACATCACCCTGTATCACCTGCCTATCTGGCATCATCTCTCAAGGTGTAATGTGAAAGGCTAACTAGGATGCCCTCCTCCAGTTTCCTCATTGATTAGAGACTTCACTCTCTAACCTTACCAACAGCCTTTGTTTTCCCATCCTCCAGCTTCAACTAAATTTTCTTCAATACATTTAAAAGAAAATGTCCATATGGGTATTACAGGGGACATTTTGTTAATGTTATGCACATTGTTACTTGTTTTTCTCTTCCTCCAAGTCCCAGATAGATGCATTCTAAAAATGTTCATGGTCTTTCATAATAACATTGTAGTAAATAAATGAAAATTACATACAAGCCCCACTCTCCCACCATTTCCAACTGGGAATGTTCTAATAATAGTCAAATTTTTAGTCCCTGACTGTATCAACTTCCATTCTGTACTATTCACATGAGTTTATCATTCTACTTCTCACAGGTGCACATTCTTTTCATTGTAATACTCTTCTTTTTTATCAAGAAAGAAGCACTGTTTCCAGATAATACTATATTAATATTGGCCCTAAAGTCAATAGTAAGAATATAAAGAGATCTTTTAGAAAATCAATTCTTCAGAAATTCTTTTACAAAGCTCAGTCCAAGTACTTCTCTCATTAATACTTCCCATTGACATATTCTATTAAGACATTGTATTCACTTTATACAATTCCTTCAATAGACTTTGTACTCTGAAATTTAAATAAAAGTTTCTTACATAGACCAACCAATGCTCTGCTGACTTCCAGTTGATACCATTGCCTCCATTTCCTGTCTAGAAACTTAGTTCTCCTCCAAAAATAAGAGGACAAAGCAAAGCAAAGTATTTCAGGTTATTGGCATGATTCATCTTGGGTAGATTTATACTATTGTCTTCCCCTCTAGCTCAGATCTGATTGCCCAGCTTGTGTTTGCCCTCAAACATAAGCACTACTAACTCTGCTCCACCTGTGCTGCTGTCTCTACACCTGCTGCCAGAACCACCCTTCTGGAAAGTGGAATGGAGATTACACAGCATCAAGTTCCTTACATGGGTTTTCCTTTACTTGGAGTAATTTCTTATTTTGCCAGGGTTTATTCATCTCAGTTAATGTCAATCATTATAAAAAAAAAAAAAGCAAAGCATTAATAGAAACATGGGATTGTATCCCTTGAACACCTTCACTGGCATGAAAGCAGTTCAGCTGGCAAATCTGTTGCTGTCTTATCACCTGGAATATTAACTGACAATTGTAGGAACTGTAGCTTTGTACATCTCCTGTGCACATATAAGGCCTTGTTTGGAATAACTGCTTCCAGATGGATATTTTATTGACATGTCCACACAACCTCAGCCATTAACTGCACAACCAAATATATATATATAAAAAATAGTACATACATCATTATTCTGATAGTACATTTCTTGACTAGAGTTTAGAGGATTAAACAGGAAAGCACTGAGGGAAGAATCAGAAGAGGTCTGATATGCTACCAATGATTCTTTCAGCAGATTTCAAATGCTAGAAGAAAAGCTTAATACATAGATGCCCTGAGGAGATTTTGTGCTTCAAACACAGGCTCTTTCTTATTCAATCAGCAGAAACCTCTCAGTCTTTTCCAAAATACAGCAACTGAGCTGATGGCAAGAGGAGCTCACAGCTCTGCACACTCACAAGTTGACATCTCCTTTTTAATACCTGCACACCTATTGGTTTTTCAGGTAACCACTACAGCAGAGGATACTACAATGCTGAACATGATTTCTGAGCCTCTCCTATATGGCTGCACTTAGCAATATGTTAATAATTTCTTTAGAAAACAGATGTAACTATTACAAAACAAGGGCATGCTTGTAGAGAGATATAAATGCAGGTATTTCTCACACCAGTTTATGTAATTCACTACCAGATAATGGTATTATGTCAAAGAGTTCTTAAACAAACACTTCAGTTGTGATTCATGAAACTACAGAACATGCAAATTCCTAAATAGGATTAAGTATATGAAGTCGATCTATCATGTTTCATGATAAAGACCAGCAATGTGGTTAGGAAGAAATTTCTGCACTGAAATTAGCATGTGGACTGACAATTGTATTTGTTGAACCTCAAAGTGCTCCCATTTCATTCTATCAGGAGGAGAATTGTTAAAGATAAAAGAATACATCCATTTTTTTGCTGGCAAGCTCAAAGACAACAAACAAATAAAGAAAAAATCCTGCAGTTTGTTAAAAGTCTGAGATATAGAATATTTACTTTCTACTTCAATGTAATAGCATTTTTATTACTTGACTTAAGCTGGAAGTCTAACTAAAACAAAAAAAAAAAGAAAAGAAAAACAGAACTGACAAAAATAAATGACAAAAAGCTCTCACTCTCTTCACTGTTCAGAAAAGTGAATTAACATATTTATTGAATTACATTGGCAATGAAGACAGCAATATATTGAAATTCATTGATTTTTTTTTCTTGACTTAAAAGCAACACAGATGCTTATTACAAAACAGCAGTTCCTCTTCTCATTTTTATCAACCCTTTTTTAACAGCCACTGACATTGACAGTTTCAAGCTTAATTGTACATTCAGCATGTACTGTTAATGACATTAGATAAATGGATCACATCAGAATGCAGTATCGTCAAAAGAGACCACGTGCCAATCTTACAAATTTAAAATCAAACAAGCTACTCTGTAGACCCTGACTCTTCAAGTTGTTTATCAACTGAGTACTAGAGAATATTTTGAATGTCATTATACATCAAAAGATGAAAGATGTGCCTACCACAGCCCATGTTCCATTTATACAATGAAATTTAATTACATGTTATAACTATGCTGTCTTAGAACTACGGTAATTAAAGGGGTACAGTACATTGGTGTTTTATTCATTGTAAGCCCTTATTTTCAGAGGGCTTAACTCAGCCATGCAAATTTACTCCCTTATCAAAGGGAGGAGTCTGTCACAAACACAGCAATGCTTGCTGCCACTAGGCTAAAATAGAGTTGGAACTTACTTGCAGCATCATTCTGGATGTTGTAAGAGTGAGCCTTAAAAATATTTTCCATTGAAATCTATAAGGCCTCAGAATCATACCTGCTTAAAATACCAGTTTGTGTTGAAAGTTTGGTTTGTAGACATGTCTAATCAAATCTCTGAGCAAAACACTCTCACAGCCTTATGCAAAACATTTCTGCAAGCCCATTATAAGCACAAGCAGTGAGCTTCCCAACCACTCTGGATGCAAAAAAATCTATGTCCTTAAGCAGCAGGATGTTTGGATAAAATTTTCACCTGTATAGGCAGTTGCAAATTGCAATCCTCTGCATCCACATGGGCATCCGAGCAAGACGGGGTGGCTGAGAGGAGGCAGCTTAATTGGCTGGCCGTGCTCCACAGGAGCAGTGGAGGCTGCCTTGGAGAGGTGCCGAATTAACACATCTCACAGATTTCCCAGTCCTCATTCCCTGCTCTCTAAAACCAGCCCTGCCACCACAAGGCTCCCAGACACCCCAGATTATGCAGGCTGCCTCCACATATATGAGGTAGCACAGAATAGCCAGATCTATCTTCCATGGTGTGTGCAGATACACCATGAAATAAGCACTGTGCTTCCTTCCCAGACAAACTCTGTTTGTGGTCTCACTTCTTGGATTTCCAGTGGAAACAAAACAAATTCATAACATCAATTCCCCATAAGCTATTCAAGACTCACGTTACCTTCATTAGCCAAATCTAATATTTCACCTGTTCCTAATGCAAGGATATGTGAAATGTGTGGGTGAGAAGCTTTGGGGGAATCTAATCTCACCAGGTTTCTTGCTTCCACTCAAGTTATGCAGTGTAAGGTGTGGGGCATTTCTTTGTGTATGTTGGGCAAATGCTTCTTTCTCCAAACATACATACAAAATACAGAAGCACAAAGCATCAATAAAAATCCCTTTATCCTCAATCCACTGAAGGAGGCATATGATTTTCAATAAGCAGTCATCCAGTGTAGCAAAATCCTGTGACAACCAACAAAAGGGGCAATTTAAGGAGGGAGCATCGCCTTGCTTCTGCAGATCTAAGACTTATTTTAAGCTTTTTTTTGTGTGCGATCAAATCAGCATCAACCCAATTATGCCTAAGATCTATCTTCTTGTTAGATGGCAGGGTCAGTCACAAATGAGCAGCCTCTTGCAATTTTCCATCAAATCAGCTCTGTAATTTGAGAGCTAATGCAGACATCTCATGAAAACAAATCATCAGAGAGTGTCGGTTCTCCCCCTCCTTCCCAAAATGAAGCGTTCGGAGGGATTTGGGTTTCTCTTTAAAAGCCAATTCTCATCTCTGTGAAAGCCAAGGCAATCTATAGTAAACAAAAGTCAGTAGTCATTTTTAGACTTCCATGAATATTTCAAACCTCTGTGCACATCTTCTGCAAAAGGTTTCTCACTTTGTTCAGTAAAAGACAGATTATCAACTTTAAGTAAAAAATACACCCGGGAAGTAAAGGTATTTTGCAAGAAAAAAGACATTTGCATGAAACTGCAAAATGCAAATCTGTTGTCATAAACTTACTTGGTGAGAGCTCAGCACCATTTAAATAAAAAGAGGAAAAAAACCCCAAACTTTTCTATGAAGTGTGCCTCATAATCCATAAATACTACAAATCTTCAGAAAACCCTGCTTTCTAATGAGGGGAGGAAAATGCTGTGCATAATGAACTGCAGAAAAACCCAAACTTGAGCTGTTCCAGTCACCCAACCTCTGACATCTTTCTGACAAACTAAGCCACTGACTCTGTACATCTAAACAGCCAAGGTAAACAGTAGGATGATAAGAAAGACCCCTAAATTATTCAAAGTGGTTTCTGGGCTTCAAAAGACTCCTTCACTTTGTTCCTTTATATATCTACAGCTATTTAAGTTTGCCCGTGGCTCTGACACAGACAGCATTGTGCCTGTGATGTTGAAAGAGAGGAGTAATTCTGTAAGTTTGGGCAGACACTTCTCTGCTGGAGCACAGGCAGAAAAAGATGGACACTTTGGCAGGTGTTGGGATACAAGGATTGTGACTCTAAAGAAGTCATTCCCTTCTGTCTGCTTTTTTATTTCTAGTTTTTCACACACTACAGCACTTCTATGTATGACTTGCTAATCTCTAAGGATCATAAAGCAAGGTGGGATCATGGTTTTGTTAGAAAAAACCTCTCAGATAATTGAGCCCATCCAGTAACCCAGCACTGCCAAGCCCAAGGCCTCACAAGTGACCAGAACAGGGGGACAATCACTGTCCTGATCCTGCTGGCCAAACCATTTCTGATCCAAGCCAGCATGTCATTGGCCTTCCTGAATACCTGGCTTGTGTTCAGCTGCTGTCAACCAGCACCCCCAGGTCCTTTTCCACAGGGCCACTTTCAGCTCTGTCCTCAGCCTGTAGCACTGCCTGGGGTTGTTGTGATACAAGTGCAGGGCCCAGAATTTTGATTTGCTGAGCTTCATACAATAATCTTCAGTCCATTAATCCAGCCTGTCCAGACCCCTCTGCAGAACCTTCCCATCCTCCAGAAGATAACACATCCACTCAACAGGGTATCATTTTCAAACTGAATGAGGGTGTGTGTACTCAACCCCTCATCCAGATCACTGATACCAATATTAAACAGCACTGAGCCCTGGGAGCACACTTGTGACCAGCCACCAGCTGGATGCACTCCCCTCCCCACCACTTTCTAGCCCTGACCACCCAGCCAGTTTTTTACCCAACAAAGACTACACCCCAGAGCAGCCAGCTTCTGCTGGAGAATGCTGTGGGAAACTGCCAAAGGCTTTGCTGAAGTCTGGGCAGACACATCTACAGCCTTTCCCTCACCCACTAAATGGGTCACACTGTCAGAGAAGGAGATCAGGTTGTTCAAGCAGGACCTGCCTTTCACAAACTCATGTGAGCTGCTTGCCCCTTCTCCAAAAGGTCATAAACTCTCCTTTTTTTTTTTTTTTTTTTTTTTGAGTTCTAGTAGAACCTCTCAGTTCAGCCAGGCTGCTGTTCCTTACCAGCAGCAAAGATCATCTTATGGCACACTGGATATCCTGCTCCTGCAACTTTAGGATTTCCTTCCTGGACCCCTTTGCATTTGAGGACAGACTTCCAAGGGACACTGTCAGCTCCTCTCACAAACAAGGTCAGCCCTCTGGAAGTCCAAAAGGCAGCAATTCTGCTGACCCCCTCCTCACTTTTCTGAGAATCAAAAACCAATCAGTGCTATTAACATGCCTAATAGCATATAGACAGCACATCCAAAAGGGGGCTGAGGCTTCTAAGGAGGAAAAAAAAGAAGATATCAGAGTCAACATCCTGCCCTAATTCACAGGTCTACTGCTGGTAGAGCCCACAAGTGTTATGCTGCTTTTTTGTGCTTCTCTAATGTCAGCAGCCCCATTCTTAACAGCAGAACAATAGGCTGACACTGAGCTTAGGCAGGTTTCTAGCACATTGCCTCTTGGATAAAGACATCTTTTTACTCTCATATCTGCAGAAAAGGAAATATCCTTCTAAGGCCTGCCAGCAGCTGGCAAAAGGCTCCAGAGCATACAGCCTTTCATACAGTCTCCCACTGAAGTCAATGGGATCACTCACATGAATGCAAAGTTGCTAAACCAGGCACTCCAGAGGAATTGAAAAGCCATCTGCTAATTAATTTAAAAATCTATTTTCATGAGATATCGAATATACTTTATGTGCTTCCCTTTGTGCTCCTCAGATTTAGATCCCAAAATGCAGAAAAGGACCAGGACCTGAAAACTGACAGTCAGGGTGAGGACTGGGACCTCATATCAACACAGAAAAATGTTAATGCAGAAGCTCATAAAAACTTTATTTGCAGCTAACCACTCTCAATGCAATGTCACCAGTGTAGTCTAGTTTAATAAGAAGTTTCCAGTTTGACCCTAAATTCATTATGTGCACAGTACTGCTGACACAGGGATAGCAAAAGTGGAATGGCAGCACTGTGGAGAATTTTGATGCCATTGCATTTGGAAAGATCTTGGAAAATCAGTCATGACTCAAGGTCAAATCACACACGTAGAGTCAAGCAAAGGATATGGTGCCTTGGAAAGCAACACACACACTCCCCTCAACTACCATCTATTCCCAATTTCCATATCTACAAAAACAAAAAGGCAAGGGGCAACAAGGAAAAAAAACCTCCCCCAGCCCTCTGGAGGATAAGTATTTTATTTTCTTCCAGTTAGAGCCTTTAAAGCTGTTTTTCAACAGTGGTCTGGCTCTGTCTCTGCTTGCACTAGCTCACATCAGTGAGCTAAGACTTAAAAGAAGTGAAGGTTGCTTTCTCAGATAAAAGGGATTTTCTAATGCCTGGCCTTCTGGATGTTTCTTGTGTAGTTGTTTGGCATTCAGAAATATTGCCTGGTTATTTCTATTCCAGAAATCTTCTACACCTTAGCAAAGATACTGCCATGCTCCACACGCTCACTGGATCCTATATGCTCTCCCTATAACACTGCTATATATTGAGAACAAAAATATTTCTCTGCAAGCCTTGCCACAGTAAAATTCACTTGTAATACCTTAGGTGGGTGTTAATGTGATATGATATTGTCTGTACAAACACAGATTATGTATTCCGTAATAGCATAGCTAGAGATACTATGTACCTTGAGCATAATGAAGGCTAACACCCAAATAAATCAGTTTTGGAAATATCAGTTCAGCATCAACAACTACAAGCTGTATGTAAAAGCCAAAAGCTTTTAAAAATCAGCTTCTTGGTGGGTCTGTTAAGCTGGACACTGCAGATATCCACCATCCAAAGAAGATTTTGACATATATAGATGAAAGCTGTCACATTTTTATGTTGTTTATTTTTAAACATAGATTTGAGGTCCTTTCAAAGATTTTAAAGGTTCTGAGTCTGTGAATGTAGAGAGTAGAGTAACTAAATATTTATATTAACTTCTAATAATTTTAATGCCCATGATAGGGAATTCTTTAGTAATATTTTACAACACACATTTTTCTGAGTTTGTGGTGTTACACGTAGGTTAGTGACATCCAGTTGTGATGGTCTTTCTGTCTGCATCCCAGAATTACTCAGTAGCAGCCAAAAGAGGACAAATCACCCAAGTGAAGATGTAGCTGCGGTGCAATTTCCATCATGACTTTATTCATGTGAAATAGGGGCAGGAGGAGAAAAAAAACAGCAGGAGTTGATATAGCATTTACAGCCAGGGCTGTGCCTCTGCCTGCATTAAAAGTCATGTCTCTATTTCTAGTGCCCTGGATCAAAGCAGATGCTGTCTGACTTGCCATTTATTTTTTCACACTGGGTTTCAATCTACAAGGTGCAGCAGGAGCAGAGTACTGGAGGGTTATTTAATGTGGGAGCTGACAAGGCTTCCAGAAAAAAAAAAAAAAAGTTTCTTATTCAGTAACTAAATCAGCAAGAAGTGTGCTTAAAATTACCCCAAACACACTTCCTTCTCTTGGGTATTTTCATTCTATGCCAGACATCTGACTTTTCTTCTTACATCCAAAATCTTTGAATCAGAATGTGCTGATAAAATCCTGCTATTCTGCAAAAGCCCTTTAAAACCAACAAAGCATCACAGAGATTCCTTCTTGCAGGGGCTGAACCAAGGCACTCATAGAGGCCCTGGCTAATTCCAAATTGCTGAGCAGCAAACCGTAACTAAGGGATGACAATAAGGAATATTGCTACATGGGGCAGCAAATGCCAAGGTCCTGCCACAAAATCCATTTATTGTACACCTCTCACAGCAAGAGCTGCACCTCAGGAAGACACCAACTTTGACTGCACACTGAGAACCACCAAGTAATTGCCATTAAAACAACCTGTGCATTTCATTACACAAATGTATGATTGTCAGCACAAAAAGATGTAGAATGAGAAATTATCTGTATTTTCCAAATGACAAAGGTGCAGGACTGAGGCCTTTTGATATTATGTTTGAAATGGAGAGAAATATTTTCATGAAAATTCAAAGTCCTCATCTAATAAAATGCAGAGTAAATTATTCTTCTCTTGCATGTTCTTTTTCTATCTTCTAGGAAGATGATGAGAACAAATCTCTAAATATAATAGTCATATATGGGATCCAGAATGTACTCAAGTTATAGGGTAAAGAAATCCAAAATAGCAGCAATTACATGCACTACAAAAATATATTTTCAGTTGTTCTGAAAGCACCTTATAGAAAATTTGCAAAGATATGCACTTTATAGCCTGTAATGACAACTGAAAGAAAAATAACATTCATCTAGGAAAAAACTCCAACACTGCCATTGTCAGAGCCATGATACAACTGTAATTCAAGCAGGTTAGGATGAAGATATAATACAAAGCAAAGCACTGAGATTATTTGCTTTTTCTCAGATCCTTTTTTTCTTCTCAGTGGCTCATGCCACTACAGTCGCAATATCAGTTATTTTCCAATCTTCTGCAAATGGAGAAGGGGGAAGGGGAAATAAAACATCTCTTATTCACTCATGTTTGGATTTTCAATATTTTTTTCCCTTGATAGATTCTCCTTTGAGCAGTAGCAGTGTCAATTCCCCAAGGGCAGCATTCAGGTCTCGGAAATATGTACACAGCATACAAATCTTCCCTAATGCTCTTTCTAATAGTTTGTTAAACTCTGAGAAATGTTATCTATGGAAATACATATATGCATTTCATATGCCCAAAGCCAGGTACTGATGCCATCTGCATTGAGCTATAACAACCATTTATTCACTTGATAGAAAATGCTCATAGTTTATACAAATAAACTATGTTTGAATGGCTCCTGCCATTCAACATTTTATAGAAAATGCTCATAGTTTATACAAATAAACTATGTTTGAATGGCTCCTGCCAAGACGAATACAGCATCTATCAACACACAGACTTCTCTGTGCAGTCCCCAGGAACTGTCTTCCAAGTCAACATGGAAGTGTTCACAGACTGCAACTTTGTGAAATGTTTCAGAAATTACGGGGCAGGCCTGACTTCAAACTTCCAGCTTTCTACCCAGCTGAAGAAAGCTACAGCTTTCTTTTGTACAGCTACCCACCAGCCTGCCTCAAGCCTGAATCTATTCCCAGTGTCACTGAAGAGCAGTTCTGCTTCCATAAACTGTGAAGCTCTGAATCATTTTGCCTATTGGGATAAAAGGTTGTGCTGAATTTGTAGTGTGTGGTATGAGAAAGGAGTAATAACCACAGTCACAGTGGTGAAAAAACACCTCAACCAGAAAGAACTTCTAAGTATTCCTGATTACAGATTAATCTGCTGATGCACAAGCAATAGATTGAGGTCATGAAATTTAACACAGCAGACTTTTACATAGTCCATGCCACTGTTACACTGTACAGAGTGAAGATGATTTACTGGGCAGATTGCTATTAAATCAAGTCTGAAGGTTTGTTGTAACAAAAGCACCCTGCTGACAAGAATTTCACCTGCATGTATTGTTCTCAATTTTCAAACTCACCTGCAGATAGCTACCATGAGCAAAAATGCAAACATTAAGCAAAATGACAGCATCTACGTTGGTAAAATTCCAGCTTAGCTCTGAGTAATATTTCAACTCTAAATGTTTTGTTCTATAAAACTGTCTCAACAACCATCCCAAGGCCTGAATATCTTTTTTTTTCCTCCACATACACTTCTAACAAGCACTGAACTCTGCTTCTTCTTCTAAACCTTGTCCTTCTAGTTTATTAGTTTAGTTTGAAGTCACAGCCTGGAGATGAGCCAACATGAGTCTTTTATCAACCAAATATTATTCTGGTATTTTCTGAAAGAGGTTTTACAAAGTTGAAACACCTTATTGAAATTATTTAATGGGTATCATTTATCATTAGCAATGAATTTAGAATTTCCATATTCTCATCCTTTACAAGTCATTAGCTAGAGATAGCAACACACACATGTCAATGCCTTTAGCTTTGCTCACCTGCAGGAGCAGTCCTTATGAACTACATCTCTGAAAGCATTTTCTTACTGAAGAATGGAAATCATTTTCAAGGCACTCATTTAGAGCCAGGACTGACAAATATAATGAAGCAGTTCTCTCTGCAATGCTGTCTCAGAGGGATCTCTGAATACCACCTCACTGCAGAAACAAAGTCCACAGCATGAATTAGTGTTCTGTAGCTGAAATATAAAACCACAATGCCACTAACAGCAGTAAAAGTTCAAAATAGCCATTAATTCTGTAATTGTAAGTCTGGGTACCTGAAAATAGCATATATACCCAGAGAGTGAATGCTTTTTGAATGACTTCCTCATTCTTTGGCCTTTATATATAACCTTGACTGACAAAACCCTTCTAAATTTTATTAACATATGATATGCAAACTAGATACAGAGACAGATACCATGGGTGTGCTACACAATAATTCATCTGATAAAAGTGCAAAGTCTATCACCAGTTTCTAAAAATACCTATAGGATCATTTCATTTATTTTTTAATTAGCCACTTTCAGACAAAGCCGAGACAGTGATTGCCAGAGCTAGGCTTAGACTGAGGTGGCAGAAAGTGATTATGGTTAGAAGCACAGAGTGAGCAGAATTGCATGTTCCCAGATGTGCTTTCCAACTCAAAGAGGCACTTGAACTTTTCATAGAAGTTTGGTTGAAGCCCAAGATAAAAAATGCTGAAATTCTATAAAAGATTATACTGTTGATTAAAGATCAAAAATTACAAACAAAAATAAAGACTACAGTTATTTTATACCAGGTTTATGAAAATAGCCACACTGAAGGAGTTACTGGAGCCAGCCACACATCCCATAACAACAGGATCAGTAGAGGAACAAAGCCCATGTTGCTGTCAAAACATGCTAGCCTAAGCTATCATGCCAAAAACCACATTAACTAAACTGCTGTGCTAAATAAAGCAGACACTCATAAACTTTCTAGATAAATTATCTTCCTTTACCTTAATTTTACATACAGTGCTGTCACAAGAAAAAATTGGCCAAGTCGCATGGTTTAAATGAAATCAGAGTTGAAGCAGTTTATTGATTTATTAATGGGACGTAATTACCTGGCAATCAGTGAGCTATACATTCAGGATCAATATCAACAAAAGAACAGATAAACCACAATACCAGGCACTTACAAAACAATAGCAGATGCTCACAGCTTTCTAAACAGTATTCTACTGCTGGACCCCCAAAATATCAAATGCCCATGGCCACATTCACAGTTCCCTGTACACACACAGCCCACCCATAGGCAGTGTACAAGGACCTCCCTCTTTTGGGGTACAGATTCCTATTTACAGGCACCTCCTTGAGATGTGGGGCCTCCAGCTCAGCACAAACCCATCCTGCTTTCTTCAGCTACATAACTGGCAGGCAGGGAACAGAACCTCCCAGAGCCAGGTGGGAATGCCCAGGCTATGTCCCAGCAGTGGCAGATACCCACAGCCTCAGCAGGGAGGAAGCACCACCCAGGACAGCACAGGCTGTGACAGGCTGGGGCAGCCTCCAGCAGGGCAAACACCATTTTGATGCTGCTCTCTTCCCACTTCTGTCTCCCTCCTATAGCAGGTTCTCCTGCTTCTTTTATGCTTCTTTTCAAGCTACCCTTCTTGTTTGTTTGTTTTGAAGCTCCCAAAAGTCTCTAGGTAACTCCTTAGTTACCATTTCAACCAGCTATTATTCCTGTTAGGCAAACTTTGTTCTTTTTAATTTCTGCTGTAGCACTACCAGGTTCTGGGCAAACATCCTCTGAGGAGTTTTGGGTGTTCCATTCACCCAAGCTGTTTACTCTCACATTCCTCTTTGCATATCTGCAGGCCACGTTACTAAGAGAAGGAGCCACGCTGACTGATTCCATCTTACCAATAGGGGATTATAATTAATAAAACTATTTTTGCTGGGCTTAGAACAGGAGATGTGATAAATGAGACAGAGTTTAATGGTTGAGTTCAGCCAGACTGCAGCAATGTTTATAGCTAGACCTGTTAGCCCTCAAAAACAAATAAGAATTAATATGAGAGCAGCCCTGAGGAGAAGGATGTGGGTGGATGAGGAGCTCAGCGTGATCTGGCAACGTGCACTCACAGCCCAGAAAGCCAAATGTGTGCTGGGCTTCATCAACAGCAGTGTGGGCAGCAGGGGAGGAAAAGGATTCTGCCCCTCTGCTCTGGTTTCCTGAGACCCCACCTCTAGTGCTGGGTCCAGCTCAGGGGCCTCCAACATAAGAAAACCATGGAAGTGTTGGAGCGAGTCCAGAGGGCACAAAGATGATCAGAGGGTTGGAGCTTGGGGTTGTTGTGTCTGGAGGCTCTGGGGAAACCTTGCAACACTTTCCAGTATGTAAAATGGGCTTAGAGGAAAGCTGGAGAGGGACATTTTGCAAGGGCACGTACTGAAAGAACAAGAGAAATGGCTTCAAACCGGCAGAGGGCAGGTTTAGATTAGACACTAGAAAGAAATTCTTTATTGTGAGGGTGGTGAGGCACTGGAACAGGTTGCCCAAAGAAGTTGTTGATGCCCCAGCCCTGGCAGTGTTCAAGGATGTGGCTTGGAAGAGGATCTTTAAGATCTCTTCCATCCTATTATATGATTTCATGAATTCATGATTCCAAGTGATGTTTTTGTGGAAATCCCCTTTCATCTAATGTACCCACAACCCTCAGGGATCAAAAAAAAATATCTGTACATACTCAGTATTGAAAGTTTCAGCCTTACACTCCCTAGTCCCCATTTCCCAATTGGTGACATCACTTTTCCCCATTCAATAAACTAATTATTAATGTTGAAAAAGGTAAATAGTACTGTAGTGATTGATATTGCAACATGTGACAGTTTAATATTTAGGGACTTAGCACAGGGTTTGGATAGGCTGTGCAGCACACACTGGCTGATGAAAATAAAAATAAATATAGCTATTAAATACAGAATAGGTACTATTTATTCAGCATAGAGAGGCACCCTCAGATGCTTAAATTCAAATTGCTGCTTCGATGTGGACAGGCATAAACAGAGGTCTGGAACCATGCATGAATACTTTTGGGGACTTGGTCCACTGATTCTCAGCCTCTTCCAAGTATGAAGCCACAGGTCAGAAAGCTGCAATTCTCTCTCAATTATGCCCAAACTAAGTCAATTCAGAACGTTAGATAATAAATATCACTTGTGACATCATCCTAAAGGGTAAGAAGCGATTTATATTTATATGAGTAGACATGGAGGACAAATATGACCTATGGGAATATGTTAAATGTCTTCATGTGAAAATCAGAACTCTAATATTAACAGAAAAGTTGTCTCTCTGAAAGATATCTTCTTGCATCCCAACCAATATCAATACACACATCTGCTAACATTTGTGTTGAGTAACTAGATTCACACACCTGATCATCTTTCAAAAGGGCAAATGCCTTGGTTTCATCAACGATATACAAATACTTGAAAGGGAAAAAAATATATTTAATATTATAGATCTACTAAACTGGTTTGGAAGCCAGCAATATAAAAATTCAATTTCTAAATTTCTCCATGGTTTTGAAACAAAGAAATATCATTGTTGTTACCTATTTAAATAGACTTTGCAGCTTTATTCATGTTGGCAGGGAAATGGTCGGACTGTGGCGCATGCCTGGTCAGTAAACATCTCAGAGGAAGAAAGCAGGTCACCAGTGCCTAAAGTAGATTTGGGAACTGTTTAACTGCATTTCTTCTCGATATTCATTACAGCAAAGCACCCAGGGCATCTCTTGGACTTTACATTGTTTATTGCAATTTCCTCTCCTGAGAGCTTTAGGCTTGACAAGTGAAATCCCAGCCCCAGTCCTCAAACCAGAGCCCCTCCCAGAAGAGCAGTGTCCACATTCAGTGTGATTGAGGGATCCCACTGAGCCTCACCGTGCTCAGTCCTGAAATGCTTCTGGGTTTTGGTCTTGACACTCAGCGGTCACAGCAGCACAGCAGACAGAAATCTCTGATAGAGACTGATTTTCAGTGAGTTTAATAAAGAAACAGTTCTGCTCATCCCAAACTATACCATGTCAGGTGATTGACTTTCATGACATTGTATATGGGTTTGACAGAGAATAATTTTGGTAATTTTAGATTTTGTACTTTTATCAATAGAATAATCAGTTGCATTTTTTTCTTTTCTCTATTTTGTTTTGCTTTTTTTTAATGAGTTTGACCTTAATTATCAGAATAAAGCTCTGGTAATTGGGAGACTTCTCAGATGAATAATAATTCTCCTAAATTCAAAGCCCTCTTAATGAAAGGCATGGTAGCCAGGAAAAAAAGTGTCAGTATTGTAACTCAACAGAAACAAATTAAAACACTACTGAACTCTTTTTTTCCTGTATATTCATCTCACTCAGAAAGGATTTACTGTATTGTCAGTGAAAGAGCTGCTTCACTTTCCACTAGGCAATGTTGGGCAACTGTTCATTTCTAATAATTAAATAATTTCATAACTAGAAAACAAAAAAGTGCACAGGGTTTTGTAATTGCTTTTTCCCTAGAGCAGAGAGGGCAAGAAAAATGAATAGTAAGACTAACAGAACAAAAAGTTAAAGAGAAAGAAATGGTATACACAGATACTGTAAGATTATTATGCACAAAAGAAATGAAATATTTCCAACAAGAAGCAGCACTTCTCATCACACCAGCATAACTAGCTGGAAAAAGGGTAACTCAGGAATCTCAACAAGGGTGGAAAATACAGGTTTCAGCGATCTAAAGACTTTTCTAAGGTAGGAAAGAAAATTAAAGTGGTAAGAGAAAAGCTCTGAGAAGAAGTTTTGTACTTTGACCTTGGCTTTTCTTGCCCATGAAGTTACATCATGCTTTTGACTTTACTGATAGTAAACTGATGTCATAGCACTCAGATTTTATTCCCCTGCTCACACCTGAAAATAACCCTGTATTTTCTGCAGTCATAGATTTGAATGGTCCCCTCAATTAATTCTCCTGATGCCTTCTGAATAGTCTTTAAATTGTTTTTTGGAGAGCATATTCAGACTGGGGGCATCTAAGCTATTAATGGTGTCATGGAGAAGCTGGGATGGCTCATTTTGTGTTTCTTCAGCCACTCAGGGCAGACAAAATGGGGAAGGCAACCCCATGCAGCCTTTTATTGTCAGAGCATTTCCACAGAGGGAAGAGAGAGGAAATGTGAGAAGAACTGGGCAGGATATGCTCCTAAAACTCTAAATCTGTACTAAGATTCAGGAGGAAAATCAGGAAGCTGTAACTCATTCCTCTATAGAGACAACAAAATATCCAGGAAAAATCCTAGTTTTTTGAAAACAAATTGGAATTCCATTATTAAGTTTTCACTAAGAATTCAGCATACGCTTAAATACTTTTGCTGGATTTGTAATATATTTCCATTACTGTTCTTCCATTCTCCTCCATCCCAAATAAAATACTACACTCAGTGTAACTTAATTTCACATAATGTCATAAAAACACCCTAGTTTAAGGACACAAGCACAAAATCTACTTTCTTTCTTGCAGAATTTAAATTTGCCATTCCACAACTTAAATTCAAGCAGGAAGATATCTTCAGGCAGATACAAAGACATAAGCAGTGGAACAACATAATTTTTGAATCATAAATGGAATTTTTTGACTGTTGGCATTAGAAGGACTTTGGCACAAAAGCACCATATTTTAAATGCAAAATACAGCAATTAATTCCACACAAAGCAAACAGCTCACTAGTGATACAGTTCTCTCTAAATTTTCTTCAGAATCTTCATGGTAAGAAAACAAGCCGGTTTCATTCAGTAGCTGCAAACATTTCTACACAACTACACAGTGTTAGTCAAACTGACAACAAGTGACTCAAGTATGGCTAGCAGTTTGCAACACCTGCTATTCACAGAGGAGGAAAAACCCAAACCAACAATCCACTGATCATGTCTGCCTGGGATGCTTTGTTTACAAACACGTCTAAGCTTTACAGGTAAAAAGAATTCCTGAGAGAGAAAAAAAAAAAAAAAAGGATGAAATAAACCCCCAAAGTTTGCATATTTGTTGTGAATATATATATTAAATACCATTAGCAGAAAGAAGGAAATTGATTCTTGTTGAAATTTTACCAGCCAACAATTCTGCTCAAGATTTTCTCTCCTGCCTTGCATTTTTTATGTGCTGTACAAGGAGCAAAGTTTGGCATGGCAAAGGTATCCTTGTGATCTACACATATAGAAGAAGCTATAGGAAAAATACTGACTTCAAAAGAACTGGCTGCAACAGAATATTAGTGAATTCACTGCCAAGATAACGTCAAACCTAACTTGAATTAAAAGTGCCTACAGCTTTTGGTCTAAATTTCAGACATGTAAGTTCATTAGAAAATGATTTATAATGCTTTCTTCATACCTTGTCAGTTCAATTAATTCCTTGGCTGAAAAATGGTGAACACCAGACTGTGGAACTTTTTAAATTTTTTAAGATATTAAGTAATGTGACAGGTCACAAACTTGAGTTGACTTATGAGACATTGCTTCATCCCACCATTAGACCACCCTTCTGGCTATACATTTTATTAAATTATCTATTTCTATATATGTGTAATAAATATATTATTTATGAAATTATTCCTGAAGATCAAATCAATATACAACTGAAGTGCTCCTGCTAGAGTCTGTGCTAGTTTTCTTCCATTTCTTTAGCTGAAGACTAAATACCAAAGATGCTGGGGATCTGAAAGACTGACTTGGATTACCATTTGAAATTTCAGTACTAAAAATACTGCAACTGGGACTGACTGAAATGAGGAACAGGCTTTCTCCATATGATTATTCTTTTGGGTTTACTACTTATTTACAGAAATATCCTGGTTAAAAATAAGATTAATTATGAACTCCATTCAAAAACCAAAGGGTAAGAGTCAAAAGATATGGCTAGTAGGTTTTTTTCCTAGCCTTCTCAATTTTTTTTACTATGTCCAGAATAGAACATTGACAATATTCAGCAAGATGCAAGTTCTGGTAAACTGCTTCCCTTCAGCTGGCAGGGATACCAAGATTGCAGGCATTTGACCCATTTCCTTTGAGTCTGCTCTAATAGCAAAAGACACAAGTGAAATGGGAAAAGACAAAGGCTACAGAAGGGGAGATTGAACTATAGTAATGAATTCCAACTCCCAAATTCAGATGTGATCTTTTAAGTGGAGCTTTCATTCTAGGGCTGACCTCAGAGCTACATTGAATTCAGTCTTAGCTTGATCCAAGTATCCACAGTGCACATCCCCATCCAGCTCATACCCACTGCAGCTCTGCCCCGGCTGGCCAATATGCAAAGGAGTTCATGCATTATCCCAAGGCTGCTGGCACCAGCTGCATAACTCAGTCAGCTACTGCAAATCTTGTTTCATCTTCACTACAATTCCAATTTTCCCCCTCAATTCAGTTAACTACTTCCACATTAAAATATTCTAGAAACTGTGTTTCTCTGAGCTGAATTTTAGCTTTTCATCAAGAATTATGTCCTTTTGCAGACCTGGATGTTAGCACAAGTATCCCCTTTGGGACAGGGCTGCTCTAGGGCTGAACACAAGGAGCACATGGCAGTAACACACCCCCTCCCTGAGTATGGAATAGTGTGTATTGCAAAGGATAACCTATGTCTTGCTAAGAATAACCCATGGGGCTTTGGTGGATTGGACTTGTAAAAGAATAGCCTGAAAGTTTTGGAGAATGACCCCAAATGCCCAGTGTCTGCAGTGGATGGAGAAGTTCTGTGCAATCAAAGGGACCCATAAGTATTTGTATGAGGAGTCTGTTCCTGATTCTTAGTGACAGAATTACAGATAAGCACAATCGTGCATTCCATCATCATTTACAATAATTTGCTTTTATATTTTTATCTGCAACTTGTTTAGCTCAGATTTCTACAGCTCAGTAGATCCTTGTTTAAGCAGACAATGCTTTGCATGGCTTTCATTGGGATAAATTTCTTCTCCCAGTTCAGTGATACACACTCACAGCACTCCCAGTTACTGTCCTCACTGAGTTCTCAAGGAAACCCAGCACCAAACTTTTCATCATCTGGTAGGTTACCAAAATTATTTGCAACATAACATTTCTAATGAGGTGATGGAAGATACAGTGGGAACACAGTTACTTACATACTCACTACATGCTGTGTGCTGCAATCTAATCCATTTACCAGCCCTGAGAACACTGACCTGCATCACCCCAACAACATTAAATGGTAAATTTTAAAAAGCCTTCCAACTCAATATAGATGTTTTCAGACTTGGACAATGAACATGCTGGGGCACTCAGTGAATGCAGGTCCATATTAACCTTGCAATGCTGTTGCAGAGATACCTTGGATCAATCATGTTGCTTTTATTTAAAAAGCAAATGTGTTTGTTCCATAGCAAAGGTGTCAGTAAAGCCATAGTCTTCAGTTCTGTACTCTGCTTAGAAATATTTGCAGGGTTGTTTTGTTTCTGTTACAAGTCAAGGCATAAATAACACTCGAAACAGCCAAAATGCTCTGACAAAAATGTCTGAAGTCTTTGAAACAGATCAAAAGTACAGTGATTTGTTTGATCTAATTTGCTTTAAAAGTGAATATTGAAATATTTAACATGCTTAGCTCTCATATAAGAAAATTACTGTGCTATTTCACTCTTTCCTCTCGCTTTAGTTTTTTTCCTGTAAAAACATTACTTCTAGATCTAAATATGGTAATCAACAGGAAGAAACAAAATTAGAATTGTGCAGCTATATTCCATTCCACAGTAGCTGAATTCACTTAACCTGATGATCAAGATGTATAGTACATCTCACTATTTGCTCTCATGTTTGTAGGAAATTAATATTCTAGCTAGGTGCACTCAGTGTGTGACTGAATTCACAAATTATGTTATCAACAATAAAATAAATAAATCGTGTTTCATACTGAGACATCATGGCTATTTTTTAGATGAAAATTATCCTTGAAAACAGACATAAAGCATAATCAAATAGACCAAGAAAAGAATGAAAGAAAATCTCAGAAGGGTTTGAGTATTTGAGATAAAAGACATGTAAAGCAACTTTGCATGTAGGGGGAAAAAAGCCCACTTGAATAAGAATTGAGAGAAATACTAAACAGATCCTCTTTTTCCTTTCAGTGATCCCAGTGAAACCAGTAAGAATTTATACAAATATGTACTGGAAGAGTGACAACAAAATACACAATAAACATAATAGGAGAAACCCAAAGATTTCAAGTACACTCACTATGTGATAAGTTAGTTCATTGAAGACTGTAATTTATACTGGTATTTTATAAAATTCTGTCAACAGTAAAGCAAGAGTTACAGTGGAGAACACTGAATCAATTTTTCTTACAAATATGCAAACATTTTCATAAACCACCAAAGAAATCCTACCATTTATTTTTCATACTACATATTGGAGCACTACTACACTACTATATTCTTTAAAAAACTTTAGCACTGTGTAAACCTCTTCAGTACTTTTATCTCAGCCATGGAAGATGCATTCACAGTGAAATTCCATTTTACTGCCTAAAAATTTAGTTTATAAAATTCTTCTCAGTCACTAGTGGGGTTTGGCAGGGCTCCATTTTAGGGCCAGTGCTCCTCAACATCTTCCTAAACAATTTGGATGCAAAACTTGAAGGTACATATAACAAAAAATCAGCCCCACATCTCAGGCACTGCCATAATCTTTTCTTAGTGACCTTAACAGCCCTCCTCACATAATACCCAAGTTCAACACCAGACAAACTTCTGCTCAGTGCATATGCAAAAGGTGATTTTTTTTACAGATGTCAAAAAAGTCCCTCAGTTCTCTTCGGGCTGGGACCAGTAGCAATGTCACTTCCACACTGATGAGAGACAAGGACTGGACTGGCCCAGTGAAATCAGCACTTCAGTGGACATGACGAGTGCTATGATATTGTTCATGAACTGGATTCAGAGCCTGGCACAAGTATGGGATAGTATTACCTTCCTCCCTACCCTTCTGAAATAATTTTGCTGGCATTACTCTCAGAGTCAGTTATCCAACTGGGAATCACTGGACAGCTCACTGGGAAGCTGAGAACCCACAGCCTGGACAATGCCCAGCACTGGTGCCCTGCCCCTGCTGTTCCCGTTCAGGAACAGTTTGGCCTTAGGGAAGAGCAGCATTCCAACACCAAATGTTTCCCTTTGTCTGTATAAAGCTTTAGAAATTAATTGACAAAGCAAACATCTGGGGACTACTTGGGTCATCCATCTCTCAGGGCACTTCATTTTACATGCTTTGGAACCAGTCTTAAATATTTTAGAAAAACATTCCAGCAACAGCAGGAAAAAATACAAAATCCAAGTTGAAGCTAAATCATCCTCAACAATCAGCCTTTTGAAACAGAAGCACAATTTAATCCAATAATCAATAGGCACTGGAACAGGTATTTTTCTAGAAGTCTCTGCTAGAAAGTTATGGAGAACAGGAAGACTCTACAGGACTAAAAACTGATGAAAGACAGGCTGCACTCAGGCTAAGTCATAAACCATGCCTTTCAACTGGGCACAAGAAAAATTAGTGGAAGTTTCCTAATTGGCTAAACCACATCTGTCTAACATTTTGACAGAATTAAAAAGAAGCCTGTTGCTGTCACTGTGGCATGTTAATAGAGATCAGATAACTTGCATGATTATAAGACAGTCATTTTTATATATGTTTCTATGAAAAGCAGCATTTTCACCAGTCTAAAACTCTAAGACCTTGAATGACACAGCTCCTTCCTGAGTGAATTATAAGTAATGGCTCCACAGATTTATTTTATCAGGATGTTCCTAGTGAGCTGGGATGACAGAATAGTACCCCACAGATATAAATAAATATTCCTGCATATAATTAAAAAGAAAAAAAAAAAAACAAAAACAAACCAACCAAATAAAAACCCCAAACAAACTAAGAAAATGAAAAGGTAAAAAGTGGACCCTTATTTTCCCCTTCAGATGCATATTTACTCAGTGCAATGCAATATCATGTCAGAGCCAAGCTCAGCAAAAGCAGTGCATTTATACAGCACCATGCAGGGATATTAGCTGAGGTCTCAGAGAGAATATAACCTCGTTAGAGCAACATTGTGCATGGGCTAATTAGGCCTGCCTCTCAAGCAAAGCTAATTACTCCCAGTACAGCACCATAGTGATACTGCTCTGCTGCTTCTGGGTTCTGGAGCTCAATTTTTCAGCAGTAGCTCAGGGATCAACACCCCACACTGTATTCAAAATTATAAACAAAATCATGAGAAATGGATGTATCCTTCTGAGATAGCAGCATGATGCACTGCACTGTCTCAATTAATCTATCAAGGACATCAAAATGAAGGATTATCATGTTTGTGCACTGAGATCTTCACTTTGTAGGAAATTCCAACACTAGACCAACAACTGTAGCACAGCGAAAAGCTGGGAACAAATATCCCAGGACTGGAGTCCAGAGCGGACAAAATCATCTCATCAGGCACCTGCCACACTCAGTAGGCCCTAAGAAACAAACAAAAAATTGGTAAGCAAGGCTAAAGAGAAGCTCCAAACTTCCATTCTTCTTAGAAGACCAGCTTTGAGTAAAAGCCAGTGCAAAACAAAAGGTTTGTTACTCTGCTGGCAAGGCAGGTCTCAAACTCTAACAGTGCCAACAGAGCTCCTGTGCTGTGGTGAAGCACTGAGCACAGTTAACCTGGGCAACCTCAGGACATCTCACCACAAATTTCAAGGCTTAGGAGAGTTCACCTTTGCTGCTTCAGATGCTAAAGCTGAGAGCAAATCTGTGTCAGCATGAAGCCTCACAGAGCCCAAACTAAAAACCAACAAGAGGGCTGGGACCAGAGCCAGCTGCCCTGGAAACACGCCAGGTCCCAAGTCTGGATGCAGCTGCAGATGGGACTTTGTGCATCAGGTGGATTCAACAGAGAACAGAGTGATCTGCACCAAACAGGAAAGGATGTATCATCTGACACACTGTATAAAAGGAAATTCCAGGCTTTTACATAATACACCTAGAGGAGTCAGCACAATTTTTGTGCATAAGTTGGAAGTTGTGTATTTGTCCAGTGGATAAGTTTTCTTTATACCTTAATTCAGCTATCTTCCTTTATTAAAAATAATCTTTGAAATCAAAAGGCAAGGTGAGGTCTGTCACATCACCACAGAACTGCACACATGTTGTTCTCACAGATTTCTAAGAAGCAGGCTCAGGAACAAGAATGAAGCTTAAACTCCTCCAGGATTTGAGCCCTGCATTGATGACACACACTTCTGTGATGAGACAGAATTGCCAAGAGCCTGCTGGAAAGACAGGGGTTTTGTTCAGCTCTTGTGATGCCAGGTAGCAGCAAATCCAGTGCTTAAAAGAAACTCTAATAGGAAATGTGAAATAATAGAAATGTGATGCCAGTATCAAGATTTGAAAGTACAAGTAATATCTTCTAATGAAAATGGGGGGAAAAAAAAGGAAAAAAAAAGAAACAGAGCTGAAAATCCAGCTTGGTCGCTTGTTTAATTCCAATAGAATTAAACAATCAGTTTTGATGAGGGAAGCACAGGGACAAGGCAGAAAGGCACCATCAATTTAAAGTCAATTTACCTTTGTGGTTATTGGGCTGTAAACAAACACCTCTAACAGCATAAGCAAAGAGTTCATTTGAGGTTTTTACTTAGTACCTGCTTTTTATAAAAGATAGTAGGCAAAAATTTGAAATCTTGGCCAATTTGTAATAAAACAAGTCACAGAATACCAGGATTAATTTGGTTCCACCCCCTCTTTCTATTCGACCTGTTCATTGCAAATCTTTTTTATCTTTTTTTTTTGTTTTACCCATGAATGGAAGACCATGCATCACATTGCCCACATCTCTCATGGCACAGTTTACCCCCCTACAAATGCCCAACACAGCATTTCAACTGCAGCAGAAGAGTGGCAAATGCCATTAAGACCAGTAGGGATTGGACTATTGCAAATTAACACACACAGAGGCATGAAAGAAAGAGAAGAAAACCTTAGACATTTCAGTCACTGATTTAGGGAACAGAAAGAGGAGAAAACTTGTTTAAAAATAAGTAAAGCATAAGGAACAATTTAAAACCCCAGCCTCTAGAAAGGGTAATACTGATAACAACAGAACATTTAAATTTTAACACACATATTCATTTTCCACCACATTTTCAGCAATGTTAATATCTGTTCTGTATCAGGTGACAAAATGCAAGGGGGTTTAGTAACGCAAAGCTTATCCCATCCAACCTCTGCACTTATATCCTGTTTAACCTGCTAGTGCCTGATTGTTCCTGACAAAAAGATATGCTATAGCCTGCTAGAGCTGGTGATGTGCCAAGTACTCAGTGACACAGTGACAAATTGCCTTCTCTATTCCTGACAAAATACTCCCTCTGCTGTACAATGCACATTGTTACATAAAGCCCAATGCACAGCTATACATATTTAAACTATGAGCATGTCATGGGTATAGATAGGATTCATAAACCAGAGAAACAATTTACTCTTCCAGAAGTGTCTTGCTGAAAATAGAAATAACATTTGTATCCATAGAAATGGAAATTTGTCTGTGGCTTAGCAAACAAACAGGATGAATATACTCCAGTATAAACTATCTGGGTGCCTGGGCCATAAAGACTGTAACAACCCTAAGTTAGTTAATTTTGTTGTGAATGTCAGAAAATAAAAGGTCAGATGTCCTGTTAAGACATACATAAATCAAAATATAAGTATTTAATATATGGAATGCAGAATGAAGGAATTAATGCAGCCACTTTTTTTTTTTTCTTTCCTTGTATTTTACTGCTTATATTATATATCCAGAATTTTCCTTAATTCAAAGTGCTCTGTGTCCACAGTTTCATTGTGCTTCTATATAAAAGAGTAACAAGGCCAACAAGACTGGAGAGCTTAACAATTCTTATGGGTTGGAACAAACCTTTTGAGATAAATTTCCCATTTAGAAATGATGACTTGGAAAACCACAAGGCTTTCAGGACACCTCACCTGGAACAAATTGAATCAGCTGTGTCAAGGGCAGCCCAATGAAAACCTGCTTGTGTCATGTAAAGCCCAACCTACAGAACTCCTGGAGTGGCATCCACATGCCATCCATGTCATGGAGTCTCTGTGCCAAAAAGCATGGAATGACCCCTCCAAGATTATATCTCAAATCTGTTTTAATATTCAGCAGACACAATCTCTCCTCTCCCTCAGGAGGGAACATTTCTAGGAGAGCACCACAGTACATACATAGCCACAGAACAGAACATCATTACCCATAAACAGAGGTATAATCTTCAGCTTTTAAACAAGTTAAAGTTAGTTTTTAAGGGTAGAGATTAGGGGGATTTTGCATTCAGACTGTCCACTAATCTCTTCATATTTATAATAGTAGTGCCTGACACAAACACTTTCTCTCTGCTCCAGACTTTACCATTCATACAATTTAAACTCCTAGAAAGGCATATAAAAAAACAGTAATTGGGGAACAAAATCATCTGCATCTCATGTTCTCATTATGGATGTTTTGGGCTTATTCCACAGAAGTGTTAAGAAATTTAAATTCTGAGGTCTATGTTAAGGCATATTTTCATTAAAAATTCAAATTTTTATCTGTCATGAAGACAACTTAAAGAAATCAACCATTCCAGAGTAGAAAGATTAATCCACTGCAATAAAAAGAATGCTGGCTTATCTAGGAATATAAAACCAAAGTGAATTTCTTCCCAGAAATTCCATTAAGAGGATTCTTTTTAAAGTAAAAGCTAAAGAGAAAATACTTTTACGTGTATTATGTAGAACTCAATTGTATCAGGTTTTTAAAATTCAACATTAACAGTTAATATAACTTTTTTTTTTTTAATTTCAGAAATGCATCAAGTATACAGAATTATCCAAAGAGCTGTAGTCAGAATAAATTCACTTTACTTTTTCCTCCCAGGAAGCACAGTAAACATTTTCTCACGAAGAAGAAACAATTGCAGCTAGCTGCAGTGTGTGCTAAATTGCACATACAAGGGGAAAAAATCTATATGCTCCATAGCACAAGTCTGAGTTCTTGTGTCATATGGATACACACCAGGAAGAACAACTCCATGCAAAAGAAGGACCAGGGTGTGATTGATTACAGAATCACTCTATAGCCCATGTTTAAGCAAGCCAGGACAGGCCCTTTGCAGTGTATCAGGATTGCCACGGGATGGCAGAAAGCACATCTGATAATTCACTGCTTTTGTGAATTCCCAAGATGCTGCTGAAAACCTGAAACCAGCTGAATCCTCTGTTGCCCATGTTCTGTTGTACTGCACAAGTGCCCTTCCATGCAGGGTCTCACCACCAGCAGCAGCTCACACAGCAGTGTGAAAAGCCAGAAACACTGCAAAAATTATCAGTGCTTTTAGGGCTACTCATTTCCATCTTATAATCACTTCAGAGCTACTAAAATCTAGTGGCAGTTTACACCTTGTTAGGAAAGAGGAATCAGCTAATTTTCAAACATTATCAGTCAGTTGGGGTCAAGTGGGACACCCCCTTGTGCCATTCTTGCAGCAAAATTGCCCAGTGATGCACCTCTGAGCACACAGTCCCACTGATGGGAAACTCAGGCAGGTAAATCCTCAGGCCTCCTGTTCAAGGGATGTGTTGTCTGAGCACAACAGGAAGGAAAAGCAGGATGCTGTGGAGAACAAACCACCAGCACACTCACATCTGAGTGCTCCTTGGCCTCAGGCACAAAGTCATCTCAGGAGCTATTTTACTTTTCCTTTTCAAGCAGTTTACTACCACTAACAGGTATTTAAGAGATGTTGAGCGACTTGGGGACAGCCACTTGAAAGGCTGCACCCTCAAAGGTCTGCATGTCACTGTGCAGCTGCACATCCCAAAGGGCCAGCCAGCCTGAACAAGGGACACATGTGCCCTAAAAGAAGAGCTGGCTTGCATGGGACATCATTGCTCCCAGAGTTTCTATGTTCTGCCTGTGCTCACAAAATTAGTGACAGCCTCAGGATGAGCAGAAGTGGCTCCTTACCCTGCTCCTTACTTACAGCACTGGGACAGGGGGCCTCCAGGATGCTGCAATGTGTCTCCAACCACAGCAACCTGATGCTCTACAGGGGTAAGTTTGGGGGAAATTAAAAAAAAAAAACTGTGGTAAACTTCTAAAGTTCAGGAAAAAGAACCACAACTTTGTTTTTTTTAAGCAGGGATTATTGGATCGTACTTTCATCTTTCCAGTGTAGCAAGCCAAGGAGAGAAAATTTTCATCACAGACCCCGTGGGAGATTTTAGACAGAGTTTTTCCCCCTTGGAAAGAAATATTACAAGATTTCATCTCAGTGCTTTTGATCCTCACTGAAATTATGAAGGGATTTGTTTTTTAGGATGGATGGATAAAGTTTGTTGTAACAACAGTTGAGACTCACTTCTTTCCTGCTGCATCAAGTAATAGCCTGAATTTCATTTAATTTCTATCTTTTCCCCTTGTTCTCTACCTACAAAATCAAAGACTTTTCACATTTAAAGTGCTGTATCTCTTTCCTTCTGAAAGAAAAAGACAAGGAAGGAACTGATATTGCAGACAAGATCTCTGCTTTGGCTGAGAAGAAAACTGCTGTTTGCTGAAAGAAAGAAATTTTATTAGTTTCAGAATACTGATAAGAACAAAGAATAGCTTTTTTTCCTGCATTTTGGACAAGGATTCAGCAATTTCAGTCAAATGAACAATTCTTCCATTTTACCTAATCCAAAGGAACCAAAGTGCTGTTTCTGCTTCTCAACTTGAGAAAAATGTTAACCATAGCCCCAGTTCACTCCTTCCTGCAGTATTTAGAGTGTAACATATTTCCAGTTGTTTTGCAACAGACTTGCTAATTATCTTCGGCTGGTTCTAAAAGTCTTTTTCCCCAGCAGAAAATCCATTTTTGGATTTAAGCAAATGGAATTAATGAAAGCCTCTGGAGCAGCTTTTATTTCTGCAGACTCTACTTGTTTTTCCTCTTGCTTCTTCCTTGGAAAGCACTGCACTCTGCTCTCTACTTTAATAAGGCACTGACTTAACCAATGTGAAGCAACCCAAGAGCAGTCTGAAATTAATTCCAGTGTTATCCATCCCCTCCCCTGGCATCTGAAGATGACACCTCGTGGCAGGTTCTCCTTTAGCAATGTCTTTAAAGAGTGATGCATGATTGCAATTTCCTTCCATTTTCTGGGACTGCCAGCATAACAGCAAGCCTGGGGGCTTTTTGGGTTTGCTGATACTTTTGATGATGACAGATATGCACCTTTAACACTTATGGTAATATCAGACAGTGTGGTGGAAAAGTACCCAATTCTGACCTGTTCTGCAATTCTGTGTAGAACTGTGTCCTCATTTTAGACTGCACCACAGGCAAAGCTACCGGTTTCTTCATCATTGCAAGCCCTGGTTTTGCTATCTAACTAGGCTTGAAACTTGCTACATTTGGTTATAAAAACACATTCTGGATTCCAGCTGGCCCTTTGGGATCTGCAGCCACACAATGACATGCAGACCTTTGAGGGTGCAGCCATTTCTAGAACACAAACCATGTGGGATATTCATTTCTCCCTCTTCGTTTGGTTTTTTTCTCCAATAAAAGAGAGTGCATTTCACTTGAAATTTTCAAAAAATTCTTTTTTGATTTGCTAGATCAGGGAAGTACACAAATGGGCAGTGCAAATTGCTTTTTCCTTCTTTCAGCAAAGCTTTGAAATTGCACAGATTCCCCTAAAAGCAGCAGTAGAGTCTATACACTGGCTCTGGAAACAGAATCTCTGGTAACTGCTTTTTAACCATGTTTTATTCATAATTCAGTGAGGGTTGAGATTTGCATTTGAGCAGTCTCACATGCTTCCTAGTGGTTTCACAATCGAAACGCCTTGCTCTTCTGTTACCTGCCATTGATTGCTTCAAAGGGGTTTAATTTATTGACTATGAAGACAGCCCATAACATTAAATAAGTTTTCATGTTCAGCCCAACATAAGTTTGTCCTAAAAATAAACATGAAAGAAAGAGCATCACAACAGTACCTCATACACTGGAAGAGCTCTCTTAAAATAAAAACTGTATCATGAGTGTGGATGAATCAAGAACAATTGTAACACCTCTCCACTGAGCCTGTCACATACACTTTCTTTATCCCCTCATACATGAATCAAGAATAATTCAGTCCTTACATCTTGACAGGTAGGGAAAAAAATATCACTTTGAAGTGAATTTCCAAATATCACTTGGAGTTTCATTTCAGAAAGATAGGTGGTAGATATTTCAGCAAGGTTCTGTTTAACTCACTCTGTCAAGAGACTGGGACTGTTGTAAAAAAGCACAAGGCAAATCAATTCTGATGTCTGAAAAATACCCAAAACCTTCCTGTTCCCATCAACTTTCAAAAGTCTTGCTCTAGCTTTTTGTCTGTATGAGACATTGAAAACTTTCCTGAGCATTTTCTGTGATGTTAGCACTTTTCAGAATGTAACTCACTTCATGCTATAAATTAAAGATAATGCTCAGTTCCTTTACCACCAAAAGCCAGTAGACCCAAATCTGCTGGCTTCTCACATTTGAGGCCTCATTATGGGTCCCCCCGACCCTCAAAGCTTTGAACTATCCTAATTTAACAATCTACCAGTAAACATGAGATAACCTTTGCATTTGCTCATTCAACTTTTCACACAAGAAAATATCCCAGAAGACAAACTAAGCCTAAAGATAGAAGCATGAATAAAACAATAAAATAGAATAGAATAGAATAGAATAAATTAGACCCATCTTCATGCAACTTAAATCTTCATTTGAATTTTCACTTTTCATTTTAAAATTTCTGAAGACAATTTCATACAGCAAGTTGGAAGAGGTACTCCAAAACCACATTTTTTAATATCACATTGTGCCTACCTCACACTTCAATTATCTCAAAATAAGAACTTTACAAGAAAAATATTGGTAGTGATCTCACATAAATCTACAAGAAAAGGATCTTTCAGCATTAAATCCCACAGTCTGTTGCAAAGTTCTTCATATCAGTTGTCTTTTCAATGACCAGCAATGGGTTTCAGAATAAACATCCTTCAAAGATTATTGGAATCACATCGTTTCAAGCAAACCATTTTACTATATGTGCGTTCATCTACTATCTACTCATTACAGTAAATACCACTGCAGTTATCCCACTGTGTTTACAATGTAATACCCATTTTCACAACTACAGTGGTTGAGGCAAGTCATGGAAATGGAAATTTTGATTTCAGAACACAAGATGGCAGCCTCCAAAAGGGAATAGGAAGCCATCCCACACCACTTCCAATAATTATGGACCACAGTGACTGCGAGGGTTCAAGCTTTACCATCTCCTTCATATTTATCACTGAAATCATTAAAAGCCAGGAAGTAAATATGAAGCTAATATATATTCATTAAGAGAAATGCATATTAAAAGTACCTTATAGGAAATATTTTGCACATTCCCATCTATGACTTCTCAAAAGGCTTTGCTTCCAAAGGCAAAAAATGCCTATCAGTATTCCACAAGCAAAACTGGCAGGTAAAATTTACTAATACATATGTGTAAGATCATCCAAGAATGATTCCCAGATTTGCCATGTAAAAAAATAATTCAATAAATGCTTCTTCCCATAAACAGCTCAATTTTATACGTGTATGACTATATATGATTTACAGGGAAGCAGCTAAAAGTCAGATTTCAGTTAGAAAGCTGGATAAAACTAATCCCCAGTAAACTTCATTGACACTGCTGATTAGCTGAGGCTATGCAAAGTAAGCTATAAACTAGCACAGTTTACTTTCCTCCCTGAGCAATATGCAAACTGTTTGTATGCAAACTCCATGGATGGGCTTCATCTTCTGAAACTACTCTCACCAAAGTCAGACAAATTCTTTCTGACCCTCAGGTACCAGAGAAGAAGATCAAATTACAGGTCTTACAAGGAAACCTGGAGGGAAGAGAAGCTTAAAAGCCTTTTTTTTTTTCTTTGTAAAACTTCCATGCTGCTTATTGGCACAGTTCTGGGTCAGTCACAGGTTGTATACGTGATCCCACATAGAAGTACAAGTAACTATCAATGCTGTTAAATTTGAATTCACATCACAATAATAATAATGACTTAATTCTGTCCTAATAAGTCAAAATATCTTTAAAATACATATATGATCAAGTCATAGCATAATTATATTATAAAAGCTGCTTAGCTGTTTTTTGTCTTCTTAAACAATGCATATTCCAAAACTGACAAACCTATACAGCACAAAATTAATTACCCTAATGGCTAATTAATAAAGAATAGGCACTTTCCCATTCTTTTGTAACCAAAGCTTTTACTTTCTCCTTTCTGTCCAGAAGCAAAGCCCTTTCCTTCAAAATTAACCCCAAACTTCTCATTCAAAAGCAATGATTGCCATCCACTGCCTGAAGAAGAAACCTAGAGCTGTTTAGGCTAAATACCTAAGCCTCTGAGTTACTAAAACTATTTCAAATTATCCCATATTCAAAGCTGAGGCATCCATCCAACTGGATAGGTCCTGTGGTGACAATACAGAACACAAATGTCAGTGACTAGAAAATTAGATGTCCTTAAGCCATCAGTTTAGAACACACAAGGAAGCAGTCAGAACAACAACAGGAACCCTACAAGAACCACTTTACCTGGAAGACTTCTATACTTCCCCCACAAGCCCCATGACACCTCAAATGAATTGCAATGTAAAAGACCAAAGACAAAGAAACATCCTGCTGAAGTTTAAAGACAATTTAAAGCTCGAGGCTAGGCTACAAGAGCAGTGTGTGGGCAGAGAAACCCTTTGCAGGAGCAAGCCCTGCCTTGCTGCAGGGAGGCTCAGCACTAATGTGACAGATGGCACAGCACAGCACACACCCGTGTTCTGGCACACTGCAGGCACTGCCTATCATTTGGTTGCACCTGTGTCTTTCTCTACTCAAAGATTAAAGTCCTGGGAAGCTGAACATATTTTGCTTCCATTTTTTGTCTCTTCCACATGGCTCCGAGTTGGCTCTCGATTCTCTGAGGTCTCCACCCAGGCCAGCTGGCAGCTGAGGAAAAAGAGGATGTACATTCAGACCTGGTGAGAGCAGACAGCCCATCACCCACCTCCAAGCAGATGCAAAAATCCCTAATCATTCCTATAGGCTGTGTCTCACCAGGAATCTATTTACACCCTCACTGTCTTAAGCTTTGGACATTTATCTTGGTGCCTCCTCTTGATATCCCATGATGTAGCTTAAACTCCAAGATTTTGTTCTCACTACAGGGAGACCCTTTTTCTTCCCTATCAGGCATTTCTTTTTCATATCACTGATTGTTTCACTGGTATTTCTTCACATCATTTCTTCATTGCCCAAGCAGATCCCTTCCAGAGCCAAAACAGCATTAGAAATAAAAGAAAAAGCCTCTCCCAAAAGTCTCTAGAAAAAGCCTCCCTGGAGTGCTGACTAAAGTGGAAGTATTATCTCCCATATATTCACCGTAACATTCCCTGCTGAACATACCTTTGGGATGCTTAATATTGTGCAAAAATGACAGGACTGACTCCAGTACAGTCAGCAATGCATTTTGCATCCCAGAGTGTTTCCTCCTCCTTGCTTAGTCTCGCCCCTTCCTTTGGGCTATTCCTCCAAATATTTTCTAAGTCATTTTGGATTTCAAGTGTCTCCTTTCCCATGTTGCCAGGCCCAGATTCCATAAGCACATTCTCACCAGCAGATTCCATAAGCACATTCTGAGGTGTATCATGCAACTCATTTTGGAATGTTGGAAAGCACCAGGTAAGCATCTCCAACCAAGCAGAAGTTGCTCGTCAGTGACTGCCCCCAGGAAGACATTTGCTCAAGTCACAGCATGAAAGGACTCAGTGCCAGCAAAACCAGGGGATCCTGCTGCCCATGGGGTCTCCAAAAGTAGCAGGTCCCCTCCTGGAGTGGTTTTGCTGCACTAGGTTAATGATGCATGTGCCAGGTTAAGGACTTCCACACAGACAATATCTGTACAACTTCCTTTTGAGAATCCAAATCTCAAAAACCACAAACTCGTGATTTAATCATGCTTCATGTGTGTTCTTAGCCCAGTCAAAGGATAAAATTAGTTCATATAAAATCTTTTTGAGTCTTTTTTTGGACAAATCCATCTTATCTGTTTGTTGCTATCCTTTTATCTTTTTTCTTTTATTTTTTTAATCAGGTAAAGACTTATAAGCAGGCAGATGAAGTACACATGCTTTAGCTTTTCCCCAGAAATTAAGGTTCTTATTTTCTGAAGCCTTGCTATAACTGCTCAAAAATTGCTGCTCTAAGACTGCATTGAATAAATTTCACTGCAAAGCACCTGGAAATAAAGCGAGGCAATCTCAAATTATCTCACATAAATAGTTTCTGGCTTTTGCTGCTACCCAGCTCCAGCAGTGTTGTTACTCCTCTGCTGCATACATCAACTATGCAGAGCTAATCTTTTTTGCAGACACAGTATTGAAGGTGGGAGAGCAAACCATTTTTGTCTTCACAATAAACTTCCATTTTTATTTCTACACTGGGTAGCAAAACAACTTTGCATTAGTCCATGCAGCAATGGAAGAAGTAAGATATGTATGAAGTTTGATCTCATTTTTTCTCAACTAGTCACAATTTTATTGCATTGAAAGGTGTGATTTGTTTGTTTAGCTTTGCTTTTATTCCTAATGAGAAAGAGTACCCTTAAATGGGTTGGAAAAAAACAGATAGAAAAGCCCTGGATGATCTGCCAGAATCTCAGGTCTCTGCAACTGCAGAGGCTGCTCTCAACAGAAGATAAAGGTTAAAGGGAAATCAAGTGGATGTACAAACCTGCACAAAGAAAACAGGCAGAAACAGAAACTGGAGAGAGTGTTGTGGGAAGCAGCTCAGCCATGATTGTGGGAAACAATCAATAACTCTGACAAGGAGGAATAATGCTGGAAAATATAACAGTAAAAACAACAACAACAAAGCACCTCAGGAACTGAGGATGCAGCAGGGAGTGTCAATAATAAATTGGTTTTGAAAAGCACCTCTGCATTTGCTCTGTTTTAGAGGATATTGTCAGCACTGACTAAAAAATGCTGACAACATGTCAGCATGATTTAAAAAAATATCCAAACAAACAAACTAGCCTTCACCTCTTCTGCCCTCCTTTTCCACAAAATGGTCATATATATTTCAGGGTTTGCTAAGCATTTCAGTAACAGAAGATGGTGTTAGTAGAGCACTGCCACCTTCATTTCTTTCTGTCAGGAAATTACTTTGATTTCATACTAGGAAACATATTGCAGACAAAACCCAAGTTTGGATGGGGTTTCCATAAGAAATTTCATATTGTAAGTTTGGATGGAGTTTCTGTAAGAACCTTCACATTTCAAACACAATCTTTGGCACAAAGACTTCGAAAAATGGAAGGAGGAAGGTGCACAGTACTGTTGCAATACTGCTTTACTTCACAAGACATATGTTTTTGCAGCAAATCTCTGCTTCACCCTCACTGAACACACTTTGGTTTCCACAGAGGAGTGCACACACTCATGTTTTTCTTGGAAATCAGACCTAGTGGCTTTCAAGTCTTGGCATTGGATCAGAGGTCCTCCAAGGGAAAGTAGCTCCTGAAATCTGTGTAAGCCTGGATGTCAGGTTTGCAAATCAAGTGTTTTGCTTGGTAGGTCTGCTCCAATTGCACCACATTATGTGCAAACATAAACACAGCCAGAATCTAGCTGAGAAACATTTTGTCTTCCTTCAAAATCTATAACCACATTTCCACAGACTCTTTCTCTTTCTTTTGCAAGAAAACATTCTGTCATACCAAATGTTCCCACACTATTGATATTTACTCGTTCTGTGAGTTTTGTTCTTTCCAGAATAGAGGAGTTCCTTCCTAATTAGGATCTCCTCAAACCAATACTTTCTTCCTTAAATTCAACCACACTTTCTGTCTCCCTCTTGTGGGTGAAGGACTGAAGTTACACAGGAGAGTGCAGGACAATATTTGAACCAAATGGTCCTTTTCACACTGTGTGGTTTGAGGGCAGCAATCCTGTTTGTTCACATTTCAGCACAAGAGCTATCAGCAGCACCAAGCTGTACCATACACACAGCTCTGTCCCACACCAGGCCCCAGGCTAAGGTCAAGGCACAGGTAGGATAACTGGAGGAAGGATAACTGGAGGAAGAGTCCAGCAGGGCTGTTACAAACACACTGTTTGCACAAGAGTCACTCCAGCCCGCACAGACATATCCTGGGGGGCTGTGGCACGGACCAGATGGCTTTGCATTCCCATTTCCTGCTGTTCCCATCACATGGCTACCCTTAAAAGGATTTATTGCCCAGTAACAAATGCACCTATTTTCCTGAATAAACTCCCAAACAAGCATGTTTTAATATTCCTGCTAAACACAGCCCTACATTACCAATGTAAGGCTTTGTTCTTGCAAAGAAACAGAGCAAGAGGTGAAAGTGAGAATAACAAGGTATTAGAGAGATGCTAAGAGATTTCCTTCCATCAGGGCAAACTGTGGATGACAACAGGGATAGAACTATTCTTGACCTACTTTTGTCAAAAAATAAGAATGGAATTCTGTCACATACTTTATTGTACAGAGATGAGGTGCTGGAACAAACACGTAGGATGAGGAGCAATAAGGCATAAGCCTGGTAACAACATCATCAGAACTAGGATTCAAAAAGACAATTATGCCTGAGGTGTCACAGGCAGGCAGGACAGGGTGAGAGAGATGGCAGGTGATATTTTGAGATTGCTGAAATCAGTAGGATTTATGCATCAATCTGATTCAAGGTGTTGTGTTTCAGCATTGCCATGGAGTAATTCTCATGGATTAAATGTATTGTTTGCTATTTTTATGACAGATCACCAACCTAAGTTAGTATGGGAGACTTAAATACTTGGTATTATAAAGCTTCTGTGCTAGTATTCAAAAGCTTATTTTGCAAATAAATTGAGGTCAAGCCCCTACAAACCATAAAATGTTGTACATGCTAAAACCTGAATATCATAGCATCTCCTATGCCTCATCCATATGCCTTGTAAAGTGAATTACAAATATTTTCAGAAATTACAGATCTGCTCTAAAAATGTCAGATCTTGCTGACACTTGGAAAAGCCCAGAAGAGTTATGGGAGCAAAATGCCACAGATGAAAGTTCTCCAATGAGTATGTTTTGATTAATGCTGCTGCTGCTGCGTTCACTAATGAATGACAGGCAAGGTCACAAGTAATTTCAGTAGTCCTGTATACTTCAACCTCTGTATGAAGCAAGTCCCATACATTCCAGGAGCTTTTCCCTGAGACTTACTAAAATACTTCAGAAACCAATAGTATCCATAAAGCTGTGGAATTTACCTCAGATATCTGGTTATATAAAGTCATAAGAAACCATACCTCATATTGCATATGAAAGATCAAGAAATCTTAAAAGTCTCAAAGTTATTAAACTCATTTTTCTTTCTACAGTACATTGTCTTACTTGCACAATCTTAAGAGCTAAAATGAAATGTTCAGCTTTAAACTAATGAAGCAAAAGTCTGAGGACAGGGACTACCTGGCAAAGCTGGATCATTATGTTACTTTGCCTACTGAGACAAGCTTAATTAAAATGTGTCTTCAAAAATTCTCTATTACTTTTTATTTGAAAAGTAAATTATAAAACACCAGTAATCCATAAGTTACTTGTACCTTCCTGCCACTCAGACAAACCCATTTACACAAGACTTAACTCCGGATATTAGGTGAGATGAGCTGTGAGGAGTTTTTGTGAAATGCAAATAAACTAAAGTTAAATCCCCAGAAGGGAATTCCAATTTCATACCATAGCTTTAGCAAGTCCACAACAGCATGGTTAACTGTTTGAACTCCCTACACATTCTTCACTCTCATGCTAAAATTCACCTCAATTCACGAACAGCCAAGAATGATTTCTGTCCCATCAGCTCTGAACCACTCCAGCTTGTTTGTAAGAGATGTTATTACCAGTAAAGAAGAGCTCTACCTCCAAACTGCCCTCTCCCAGCAGTCAGCATGAAACACACAATAAATAAATATTATCTCTTCAGCCAACAGTTTTATTGACCACTATTCTAAGCAGCTTAAGAATGCCAGAAGTTGCTTACTTTTCAGACATATTCAATGCCACCTGATTTTATTGGGGTCTATATCAGCTGCAACTCCTGCTTTTAATCTCCACCACTCCTATTTGCATAGCTAAACAGAAACAGACTGCTGCAGAGGAGGGAAGAAGGAAATAATACATTTTATGCATTTAGTACCTGGCCATCTGGTACCTCAGAAACGTGTTCAACTTCAAAACAGTGAGAAAATAAAATGAGGGAGCCAAAAGAGGCTTTGCTGAAGCAAAAATGCATTTATTTATATAAACAGCAATTGGCAGCTGATGCAGAGGATACATAAATCCAGTTGCTAATGCTCAGGGACTGTATGAATAGAAATGCCATAGGTAAGCAGTGGCAATGGAAATTAGAATGAAGTCTCTGTCCATGCCATCCCTATTGAAATTATTTCCCCCCAAACACAATTTTCTCTTCTGTGTGTCACTGGAAGAGGGGCAAGAAAACTGAGCCATTAAGGGGGCTTCTGTCTTCACCTAAGGAAGAAAACACAAGAAATGCAGTCATGTTTGACAACTTCAGTGTCCTCACATTTGGTGGATGTCTCAGGAGAAACAGAAAGAGGTGGTGACATTCTCTTTAGCAGACTACATGGCTGCAGTACTGAAGAGAGAGGGAGTCATTCATTCCACTTGGACCAAAACCATAGGTCAGGCACAGATAAATGGGTTCATCTACAGAAAAGGTGGTGGTTTCAACACAGAAAGAACTCAGACTGGAGAAGGCCCTTTACAGCTTTCATCAAACTCCTGAACTTCTCTGAAGCTCTCTCTTTCTTGCTCCCTGAATAATGCATGGGAGCAAAATGTACCAAGTTGTGTTTGCCATGAAGCCATAAGTTTCCTGATAGCTGCAAGGGAGCTATAATTATCCAATTTCCCTACATTAATGATTTTTAAATAAATTTAATTAATTATTTTTATGAATTTTTTCAGCTACCATCTGCACTTTTCAGAAACCAAAGATCTGTGATTCTTGCCACACACAAAAACCAGTAACAGATGTCAAAATGGCAGAAAAAGAGTGGTGCTACTATACCTGGTTGGGACAGAAATTATGAAGTAGTACAGGATGATTCTGGAGATAAAGGCAAAATCTGTATTATTTAATCTGGATTAGATACTGGTCTTAATAAAAGAATACTATTTGTTATGTGAGTTCACCTAGATTAGGAAGCTGTTTGAAATTTACAATTTTTACCAGACATGCCAAAATATTTTGCTGCTCTCAAACCCAAATCTTGTGACATTTCAAGATGAGAATCCCAGTTTTTACTGTCAAATAAGTTCACACCTTACTCAGCTGTTCAGGAATTGTATGGAAAATGAAAATGCTCAGAGGAAGGCAAAGCATCAGCATACATCTTTTCTACCACATAACACTTTATTAAAAGACAAAAAATATTGATTAAAATTTTATTAAAATTGCCTTAGTGTTTAACTCAAGGTTACTGCAAATGGTAAAATTTGACCAGATATAAAGAAATTACAGCCTTCAAGTAACACCATTAGACTGCAAAACAGGTACTAACCTTTGCCAATTCTGAGTGCAAAACAAAGCTAAATCAAAGCTGTTCCTGCAGTTTGTTTGCACTTTGTAGGTATACACAATTCTCTAGGCATCTATTTGTATGTATACCTACACCAGCAAACAGCATTTTATAGATTTCTAATGCTTTATAATCAATTACACCAAAAAAAGGAAAAAAGTCAAGAACACTAAGTACAAAGTAAAAGAGAACTACAAATGCTTGCTGGAAGCAGAATGCAGCAGGACACTTTGGGCTGGTTATTTATATAAAAGCATGTGACAGCAATAGAGAAATACACTAAGCAGCTTCTTCTGGGAGAAAATAAGGGCTTTTCAAGACCTGTCATAGGAGCTATGGCAAAATGGCCAAGGCCCCAAATTCTTCTTAAGAGAAATCCAGTGAAGACTGGATTCTGGAAAGTCTCATTTCATTGTGCCTAGAGATGTGGCAGGTTGATAAATCACAAGGTCTTCAAAATAAACCACTTTAGAAGCCAAGTAGTAAGTAGGAATATAAAAATAGCAAGAATAAAATGGCACAAAAATCAGAAAGATGGAAGTGCAGCATGTAACATAAAGGAGCAGATAAAAGGACATGCTATAAAGACCCAGGAATGGTATGAAAACAGTCATGAAACAGATGGTTCAACCCTTCCCAGTTTCTCCTTCTATGGTTGCTAGATCACCCAGAGTTCCCTCAGAAAACAGTCCACATCCAACAGCAGTGACAAGTGACAGGGGTTAATGGTTCTAAACTAAAGGAGAGTAGATTCAGACTAGGTGTAACATAGAATTTTTTTACAATGAGGGTGGTGAAACACCAGCACAGGTTGCCCAGAGGTGGATGCCCCATCCCTGGAAAAACTCAAGGTCAGGTTGGATGGGGCTCTGAGCAATCTCATCTGGTTGAAGATGTCCCTGCTCATTGCAGGGGGGTTGGACAAGACAAGTTTTAAAGGTCCCTTCCAGCCCAAACCATTACACAATGAAAATTACCCATGTAGCCATGGAAAATATTTGAACGATTTTCTGGCTAAAAAACAAAATGGAAGAAGAAAAAAAAAATCCTGTAGTTGGTTCAAAAATAAGAGCCATCATAGTTATACCACAGGAAAAATTGGATTGGTTTAAAATGATTAGGCAATGCATGGATTTCTCTGGGACCTTTTTTATATGAGAATAAGAATTGCACTTTACTCAGGAAAATTACAAATAGATGACCATGAGAAAACACTCAAACTGCTTCAGCTTCATTTTTCATTAGAAAGAAACCTGTAATCAGGCAATTAATTACTATGCACTAGGAAAAAGGAAGAAAATGAAAGCTAAAATGAAGTAAGTGAGCACTTAACCATATTCTACATTTTCAAATCACAGACCTGATGAAATTAATTTTTAGAAAGTACACTAAAGGAAATTTAGAGCACTTAATATTTAAGAGGACTTGTGGGAAAGAAATGTAGCTCAAGGAGGTTGGAAAAAGCAAATCAAAATACTTCACTTCAGAATAAGAGAAAATTGAAAATTTTGGGAAATATAAACTACTCAGTTTAAGCTGAAGTCTCAGAAAAACACTGCAGCAAATAAAAAGCACCCAGAAGATAGGAGAAGTTACATAAGTAATTTGAATTTTTAAATAACAGATTGCTAAATCAAGCTGATTTTCTCCATGACAGATAAGAGCCCTTGTGCAAAGGAACAAGTCAGTAGATGTCTTATTTTCACCTTGGCAGGGCTTTTGGTACCATCTCACATGACACTCTCATTAGCAAGTCTAAATGAACCCTCTAAAATTGGTAAAACTATTTTGAAAAACATATTTAGCTCTAGCAATGGTTAAATGTCAAAACAGGACGGCAGAAAAGGCAATATCAAGGCAGACTGTGAAGTGAGTCTGCCCTGGTCTAATAGTACTTATTGAGTAATTTCATTAATCATTTAGATGATGGAACCTAGTGAATGCTTATCAACTGTGACATTTCTCTGCACACAACACAGGGCCTGCAGCTTCTTTCAAGCCCCTAGAAAACAAGATTAGGATCAAAACAATCTTTTCAAATTGGAAAAATGGCATAATATAAAGGACATGATTCAGTAGGGAGAAATTTGAGATGCTGTGCCTGTACCTAGGTAGTCATAATCAGATGTATAAGATACAGAATGGTCATCTTGAATCTTCTGATGAGAAATTTAGGAATTTTAATGGACTACTTACATGAGACATCATTATCAGACCTTTATAAAGCATAAAGTTTGGTAAAATAGTACTTGTCTTCTCAGAAAAGAGACGTTGTTACAAGCCCTAATGTATTTAAATTTTCAAAATATTTAGAAATCCTTGGATGGAAAACAAAATGCAAGTTTATAATAATTCTGGATATTTTTTCGTGAAACACTTTTTTCTTCCACAACACAAAAATATCAGGTTCATGCAAGGCAGACTCATATAATTATGTAAAACTATCAGTCAGGGATGAATCACCACCAAAACAAGGTCTGACAATCTCTTTTCACAAGTAGATGGAGGAGCAGCTAGTAGCCATCTGGAAGCAGCAATTTCAGATGCTCACTTGATAACTCAAATCAAGTACAAGACTGACTTTCCCACCTTTGGAGCAGCAATGCCATTCTCAGATCCATATTACCAACAGAGCACAAGCATACTTGCTAATCACAAGAAATGCTTCCAAGTTGGATAGCTGTAGCTTTAAAAATTTGAGCAAAACTCAAGAGATCAAAGATTTAAATAACCTGCCTCATAACAAATGAAGCAAAGTGGATCCCTCCTGTTGTTACAATTCTGCTTATAAATACATATCTATGGCTTCCATGAAATGTCCCTTACCTGATTTATTTTCTCTGCAGTGAAGTTTTATTCTGTATAGTACTTAATTCCTACAATTTTCAGATACCTGTGAATTAACAGTTTGGTCTTTACTTAGACCAAGGGGTATGGCAAAAGTGGCAAAACTAGTCCTCCTCATACCTTTAGTTTCTACAGCCAGTGTACCTAAGATTATAATGCCCAGGATTAAGAGAGAAAGGTTTTTGCAGAGAAAATATTTAGGCCTGGGGATAAAAGATGACAAAATCTTTATAAATGTGCTCAAGTTTTTAACACACCAAAATAACACATGCAAGCTTATATCTAGCATTTTAAAAACTCCTTTGGATTATTTAATGATCATACATGCACACTACATCCCTAAACCTGTTCTAATTCCTGGTCTCTGCTGTTTTAATCCCACACACGGATAGATTAGTACACACACACACAGAGCAACCTGAAGCAAAGGCAAATGGTGGATGAGCTGTGAGGCCACATTGATTCCCTCTGCTGTAGTGCAAGTCAGGAGTGAAGTACAGCAGCCTTATTAGAGAGGCTGTCCATTAACTTTTCCCTGCTCTACAAGTCCTTAGTTATATTAGCAGTGTATGCCTGAGTGAGCACTGCTCTAATTTGAAACTGAAACAATGCTTGCATCCCACCGTGAGCAATATTAATTAACATCTTTCTCCTGTTTTCCCTGAACTCTCCTCCTGACATTTCCAGGTAAAGTTAAATAAAAATGTGTGTCAATATGTAAAAGCTGGCTATTGGCAAATGTGTCATGTAATTGAAGTACTGGATGTTGAATGTCAATTAAAATAGTTTCCCTTTGGAAACTGACTGTGTTTATCCATAATGTATCATCTTATGGTCTTTGTGAACAACAGTGATCATAGCAGGCAGCCTTTGCACATTTGACAAGTTGATAATATCACACAAGATATATGTTTGCTCAAGGAAGCTCTTAAATAAGGTAAGAACTCATTTGTCCATTTATTGATAAACCAGCTAAGTCCAGAAAAGAAATACATAATTAAAAAATTGCAAATTGAGGTGGCCCATTACTGTTCTGATGGCAACCAGATTGAGCAAAGTCTGACTGTGAGATGCAAAATTCAAAAGATGCCAAATTAAATGTTTTCTGGAAGTGCCTCATATTTGAGAGAACACATCAGTTGGTCTTGAAGATTTTTGTTCTTTTTTTCATGAATGTTAAAAGGCCATACTGAAACACCTTCTACAAATACACCTTCTTTTTCCATCAGAAGTATTATATTCCTATATAGCATATTAAAAACACAAGCATATCAATCAACAGCAGTAGCCACTTCTGGCTTCTTTGTTCCTGCTGTCTGAAAACCAAGCCAGTAGGTTGTTTTAATGGAGCACTCTTCTTAGAAAACATGTTCTTTGGAATATAATTATCTAGTTAAAAATATGAGGGGAGTGTCAAAAAATAGGTTCTGATCACCTTGAACAAGAGGAACTCAATTTGCCATTTAACTGGCCCCCACGTAACTTAGTATAACTTGGCAATACATTTACAATTAACATGCAAGAACATTAAGCTCATGTAAAATTCAAAGAGCAAGAAAGTGAATTAATACATAAATATAGTTCAAGATCTGGGAGACATTCCCATGGCATGCAGAAACAGAGCCTTGTTCATCAGCTGCTACTGAGCACATATTTAGTTCCTTACTATAATTTAGTCAAGTAACAGATTTCCCTCATTTCCTGTGTAAGATATCTGCAAAAGGATGCAAATGTATTACAGCCAGTCACACACATGGGCTTGTCACTGCCAGCTGCAGGGTGCCACACAACCAGCTCCCAGTTCCAGTGGTGGCTGAGATGGCATCACCAAACTGCAGGAGGTCAATGTCCATTGATCTGCCATGAGCAGGTGAATATCACACAGCACTACTTACACTCAGCTTCCAAAGGGGAAAAGGGATTTATCACCAGCAAGCCCTGAGATTCAAGAGCTGGTTCTGTCTCCAGGCACAATCCCAGCTTTTGTGGCTTCACCTGTTTCACAAGTCCCTGCTGTAACACTGGGTTTGTGTCCAGTGTTTTCAAAGAAGCCACATCCTCAGGTGGTTTACAAGCCAAACATTTATCAGCTACAGCAAATGAAAGAAGAAATGCAATGCCTAAATATTGACTGGAGGTAATATTTTAAAAACATGAGGTTTCTGAGCAGATCCTGATGCAGTGCCAACCAAGTTTTAATGGAACAGTTCCAGCAAAAGTTCAGGTTTTCCTCATTGTGAGGGCTATTTCTGATTTACTCTCTGTTTCAGAAGCAAGATAATTGTGTTTATGGGGCAGAGAAGCAGATTCTCTAGAAGACAAGTGGCAGAGCTCACATTTCTTCTGCTTGGACTTAAATTTGCAGGACTTGTAGGGGAGAGGCTACAGAGATTCATGTACCACAGTTTCTTAGGTGTTTTCTGACAGCTGGTGAATGACTACTGCTAATTTATGAAGTACTGTGATTAAAAAAAAAACAAAACTAAAACTAAAAATCACACCTTAAAATAAAAAGCAGACCTCATACACTTAAATCAATAAACCAAGAACTTCACAAAGTCTGACATTCTATTAATTAGTGGTGCTAGGAGAAAGGGAAATGGTTTATAAAGTAGCATCCTTTGAACCATGGCAACAGTACTTGTTATATGTAAAAAAATAGTATTTTATAGGCTTTGAAAAAGGGTGTGATAAGGTAGCTGAAGGAAGGAAAATATTGAAAACAAACAGAAACTTTGGTCAGTGTTGTGGTAAACACCAATGGAGAGTTATGACATCAAGTTCTACAGATAATTGCAGCAGTATGTAAGGTTAAATCCAGCCACTTTCAAAATATGAAATGATTCAAGCTAGTCAGAAATATCCAACTGCTTTCCACAAAATACTTCAGTATTTGCACAACAAATTTTCAACAAACCCACTTACAAGTAGGTGCAATTCCCACAATACTGATGTCCATGTATTTAGTATAAAGCCCAATGATTCATAAACAAATGTATTAGTAGGTATCTTAATTGCTGCCCTTTAACTGAAACTAAGAAAGGACTTTTTAATCAGATATAAACATGCACCAAAATGTTTATATCTGATTCACCCAAAGCAGTCTGCTGTGCATCCCCAAAATAAGGTACTGCTCTACTCAGGAATTTCAACATGCTATGTGGAACACTCCTTGAACCATCCTTGAATGTCCTCAGACTTATTCATTTTAAAAATCAGCTGGGAACAAGTCAAACATAAAACTCACTGAGTTTTGTCACTAAAAGGAAAATATATTTCTTTTTCCAGCTTTCCATAGTTATGTAAAGAATATCACCTGCTGCACTGTATACCCGTGTGTGAGGCAGAACAAAAAATAGCAGGAAAAAAAAATCTAGTTGTATTTATGTTAAAATTTAAAATGCAGCACAAAAAGCTTCTGATAACATCAGTATAAAAGCCCAGAACCACACAGTCAAAGCCATTCATTCTTACACAGGCTATTTACTTTTTTAATTGTTCCAACCTACATTCAGTACAAAAAGCAGTATTAAAAATCAGACAAATTACTTTATTTACAATATTCTCACCATAGATCTGAAAGCATGCCCTCCAGTCCAAATCTGTGATATAAAAGGAAACCTTTTGAAAGATTACAGAATGCTTAACATCCAAAATGACCACAGTGACTTGCAGTGTACCAGCAATGCCCAAGCCAGTCACATCCCATGGGCATGTTCAGAAAAAGGCATCAGATTCCTTTTCTGGATCTTGTCAGGGCAGAAATTGCAGCATCCCCCAGTGGGAATAACCAGGCAATTAAAATCACAGCACACATTTTTACACAGATTCAGCGCAAGTATCACCCTCATTTACCTGAAGACTGAGTGCTGTGTGCCACTCCAAATCCCCAGTATGAAGTCAATGGGAGCCAGAGTGCAACTGAAAATCCACTCCATGCCCAGAAAAGATCAGCAAAGCTCTGTATTTTTCTGCTTTGAAAAAACAGGATCCCCACTACCATCATTCTTGGTGGCAAACTGGAAAGGCCTCTGAGCAAGGCAGGAGTCCAGTTCACTGAGTGTGCTGAGAGCACCAGCTGGACCCAAATGCACACAGGGAGGGTATTCTCAGTATCTTTCTTAAAAGCAGCTCTTGGCTGGTAGGAACTGTGAGGAAGTTACACTTAGGCATAAATACATATTTTTTTAATAAATATATTTTCATAGATAGAGGGAGACTACTGACTGGCACTTGCACTTAGAAAAATCTATGTTCTTCAGTCTGAAGGTGGTTCACTCCCTGATTTGCCATATGACAGGATAGTCCCAAGCCATTAGATTTTAAGAGGGGTTGGGACAAGTTTCCTTTTATGCTGAAGCCATGTCAATGAATAGAAAAGCTCCACAGAGCCAGAAAGGGAGCAAAAGGAAAAGTATGACTCTGCACCCTAATAGGATATTCAGCTGGAGAGAATGCAATTATTATTTCCAGCTCCTTCCCCCAGGATTGCTAATGTATTGTTCATTGAGTAGCTATTCAGTGAAAATGCGACATAATTTTGGGAATGGGACTCAATCACAGCATAACCACAAGGGTACAATCCTGTTCCCTTGTCTTCTTTTCCCAGCTCTGAAAATCTTGTCTTTCCCATACAATGGCTTTAGCAAAAGGCAAAGTCTGACTTTGCTCCATGCAGTCTGGAGCTTAGCAATTATTGCGCTGCCCCAGGAGTTAATAAGATCTTAGGCTGTACTTGTGGGTGTTCCTGCTGACACTTTTTAGACTGCTGGCATGTCTAATCAAGCATGGTTTGAGAGGGGAAGGGTGCAAGGCAACAGCTCCCAGCTCCAGCCAGGGTCTGTCCTCCCTGTTTGCTTGTGGTGCCAGACTGTGGCCAAGGTTATGCTGTGTTTTGCTGCTCACTTGCCCAACATGACTGGTACTTGCTCTACCTAATTAGAGCAAGTTTCCTTCACAGGGGGTAGGTTTTCCATTTCCCTTTCAGACAATCAAAGGAAGGAGACAGGAGTTATCCTGGGGAGTGCTGACTGCATTAGGTACTTTGTACCTGCCAGATCTTTTGTTTTGCCTGCCAGTACCAGGAACTGGCCTTTGTCCAAGACAGCATGGATGGGATTCACAAGGTTAAAAACAGGTCTCAACAGCAGACCCAGTCATCCTATCCACTGTGTTTGCAGAGCTGCAGTCAAGGGAACAATTTCTCTTCTCTCACTGAAATGATCTAAAGGGTGTTACATCAGCTATCACCTAAAACCTGCCTGTTTTACTCTCAGCTATACGGCAACATCTGGGCAACCAGCTCAGAGCTTGATATCCAAACTGCAAATATCTAAGGTTAAGGCTCATTAATCCCCCTCCACATGAATTTCTCCTCCTGTCTGCTGACATGAACATACTGACCACAGTCCTTCTTTGGGCCAAAGACGAAGACAAACCAGTTCCTGAAATACAGTGGTTATTTTGTAGCCCTTTGGGTAGATTTCGGCTTCAGTAAGCACTGGATCAAATCTTATTAAGAGGTTCTCTTCCAGCATCTCACTCCCTACTCAGCTCTCACTAATTTAAATAGCAAATTGAAGTAACTCTCATCATCAGAAAGTCCAAGTACTCATCACAAATTTGCAATTCAGCCATAAACTTAAATCTGTATGGTGTACCCAAAGGAAAAAATGAGATCACAGTTCACCCATTAGATCTAATGAAAAATTTCAAAAGCCCATCACTAGTTTTGCAAAGGAAATTAAACATACACATCTACTTTTTAAACTGTTAAAGATATTTTTCAAACTGGACTGTCAGACTGCAACTTGCCTCTACCAATGATGTTCTGGAATCACATGCTCATCAGTTTTTGACAAAGTATAATTGAATGGACTAGGCTGGGAATGGCTATCACACATAATCCAGACTTTTTAACATGGTAAGAAAGCTGAAATAACTCCATACATTATTCTGAGACCAAATCCATGCAGAAAAGATTAAGAAACCTGACTAGAATGCCTCCAAAAGTGAGGCACCAGACTTGACCAGGAAAAAAGAGTTCACTCCAAAGAACGAACAGAGGATTAATTTAGAAAGTGACCCAGGACTGAAATCTCCTGGTCTTTCCCAAACCTTCTCTGCTCAGGGTATTTTAAAAAAAATCCTCCTCCATCCTCATTATTGTCAAGTGCAGCTCTGCTGTTAATGGCAAGGCTGTGATGAATGCAGCAGCACTGCTCTAGGAATTGGGTTTTAGATCTGAGGTGATCAGATCTGATGAGGGCCATGTTAAAAACGACAGCGATGGCTCAAAGCCACCATGTCACCCACAGTACTATGCAGCTCAGAAACAGCCCAGACACAGTGCAGAACATGATTTTTCTTGTTCCAAAATTACATTCCCAATGTCCTTCAGAGCAGTTACAGAAACCTTTATTCCTGAACTGCAGTCTGTGTGCTCCTATGCACTGACACAGCAAGTGACCCAAACTGCTCCTTTGCTTTGTAAAAACTGAACAGCCAGAGTTCAGGTCAGAAGGGATGATTTGGCCATTTAACCAAAATTCTCATGCCTTTCAGATTCCAGCTTTGCTCCTCTCTTCTTATCAACTGCCCAAAATTGCAGAAAATATACATTAAACTCAAATATATTAAAAAAAAAAAACAAATTAATGATACTTACTTGAGGACAAATTATAAATAATATATTTACCTATTCTCAGTCTTTTCCCACTAGTTCATATTTAGACTTCTCTTTCTTTGAAGAGCTACTAATGTGTGGTATCTGCTGAGCATTAAAATATCACACAATAATCATGCAATATACCCTACACACATTACCACAATATTCTTTATAAACATGAACTGAATTTTATGTACTTTGTTGTTTTCTGTAGCTTAAAGTAATTTCAGCTACTCTTGTCTGTCTCCATTCCAATTTTGGACAGCAATTTAAAATGTTGGCATGACAGTTTTATGCAGCATTCTTACAGTGGCCTTATCATTAGACTTGATGAAAGTTAAATCAAAGCCAAACCCCAAGTCCCCAAATTACTTTGGGTGCTTGCAAGCACAAAACCAACCATGCCCTCATCAAAACCATTCTGACCATGACCTAGGTCATTCACAATTATTTAGTTTTAGGAAAATAATTATATATTTTTCTAATCATTTTCTAAATAGAATAAAGCTGAATCCTATGTTAAAATCTAGTTCATGTCTACTTTGACATTGGCCAGCTCTAGCTCAGAACAAGGCCAAATCAACCAAGCCATATTCCTAGAATTTTTTTTTCCTAGCTACTACTTCAAAATATTTTTGTGGTGTAGTTTAAAAAACCAGATACCTATCTGTTAAATTAACTTATACCTTGATTAGATTTTTTCCCCCCAAATGTTTATACTAGAGTCATGTTCCTCAAGCTCTTTGAGAATTTTAATTCCCTTAATAATAATAACAGTGAGATTACAGTGACATTACAGGTGATTTTTGTTCACTAGAGATCTTGGAAGGCAAGGGAGAGCACAGAACATGAAAAGATAATTACATTGTGCATAACTCAAAAAATCTATTTACCTTTATTAGCAGATTTAAAAAATATAATTGATATTTTAATTTAATTACAAGTATTAAAAAGTATTAAAGAAGCAGAATTTAAGAAAAATCAACAAAAGCTTCATAACCCACATTCTGGCTTAAACAATTGTATTCTCAAAGTACACTAGATGATTACTGCTCAGCCTTGTTTATGCTTTCCACATCCTAGAATCCCTGCCTGTCTCTTTTTGTTTCCTTTGTTTCCTATGTCCATTGGAAGGAGGCAAGGAAGCTCCTTTCCCTTCTGCCTGTGTTGTATTTCCTGCATGACTGGAGCTGTGCAGTGAAAACACAAAAGTGTGCAAGATGTGAATATGTTGATTATTCACTTATATAAACATACCATACCCTCAAATTCACATTTACAATTGCTTGCTATTGATTTTTTTTTAAAAACAGACAAAAAAATCAAAAACCCCCAAGTCCAGCTCTGTGTTCACTACAATCTCTGTTGCAATTACAGATCCAGTCACCTCCTAATTTGCTTTCTGAGAACTTAAACTACTGCTTAACTTATATTTAGGTGCCAATTTCATTGCAGATGTTCAGCTTGCTGCTTGGCTAAAGGATTTGCAGTTACATTCTGTAGATTTGTTCTCAGCTGTCAGCTCCACTATCAATAAAGCAGAACTAAGTTCTGGCTCAGTGTCATGCCTGCCTTCTTGAGTTATGCATGAACCTGAGCTTTTTTCTCTGTTTGGGAAGAAAAGCAGCTGCAATATGGGAGCTTAATTTATTGAATATGAAAGAAAAAATTAAGAAGTTAAGAAGATTTCTTTTTTTAATTTGAGCTTCTATACCTTAATAAAAAATTCTTCATTTTTATATAAACTATATGTGTTTATAAGTGTATTTTTAGGGGGGATTTTAAGGTGTTTGGATTTTTATTTTTTTTTGCTTGCAGCACCTGGTCTTTTAATATGCAAACCTTGCTAAATTTAATTATGATACTGCACACCTGCACTTCTTTCTGCTGCCAGAAGGTATCCCTCCCTGAAAATAAAAATAATAAATTAAAGGAGAGAAAAAGCTGACCCTGCACTCCAGAAGGTTTTTGCTTTGGCTACCCCTTGCATTACCAGCAAGATTTTTTTCATTTATTAAATTATTACAGGTTTATTTTCAGAAAAAATCCAGTAAAAAAAATCAATCTTCTTCCAAAGAAGACTAATGATAATCAGCTTGCCAACACTTGTAAAGGTTTAAGATTTAATTTTTGGCACTATAATGAAGCAATCCAGAGCCTACCAAAAGTATCAGGAGTTAAAGGCAGGGCACAGTTGGCACTTCCCAGCCTGGGACAGTGGATTTTGGGTTTTTCAATACATCACTGTTCTGGGGCTTAACAACCTTCAACAAGACAGCTACTGCTTTATAGAAAAGTGATCTGAGGAATCATGTCCAGCCTTTAGGGGACAAAAGCAATCTGCCCTACATATGACAGGCAACAACCCCAGCTAGAGTTCTGGGTAGCAGTGAGATCAGCAAATGCCTGGACAGAGGCTGATTTATCTTTTCATTTCCAGAATGAGGCACCCAGCTGAACACAGCCCTAAGTAGCCTGAATCCTCTCTGAAAATCTTTCCCTAAAATTTCCTCAAAATTCAAATGAAACCATAAAATCCAGTGTAAAAACACATACTTACCTATCCCAATACAACTGAAATTTCATTGAATCTTGGCCAAAGTTTCAGGCCTATTTGATTGCCCAAGCTCTGATGCACAGGAATTTCAATTATGCACTAGACTTACACCTTTACAAGCCTTATTCACTGCAAGATAAAAGTAGCCAGGTAAGCAGCTGCATCCTCCTACACCACACACCTTACAGTGAGTCAAGCACACCAAAATGGTTATGTAATTTAATTACACTCTTGGATAATCTCTTTAAAAGCAGGTTGCACTTTTAGAGATTGGAAGCCACATCAAGCCTTCAGAGAAGTGCCATGAGTCCAACACTCATTGCACAGACAGCACACATTGGTTCTGTCTCCTGCTAAGACCAAATTGATCTGTGAGGTGAAGAATTTCAGTTATCATCCATTTTGCATACTTAATTTAAACAAAAACACCAAAAAAGTCTATTTCTAGCAAATATTAAGCCTCCATATATTCTCAAAGCAGAGTAAGTTTGATACAGTACCATGATTGTAAACAAAAAAAGCTCAACTCTTGCACAGAAGTTCCAGCTTATTTTTATGCAGGCTGTTTCCATTTTAGAAAAAGGTTCCTCTTTTGGGGAATTACTTGGTTTTTTTTAAGAGTACAACTATTTATTCCCAAATTATATCATTAAAAGGAGTCATTTACTCTGTGAAGAATGCAGTCCAGCCAAAATATGTTGTTATTATTACAGACAATGGTGAGCTTTTCCATGTGCCCCAACTGTGTTTCAGGTTGCTGACTCAAACACATTAAATAAAAGATAGTAAAGACTTGATTTATTGTTCAAGTCTCTTCTAATTACTTCCTCTGGAAAAAAAAAAAAACAAAGCAGAATTAATTTGATTTTGGCCTTCTATTCATTTATACTATTTAGTTTTTAATGTGGAAAAATTGAGCATTTCAAACCCCACACTTCCTGTAGCAGCACATGAACCACAACGCAGACAACAAGTTCATTAAACTCCATTATTTCAAATGAGGTTGCAGAACAGAAGGAGCAGAGGCCATGGCTCAGACCTCTGCAGTGAGAGCCAAACTGAAATGCCCACAAAGCATGGAAAAATAATTCTAGTTCTGGAGCTCAACTAATAAGGAAGATGCTCAGCCTCACAGGTAAGGCAAAACTGCAGGTAGCACACACAGGTTTTGTCTCCTGTTCCCCAAAGAGCCTTTTGAGGGTGCCTGTCACCCTCCCTCACAGAACTCTGCAGGCTTGGTCCTTATCCAGGCAAACTTACTGAATCCCAAAGGACCCTAAAACCAGAGTACAAAGTTATGACCCAAGGAGACCACAAGTGCTCATGGGTGGGGAGGAAGAGACAGGAGACAGGGAGTGACCCCAGATGGGAATTGCACCCTGAAATTCCCCTTAGAAGAGAGCTGCTATGGCAAGTCCAACAACAGCACCATGCAGCTGCACAGGATCCAATTTCAAGACCTGTATGGTCACCTTCATTTGCTAGAAAACAAATTAAAACAAAAATTTTTGTGTGCTGCCGACACAACTTGGTTTGCTTACTTTTCAAAGGTAAATAGTAAATTTAAAGGAAAGCTGAAATTACTGAATGTAGCACAGTATTCACAGAATTCTGGCAAAGTGCTTCATTTTGTGAAATTTCTTTCACAGAAGACTTTCCCCCTCAGACTGCACTGGGCATGGTTTCCTCAGCTCAGCTTTGGTGCCATTTACAAAGTGAAATGGACGAGGAATTAATAATTTACATGCTAATGTTGAAATCATTACTCTAGCTGTCCTGCTGAGAAAAAAAGCACAAAACAAAACAAATGAACACCTGAATTTGTCACAAAAATAGCTGAATGTTTGGCACAACTGATTTTCTCATTTTAAATTAGGATGAATGGCTTCAGATGGATTGATCCAAGCTATTTTTCTTTGTTTAAGGTATTTACCCGACTTCATAAAGACACATTATACATGTTAGAAGTACAACCCACCTCCTCACTTCTGCTCTACAGTTTTCTTCTTCATAAGCAATACGATAATCCCAATAATCCATGAGAACTTGGAAGGTGGAAATGCCCCAGGAGGCATTTACATTTACTACAAGTGTCTTACTAACAGAGACACTTGAAGTAAATTACTAACTTACTAACATTACACTTACTAACATTGCAAATTAAAGCATTTACTATACAGAAGGTAATATGACTGCTGTTGCTCTTCAAAGTATCTCTCAGAAACACAAAATTGCACCTAAATATTCTACATGCTATGTCAAACACTAAAAAAGAAGTAAAACTTATGTATGTTATACTCCTTAAGCCAGTGCTTTGTACCTGTGTGTTATGAAACAGTATTTTATCCCCTAAAACTATTTCCTCATTCATAGTTTTTCCCCCCATTCATGTCAATGTAGCTGTAGAGGGTGGGAACAGATTTCTTGCTGAATAAAACTTTTGTGAATTCCAAAGTAGTATTTCCTTGTGGATTTCCACTATAGGATCTAAGAGTGCAAGATACAGCCATAAATGAACATGTATAAGCAGGGGTTGCAATTCCAATAGCCTTAGCAGTAAATATTCTCCTGTGTGGTTTGAGTTGGGTCTCTAATGGTTGTTACACACTCTATTTCTGCTGATTTATATGACACATACTTGGTATAACTTTGTGCTGACACACACCTGAACAAGTTTTTGATAACACATCTGGAACTGCAGAACACAACCCCAACTGTAGAACCTGTCCCATTTCACCCTTGTGCTAATATGAATTAAACTACTCATTTCTATATTCTGTTTGTGCTCTCCTACCACCTGGCTGCTAGTTAGAGAGTGGCATTTTGATCTCTGGAATTTTACACCACCAACAATAAACACCAACTGGAATCCTCACCTCCAAACCTGAAAACCCAGTTACCACATCAGGGCACCAAGAAGAACAAAGCTTCCCCACTCTCACCCCTGGCTTTCTCAAACACAGCTAAATAAAGACAAAAGGAAAGCAGAGGTTAAAAAGGACAAGCCCAAAATGACCCTTCTGAATCCACCCTTCATTTGGCACTTGTGGCTGATGGGGTTTTGATTTACAGCCTCCTCACACCAGTACAAACCAGCCAGAGCTCACTGTCACTTTTCCAACCCTTTAGGCAAGGCAGTTCCTTGCCTGCAAGCTGGTGCCTTGTGCAGGATTTGCTGCTCCTGAGGAGAGGTGCTGCAGAGCCCTGATGCCTGGGCTGCTCTCTCTCTCCAGTCAGCTCATCCAGAGATGCTCCCAGTGAGCTCATCATTCCCAAGCCTCTCAGCCTAAGGTTTACTTTTCAGTCTCGCTGCCTTTCTCTGGCACAGGTACAAAATGTTTTCCATACCATCTGCTCATCTATGATATAAGCAGGGTCAGCAAAATGTTACATCAAAGTAATTTACACCTATTGGTGCTGAATTCTCAATAAGTAACACATCAGTACCAAGATGAAGCTGTCTACAGCCTTCCTAAGGTGGACAAGCCTTTCGAGAGGCTTTGCTTGCTGCACACAATAAAAAGATTTACCAGGTCTCATTTGCTCCAGCTACCTTTGAACACTTAAAGGGCAGTTACTCTGCTCCTATGCTGTGACAACCTTAAAAACTCAGCTCCAACTTCTACTAAGTTGCTTTTCTATTAAAAACAAAACAAAAACCCAAACAGATGAATAAAAAACACAAATCCTACTCCCTCTCCCCCAAACAACAGAAGTCATCAAGTCTTTCTTAAAAAACAGATCCAAGATGGGTTGTGGAGAGAGGTGCCTGCTTTGTTGTGGTTTTAAAACTACAAAATTCCCTTTCTTTGTGCACTTTCAGGATTTACCAGAATGGCCCAGACTACGAATCCTGCCATTGAATCAGCCCTACCCATGCCACCCTTCAATAACATTCACAGGGCACATTTGGATCCTGAGCTGTGGCTCCTGTGTTCTCCAGACTTGCACTTGCTGCTGAGGGATGCCTGCCTCAGCAGGGTACAGGAGGGAGAGGCTGATGAGGAGCCAAGAGACAGAGCTGCATTAATGCAGGAAGTGAAAGGTCAGTGCTCAAGGAGGGACTAATGAAAGGGAACAGGAGGAGAGAACAGTTCCTTCTGGGGGAGAACATACTGTTTGCTATTTTAAATTTCATGTGAAGAATTTTCTCTTAAAATAAATTATTGGAGTTTTTTTTCAAATCAACAGTACTGCTGCACAAATTCCTCTTCAGTAAAAGTAGTCCTCTTATAATGAAAAACTGTGAACAAGAACACCACTACATAATTATAATGCAAAACATCACATTTTGCTGAAACATGTCATTTCCCCTCTACTAATACCCAGAAAAATATTAAAACCTGTAAAATTACTGATGAATTTCAGCAGTTTTCAGTTCTCCCTACTTTTATTTGCAACTATTTCTCATATAAAATACCAAATAAAACATACACTTTTGATCATACAAGACTTTATTCTTCCTAGTACTGACTAAGGATGACTAACTACTTAAAACACAGTTTGCATATATTTGTAACACCTTGAAAAGAAAAGTGCTGACAGACCCTTAACAACAGCAGGCCCCCTAAACACCTCTCACATAAATTCATCTGTTTAATAAGAATGTCCTCTAATAAGCAGGTCAGAGAACTGCAAAGCAAACAGGGCAGCTCAGCTGCTGCTCCCCAGACAATATTCTCATCTCATACATGATAACCATTTTACCATATACACAATTATTAGAAAATAAATCATTTTAGATGTACATTTTCTGGATGCTGAATGCTGATATATTTTCTCCTCTAGAAATCAATTAGTTTGTTAAAGCCACACTCTTGGAGGTGAGCACTGCATCTCCCTAGATGCTCTGAAAACAGGTCATTAATTCTGCATCTGTGATTATTACAGCAAAATAAACCTGTGTGTGTATGGGAGATGGAAAGAAGGGTCAGAACTGTCCCCTAAAAGGAACAGAAATATTGACTATCAACAAGGTAAAGTTATGGTCCAAATTTTGCTCCCAGAATACCTTCAGCAAAAGTATATTTGATGGTTTTCAGTTTGGTGATGGAAAAAAAGAAAAAAGAAAAAAGAAAAAAGTAAAGTACTCCCTCTGCTCTGTTTTTAGCATGGCTACAGCAGCCTCGTGCTGTGGGCACATCTCCAGCCACAGGAGGATTTCCCAAAGCCCCATCACCAGCCTGGCAGCATCACCTGCAGCCAGGAGATGCCACCAGCAGCACAGCACCAGGCACAACCCAGAGGAACTGCATTACCCAGTTCCAGGCCTCCATAACACAAATTCTGGCTCACCTGGCAATCACACTCCTGTAGCCAGAGATGGGCTGCAAATCTGGGTCTTTATTGGGTCAGGAGAGGGAAAGGGCATTCCCCACAGCAAAAATGGGATTTGGGCTCCTGCTCATGGGTTTTCTGATCGTCTGGATCATCTTGGGGTGTGGAGCTGTGTGAAGGGCAGAACACACTATTTAAGCTGGGTTTAAATCCCAGTATCACCTTAGCTCTGTGGTTTCTGAGGTCAGCACACAGGACTCCATAACAACAGACCTCTGGCTGACCAGATTGGCACAAAGATCACAGGCCAGCTACATATGGACACATTAACCTGCCTCTGGTCAAGCAGAAGACACAACCCAGCCCAATAATCAATCCCAGTCCACTTTTTTTTCAATGAAAAGCAAATTCTGAAAGCTTGGGCTATTCCTGGGATGCAAGCAAGAGGCACACAGCAACGGCCAGACAGGTTTTCACAAGGTGTGTCAAGCCCAACAGGCAACCCTCTTCATCCTAATGCCCACTGGATTGCACAGCCCACACAGGACATGACCCTTGCAGGGTACAAGGTAAAAAGGTGACCCCAACATGCTGCCTGCCAGCATCAGTCACAGACACTGAGATGGACAATCCAGCCACAGCAGTCAGGGAACAGAAAGAAACAAGTGCTGCTTTCACATAAGCAATATTTCTGACCAGAGAGGGGGAAAACTAAAAGGCAGAGACTCATGAGAACAGCCAGGCTGCCTGCTTTTGCTCATGAAGATGCCATGGAGGATGAAGGAGGAGGTTGGGGAGAGCAGCCAGGAGTCTCAAACAAAGCTTAGGATTTAGAAGGGGCATCCTGGCCACAATAGCACAAATAAGGTCGATTTGAAAGAATTCTATCTGCTGAGGCCATGCCCAAGACCACAATGTCTTGCCCAGGTAACAGCTTCTGTAAAATATATGAATTTTCAAAACCTGCAGTAATTATATCACAGACATGGATAACACAAACCTAACAGTAACTTCTCTTTTGTGTAGTCAGAGAACATCTCAATGCCAATACTTGTCCATGTTTATTTTGCTTGCAAGTACACAAAAACATTCCTGTAATACTGATAGCATGACACACACCAAAAAATAATAAAAATCACATTTAAACACGTAATTTCTAAGACATTAAAAAACATAGAAATTTTTCCTGATGTACCAGTGACCTTACACCCTACAAAGAGAACCCAAATACTTTTGAACAAAGTATCAGTTACTGCTCCCTCTTGCAGCTGATGCTGAACCATCCTAAACAGCAAAGATTTGCAGGGTTGTAGGTGTCCACACAAATACTGTAAAACTTTGCCATCTTGAACTGCCTTTCTAAGTATTGGGGATTTTGTTCTTTCTTTCCTTTTTTATCTGCCAGCTTTATCAAATTCTCTTAATATTCTGCAGCTATTAAATTCTTTGCTACCTTTACAGCCTATTACCAAAAGCACACCTGAATCCATCAGATTTCCACAGTCCAATATGTCATTACACCTTGCTATTGAACACTAATTTCACCCATTCACTTCCATTCTCTGACAACTAATTTAAATGGGAAAGGTACATGGCTGAATATATGACAGGTTAACCAGCATTTCTAGCTCTCAGGGTAATCTTAAGCATAAAAATTTCTTTGGATTTCCTTTTGTATCACACATAATGCCACTACATCTGCTAATACATTTATGTCACAGGAACAAAAAGAGAACACACATCAAGGATTAGAAATTCAGTACTAAAAGATACCTCTGGAGATCAAGCTGATCTTAAAGCAAGCATTTTTAAGAGAGTAAAACTTTTTGGAATAGTGAATTCACCTTTGAAACTTTCCTTCTTACCAGTTCCACACTGTCTGCCACTGAAATGATGGACATGCCAAGAAGGCCATTAGGTAGTTCTGGAGTAGAACTTGGCATCTGGCTGTATCCATTCATCCAGGATTTCCCACAGTATCAATGGAGCTGCCTTTATGGCACCCCTCCACCACTCCACATTGGCACCAACCCCTGACAGAATACATTGCTGCTGAAGTGATGGGGTTTTTCTGCAGACTCACAGGTTATGTTGCTCTGTTTTTGCTTCTCTGTGCAGTAATTTCTGTCCTGACCCCAGCACAGTGGGGCTGTCACGGGAGCCTCTCCTGCTCCCAGCTGTACCCTTCAGCCTAACCTGGCAACCTAACACAGGCATCAGGCAAAGAGATGCTGATGGGATGGAGAGGTTGCCTTATTCAGCCAGTTGCTGTTGATCCATTGCCAAAGCAAGGCAGTGAGAACTAAACCTGTCTGAACAGGAGTGGTGATTAACAGAGACAGAAAATGAACCCACTGTACCTGCTACTGCCTTTACACAGTGCTGGTGACAAACAGACTCTCAACTCCCACAAATCAGGTAAAAGTCATCAGAAAACAAACAGCCACATCAGCTCATCACATCATTTTTTTGACTGAGTAGGAAAACAAACAAGCAAAGAAACCAAACTGACCTCCCACAACACCTACAGGACAAGAGGGATGTTCATACAAGTGCTGGATGCTACAGCCTCTTCTGACATGTTCTTGTGTAAACTCACACTTTAGACAAAATTTTAATTTGCTATTTTTTCATACTTCTTATTCTCTCAGAATAAGACTTCAAAAGGATGCAAAAATTCAGGATAAGAAACTTTCTTCTCATTATGTGTCTATCCTGGGTTTTCTTCCAGTCTTCTGGCACTGAAGCTCATTTACTTCTCCCAAGACTTTTGGCCCTTTCCTTATACAAGCACTCTTGATCCAAATAAGCAAACAGTGGCTCATGGAATAAAATGAGGGACCAACTCTATAAATTATTTTTCCCAAGTGCCTTGTACTTTTCCCTCATAAAATGCAAGTTTCCTATTTTAAAAGTAAACACTCCTGTAAAAAGATGAAAATAAAATACTTGGTATATTTTAAAAGGATAAAAATTATGGATTGATTTAAACATAAGAGTTAAAGGCTGTTTACAGAAAAAAAAAGTATGTAGATCTTATTTCTGAATATATACAAAAACCCTCATTAGGTTTCATTTTTTTACAATATTTTTCTTGAGAATTGCTGGTGAGTTATAGTTGTACCAAACATTATTTATCTTTCAGGTCCATGTAAATTTTTAGAAATGCCTAAGCTACTCCTATACCCTGACACCTGACTCAGAAGTCAAGACCTAATAGAGTAAGATGTGTGGAGGGCTCCTCTGAACTCAAGGAACAAATATCTGAAATGAATATTAGCTTGGGTTAGCAATCAAGCCCACAGATTTCAGAATGGAAGCAGAGTATAGGGGAGTGTCAATGGAAACAGTGTCCAAAGTTCACCTGTAGAGATCTGCTATGCCAAATGATTTCTGTGCTTTTGACCCACCTGGCTGCTGCAGAAGACAGCAGGTGGATTTATCTGAGAACCCAACAGAAACAGCTTCTTTATGTCAGTCGTGATGAAGCAAAAATAAAAGTTACACCCCCCTGCTCCACCATCATGCTTTCTCCATAGGTGTCCTTTTCACATCTCACCCAACTCTGAGCTTCTTTCAGAGCTTCAGAGTTCCTCAACTATGAGGAAATTTCACTGTTGGTGACACCCTGGGAAGGAAGGGTGAAGATGAGCAAGGGAAGGAGGCTTGGAGGAAGCCACGGTTTCCCCAGCCTTTTATGACCTTTGGGATTCCCTCTTCTCTTCCTCCATCCTGTGCATGCCTCCAGGCTCCCTCCACAATCCTAAAGAATTTCTTCTCCCCCATTCAGGATCTTTTCAGCATCCCCACACTTGATTTGTCTTGACAAAATAAATTGTCTTCTCTTTCCTCAAGTAGCAAGTGCTGCTCACAGAGAGGATCCCAGGCTCTGGAAAGGAGAAAAGGTGCCAGGTCACAGTCAGACTGCTCTGAAAAGGCAAGGACAGGATGGTCAGATGCAGAACAACAGGGCTGAGGAGCTCTGGGGGACAGAGCTCACTGTGACCCAGGTGAAAGAAGAGCAAACCACAGCTCCTGCTGCCCCTGTCCCCAGTGCCAGTTCTGCTGCCCCTGTCCCCAGTGCCAGTTCTGCTGCAAGGACAACTGAAGTCAGAACACCTCATCACCCCCTTCTCACCTTGAGAGAATGAGCTGCATTCCTAGTTGAGTCTAAAGTTGATTCAGATATTGCCAACAGCAAAAGACGTAATTTTGAGTTAAGTCTCACCCAGATTCTTTTCCACCTTCCATAAAAACAACCTCTAATCGATATTTTCAGAGTTACTTCAAGTGCAGCAGTGTAAGATGGGGGGAGAGTCAGCTCTGGGCACAGAAAGCTCAGACCTGTGCAGAGCACAGACCCAGCCCTGCCAGACAGCACGGCTCACAGGCACAGGCAGTAAACAAGTAGAAATAAATCAGTCTGTTCCCCCATAAAATTGCTGCCACTTGAGTTGCAGTATCTCACACACTGATACTGTAGATAATTCGGTTTCATTTTGATTACGACCTGTATTAACACCCAAAGTAATAAAATCCTTCACATTCTCATTTTACTGAAGCCAAAGGACAAACCTTCTGCAGTGACATATGGCTCTGCTCCTCTGCAAGTATGTAAGACTGCTTACAAAATCTCCTTGTCTAGCAAAGGATAATGCTTTTTAAAATAAATTACCTGCATTAATTTGTATTTTCCACCAAGAAAACCTCACATATCATCATAATCGTCTATCTATACAGATATATGAGTTCTCACATTGTTTGCACTTTTTTTTCTCCTTTAATGGGGTGATTTTGGACTATGTCATTGATTATATAGCTGTAACATGCAATTTTTTCCAGCACAAGAGTCAGCTTGGGGCTCTCAGACTGCAGAGCAATTCCTGCATAGCTCAAACTACATTAAGAACAGTCTAGGGGACATGAATTGAGATGAGACCAAGTTTTGCAGAACTTTGAAAACAAGAGGTATTTCATAGCTGATTAATGAAGTGCAACTTTCAACCTCAGAGGATTTGGTATTACATACAGATTTATTTTTTTTTAATCCAAAAGCTTTCTCTGTGATGTGTGTATTGATACACGGTTGCATAAACTTTGGGATACTCACTTTGATTAAAGACTCACCTGCTCTTTTCCAGGCTGCATAAATTCCTCTCCATAGCCCTGCAAGATGACCAGCTGCTATGGGGAGAGCAGAGATTACTCTAGATCTCTGTTCTAGGAGCAAGAACTGACACTTCCACCTCTGTGAGGCCAACAGAGACACAAAACCATGGTCCCCAACATCCTGCAGGAGATTTCCATAAACAGCTCCTTGTAGGATTTCTGTGTGGCCAGGACAATATTTTCTTTTGTGTGATGGGAAAGTATTTCTCTGCTTAAAGAAGCAGGTTCAGATTTTAAAAATTAGGCAAGAAAAGGTGAGAATAAAACTATTTATGCCTCCACTTGTTTTTCCGTCTAAAAGCTATACTTCTGAAAATAGCCAATTTCAGGTGAAGAAAATTCTGTTGATTCATTATTTTTAATAAATCATCTTCTACCTGTGCCAACAATTTCTAAATAGCAAACAGGATGTGAACTGCATGACATACAGGAGTGGATTTTGTTTAGCAAATGCTTAATGTCATTGTCATGGTTCCTAAGAAGGCAGCTTGCAGTGGCACTGAAATTTGCAATTAGTGCAGCTTAATTAACAAAAACCCATTTCCCATTTACATCTACTATGGAGACATTCCAGTTAAAAAAGGAAATATTTATTCCTGTACTACTGTACATGAATGAAATGCATGATGAAAACCCCTTTAGCCCTAGAATTTTGAACTATCATTTCCTTTGGTCTATGATGAACTAATGAAGTCATTTTCCCCATAACTGGGGAGAAATCATGAGGTATTATTTGAGCCAGCTGATCTGCATCATTTGTGGGAATCTTGTCTAAGCAAAGCAGGAAGGAACCACAACATGAACTTCACAAGCCATTGCAGCCCTGTGAAACCACATCATGTTCTAACCCAGCCAGAACTTAAGCACCAAACAGCTGCTTGTCACTGCCCTCCCAGCAAGATGGGGGGAGGAGAATCAGTAGGGCAAAAGCAAGAAAACTCCTGGGTGGAGATAAGAACATATTAATAATTGAAATAAAATAATAATAATAAATTGTAATGAAAAGAAAAAGAACAAAACAAGAGAATTAAACCCAAGAAAGACCAATGGTGCAAATGAAACACTCTCCCAACCACCAACCAACTGATGCTCAACCAGTCCCTGAGCAGCAGCTCCCAGGTTATGACACTGTGGGATGTGGGACATGCCTGGGGCCAGCTGGGTCCCCTCCCAGACTCCAAAGGTCTCCCAGACTCCTCCCCGTGGGGTCACATGAGGAGCCGAAGAGGCATTGATAGTGTGCAAGCCCTGCTCACCAGCACTGAGAACATCCCTCAATTACCAACACTGATTCCAGCACAGATCCAGCTCAGCCCCATACCAGCTACTGGGATGAAATTTAACTCCAGCCCTGCCCAAGCCATCATGGTATGGCCTCTCAGAATTCAAGAATTTGTTACTGTCTTGACAAAGAGATACTTGGGGATAGAAAAAGAATTCTTTCTGTCAGACTGATTCTTCCCAGAGATTTTTGAGATGAAATCGCATGTTTTAAGCCCCAACTTTCTTGCCTTCTAAAATATGCCATTAACTTCTATGCCAGTCATAACTTATTTTCAATTACCATGCCAACAAAATACATTGAGACAAGTAAATCTTTTTGGCATTATATGTGAAGGGTAATATTTCACAGAACAAAATAATTTTAATCAATGATCTTATTTCTGGTAGGGAAATAACCAAAACTTTGGGGCTGGTATAAATCTCTTGAGATACTTGAAACAAAGCTGAGAGAGAAGGCCTGACTTCTAATTGGGAATGCAGTGGATCCAGAGACATGAAATGGGCACTAAGTGCCTGATTACCATTTTAGTGAACATGCATTTATAATTTGTACTGCAACATTAAGCACATCCATCACTCCTTTGCCACTGAGAAAAACAGTGAAAGAGGGATCCTTTTCTGCCCCAACTTCTTTCAGAGCTCTCTGTTTCTTCAGTTATAATAATTTCTGCCTCAGGTGTTTGTGTGGGGAGCTCTAACTGCAGGAGCAGAAAGACAATGGAGAAAAGAAATCTCAGACAACTTCAAACATTTGTAACAAAAACACTGTGTGGAAGTTTTACATATAAAGTTAGATTTACCATAACAAAACTGAAATTAATAAAAAAGAATTTGAAACATGGAATATGACTGGTATTTCTTAACTGTGTATTGATCCATTTTTTCTCCAACTAGTATTCTAAGAAATTTTAAGTAAGGAAAAAAAATAAGTCAAAGAGTTTAAAAGTCAAATATTTCTAAAGCAATCATTCACCAAACGCATCAATCAAAATTACAGGTCAAAATTGAGAGGAAACTCTTCTAACAGGTACTGTCAGTGAAAGAACAGTTTGTTCCATTAAATTACTCAGCTTAGGCCATCACCAAAATTCCCCTAATATGAATGCAAGTTGTCAGCAGAGTAGGAAGTCTTAATTATTGCAAAAATCTAGTAAAGCCACACATCTCTAACTTGGAAGTGAAACAACATCTTAGAAAGAGAGATTCTATCAGAAGACTAACAGGAGATTTATAATCCCCAAGAGTTTTGAGGATTTTTTACGTCGCAGTAAACAAGAAGCTGTCAAGTTTCTACTTAAAGCTTGAAAATTAATTAAAATTTTACATTTAAAAACAAAAACACTACCATTTTGAAAGCCACTCCTCATCCAAAGAAAACAAATTGATTTAATTTTGGAAATACAAAAGCCATTTAAAGTGCTTCCACTGTGACTGGGTATTGCAGATTGCTCTCTTTAAGTGTTCAATAAACTATGAAACTATTAGCAGTCTTGCCACCCAAAAATCCATTCATCAAATTGTCCCCCGATACCTTTCCTATCTTAACCTCACAGAAATACAGATGCAGCAGCATAATGTGGAGTAAAGAGAGAGGACTACAGGACAGAGACAAAAATTTGAAGCAAGGTCTCAGTAGTTTTCAATTCCCCTAAATCTATTTTTCCCTACCAGTACATTATACCTTCTGGTTGGGTAATACACCTCTTTCCCATCTACTGTAGATTTTATGATAGAGAAAACATCAATTGCAGCTCAATAACAGCAGCAAAAATAGACATTTTTGCCATTGAAAAATTGCAGTGTGCAGCTGTACACAATCATACCTATCCTGTTGCTTCCAGGAAAAGACTGATACAACCTTATCTCTGGAAGGCTCAGTGAGATTATGTAGTCAAAAGTCTAAATACAATCTTAAGAGAGTTATTATTAAATAGAATAAATTAGGTACACATTTAAACCTTTTCATCACACTGCACATTCATTACTAACACAAATGTTTAGTGCATTACATTTTCCATTGCACCTTGAAGAGTTATGAGTCCAAACATGAAATGTTGTACTCCCTTACTCAGCCTCACCATCCACTGCAGTTACCAGCCTTAAATCACACTGATCCTACCACAGGGCACTAGAGGAACATGCTGACACAGCAGTAAAAGCTACCAAATATTCTCAACTTGTGCAGAGCAGCAGCCAAAGCTATTTCAGTAAAGACCAAATTACAATAAATAGTTTGGGACCATAAAATATATTTATTGTTCTGCCTACCTCTAGAGCAACTTTTGTTGCTGTTGCCATGGGGTTGGAGGGAATGAAGGAAAACTCTGGTTAAATTAAAGGCTTGGAATGCCATATAATGCAGGATGACTTTTCATTAACAGGTCTTTACCTGTTAATCAACAGCGCCATAATTAGTCCACTTACAGATTGTTCTTGTTTATTGAATGAGGACATATAACAATAAAAGCCTCTCACAGTTCTTTATTACAAAGCATTTGTTCTAAACACTGGAATAAAGAGAGGATATATTTTCTCATTCCCTTTGGAAGAATCAATCTAAATCAGGAACTCTAATAGTAGGTACACAACCTGGGAAAAAACATCTACATTATTTATTTTAAAATATTTTTTTAAATAAAAAGAAAATGTTGAACCTCTTTAGTACATCTATTTAAAACAATCATGGTAATTAAAAGGTATTTTTGTATATTATACATCTATGGTTTCCATGTGCATAAACTTGCAGCTCCTTTAGAATATTTTCAAGTAATACCTCCTTCCTTGGCTTCTTACTTGACAAAATGGATGTCAATAATAACTGATCTATTTTTCACACACAATCTGTCTTGAGACAAAACAAATCCCTAACTCATGCAGACTCATCACTTTTGCTCTGCTGCAGTGGATACACTTTGATGTGAACCATGTAGCAAAGTTTTCTATTCATTTCTCCTGTAGTTTCTGAGAAGCTACTTAGCCAGGATCACAACATCCTCCCCCTGAAAACCAAAAAAATGTTTTCCTATTATGTTTACTGAGTAAAGGCAGGTTGAGAGTCAAAAACTATTACTGCTTGTCAAATGCTATGAAGTCAGAAACAAAATGATGTTCACTAAATGATTATTGTAATGCAACAGCAGTCAGGTGATGCAGAGTTTGTGCAGCAAATAGGGGGAAGATTTTTAAAAGAGCATTTGAAGAAAAAAGATAGAAAAACAGGAAAAAATAAAAGGGACCTTCTGAACAGAAAAGCTTGTTATTGTGAAGAATCATCCAAAAGAATGTTATTCAGAATATGCTTAAGAAATCTACAGCTTTGCCTCCTACACACTCAAGAAAATGCAGAGAGTGAATAGTCATTCATTAATGTCCTTGCAAAATTGGTAAATCTGGAAATTTATTTGATTTGTGACCTCATGTCTTCAGCTTATGTACTATAAGACAGGATTACTGAAGCTTTCAAAAAGAAAGAGAAAGCAGTATGAATATTTTTAGCACAATTTTCCCAAGCAGGGGATGGGTTCAAACTTTTCTAGCCTGCCTTCTTTTAGACACTCTTCTCAATGTCTCAGTTAAATACCAAAGTTCCTCAGTAATTAATCTGATTGACCCAACCAACCACTGCTACTGTAGTCACTGATATTTTGGGGGACAAAGGCAAACACCTTCTGACAGAGAATAGATGAAGCCCAAAATAAGCAAGTAGCTGTTAAGCACTTCATTTTTGGAATGACATATTTTTAATCAATTGGAATGCTAAGTAGAAGGTATCCTTTAACACCAGGAGAAAAGGCCCTGTCTCACTCAAATCTGAGGCTGCCCAAAAACCACATTACAGTTGTGTAGCCATCACTGCCAACTCATTTCATATCTCTTTTCTTTTGACAGTTTATATTACTACCTTTTGTTCATAAAAAAATGTATGCTTTTTCTTTGCTTGGGTTGTTTTTCTCTTACTGAAGGTGAAGAGCTAAAGAAAAAACTGTTATTCTATTTTTTCAAAAGCTACAACCAAACGTCTTAATCATGAAGTGAACTACACTTGTGAATGTCCCTTGACACAAGAAGAGGACAAACTATGATGGATTTGGAGCAGAGGCAAGCTGCTGCAGTGTCCCTCCAAACCAGGATTCATTTGCTTTCCACCTCATTGCCAGAACATTATCCCTTGGCGTTCTCTTCTTCTCTCCAGACCACACTGTCCTTTTCAGGCTCTCGTGTTTCATCATTCATCAGGCTCAAACTTTACTGAGACACCCTAATGCCTTGATCAGACAGGTTGTACTTTTCCATGACCTCTCAAATGTTAAAATATTTTTTTTAGTGTCATACAATAGTGAAATAGGGAACATCTCTGAACATGCCCAAAGAACATATTGCTATGTAGCTTACCCTTAAGGTGCTAATCCACCACACACTGGTATCTACATGATAAAAACAATATCTCTAATACACAAATATATTTTCATGGAACATTTGGCATGCTAGTTTAGCATACATGTTCAGAGTTACCCCAGATTGTATATATAATGCCTACATGTCCAAAAAACAGCAGGAAAAAAGATTTGGTTGTATTTTTTTAATTAACACGTCTTGTAAGGCTGAAGACTTCATATCACCTCAAATATTTCAGGGATAAATACTGAATATTAAAAAAAAGAAAAAAGGCAACTCCAAATTTCAGAATTTTTATCCTATTTAATATCGCACTATTACATTAGACTTTAGAGATTCTTCTATCTTATCACCACAAATGCATAATTTTGCATAGGGAGATACCAGATAACTATGGCTGTTCTCCAGTGATGTCAAACCTTCCACCACACACACCCCAATCAGCAGGGGGGGGAGATGGAATCTTATAATCAAAATTCTTGAACTGAACAAGAAAATGCCCCCAGAATCACTCAAAACCACACTGGTTAAACTATTTTCTTACAGTGCTTGCCCTGGTTCTACGAAAGCCAAGAAAATGCATTACCACAAGTTACAACACTAAGATAGAACTAAAGCTTCCTTGTGACAACACAGCAGAATTCTTGCCTGAGCTCTGAGCAAAAGCAGGTCTGTCCACATGAAATAGCACTGTGCAGCACTCAGCAGCTCCAAAACTTATTTACTAGCACAGGACACAGAATATAAAGGATTACCTGTGGCTGGAGATTAATGGCTGCCTCTCACCCCTGGTGCTGAGCAGCACACTGCCAGTGAAGTCTCAGCAATGCTTTTCTGCCCTGCAGGAGCTGCACCTTGAGATTCTCCACAAAAAGAACCCCCCACAAAGATTTTACAGACAGCTGGGGCAGTGGATAATCACAGTTGCATTATCACACTAAACATCTTTTCCTGAGAGGAGTAACTTCACCTTTGAGCACTACTGCAATTCTAAAGCCAGTTGTGCTGGGCATTTCTGTCCCACCATCACACAGGCAGCTTTAGCACCACATTGAGACAAACACAAGACACAAATACACAGTCTGGAAGATAGATGGGGCTTTTCTCAGTGAGGAAAAAACCCTTACCACACTGTTTCAAAGTAAAGGAGGTGAAGTCACCACTGCATTGACATTTTGACCTTAAGACTTAAATGTTAATTCTTCACCTCCAGTACCTCAAATAGCTCAGGGGAAGTGAGAGATAACACACAAGAGAACACAGGCTAATGGGAAATTGGAAGTCTTCCTCCCAAACCATCTCCATTTCATGTAGCTGTTCCTATTACACAACTGTCACACAATCTGATGAAGAACAAGTGTGGGGAACATAAAAAATTGAGCCAATTTCAATCCTGGTGTTTATTCCCACAAACTTGTTTCAAAAGGTGAGTGCATTTCCTTAAAAATTATAAAGTACTCCTAACAACTGAGACACCATCTTCACATCCACGGATTCTCGGGAATATTTAGGTGTTATTTTGTTAAACTGTTTGATTTCAGTCGAATGAAGTGTGTAAATACTTCTGAAGATGTGGATTTTCAGAATACCATTATACAATGGCAGATTTTAAGCTTACTCCTTCTTGAGTACCACACAAGATTGTGACTTCTGACATTTCTTATTCAAAGCATATTTTAAAAAATTAAGTGTCAGACTAAAAAAGTCCCATTATTTTGTTGAACTGGTACAGAAGAACCACTGGAAGTAAATCCTAATATTTAAATAATTGGTGAGGTTTTTGCAACAACAAACATCCATGTGCAAACATCCATACACACTCATTTAGTTCAGAATTCAGGTAAGAAATGACATCAGGTGGCATCTGAACTTCAGTTATTTGTGAAGAATCCCCACATCCTTGAAAAGCACATAAACTCCTTACAGACAATACAGCAAGTGCATGCAGAGGTACCACTTAGTGTTATTCCTCAGAAGTCTGAATTTAGTTGTAACAAGCACTGATGCCCACTGAAAGGGCTCAGAAAGCTTAGGCCCAGATTTATAGCATCATTTGACAAAAATTCAATAGCTTTTGGAGAGCAGTGCCTTGCCAACGCAGATGTTGCCGCAGACATCTGTTAGCTCAACAATGCTGAGGTGCATCTCCCTGCACAATCCCACCCTACCAGGCAATGGTCTGGAAAACCTCAAAGCAGAACACATTAAGTTCAAGAAACCATTTCAGGGATCCTGACTTCTCTCCCTTATCATCTGTAGCACATGTTTACCGTTTATGGCTCATCACCAGCACACGCAATCACTTACACTCCAAATGTTCAAGGAGCTCTGTAGCTGAGGAAGAAAATGCATTAATATTCTGAACTACCTGCAGAGATCCGGGCTTGCAAAGGTTCATGGTTTTGTACTGTAATGCCTGGGTGCCTCTGCCACACCGTGCTAACCTAAGTCCCTCCTAACAAGTGCAGCTTGCATACATAAAGCAATATTGATTCAGCTGTGCAGTGCTGTTTGCCCAGCCTTTCAGAAGCACAGCTTCTCCAAACACTGCTGCAGACATCAGAGCTGTCTTCCGAGGAGAGGGGAGGTGTTTGTCAGCCAGGCTTGGCTTAACCACGCACTCTGCGCCAACGACTGCATTTAATTAACTTCCCTTGCTTGGCCTCACAGAGTTGTTTTCTGCTATCTGATCTTGTCTGCATGAACCCCGTTCTGATTTCATGCAGGAAGGAGGATTGCAGCCACAGCCTCTTTCGTAAATATAACTGCCCTGACTTATAAAGGATGTGTTGATAAGAGCAAAGATATCATGGTAGCCATGCCCGCACAAAGCACAGCACAAAACTGCTTTCTGAAGCAAAATACCTGGAGATTAAAGCTGAAGGAAAGAATGGCACCCTTCTAAATGAGCAGTTCAAACAGTTTAATAAAGAGAGGACATAAGGGATGGTTATTTTGAAATGAACACTTATCTGTACCACATGGAGTCTTTCCCAGTGGCACTGCTAGAATTCAATAGCACAATTTCATGAGAAAGAATAAGAACTTGTCTTTGTTTTGCTGTTCACAGGAGCCAGTTTGTTTAAACCTTCCAACAAGGAAGATAAACAAGCTGATGTTTTACATGAACTGCTTTATCTGTCACTTAAAATGCAAAACAAAACATGACATATTCCTGCTTATCCCGCTGTACTAAATTTAGTATATAAATACAAGGACTCTTCAAGGGTAAGCAAAGGATTTCTGTCGCAGAGATCCTTTAAAAATTCCTTCCTGATGCTTTTTTCTTTCCTTTTCATACAAACACATTCTAGGCAGAGCTGTTAAGGAAAAAAAATACACTCACAGGCAAACTCTTTTGCTTGAACTTCTAACCCAGACAGCAAAGTGTCTGTGAAGGTGTGAAAGCCATATCCCTCTTTACCCAGAGCTGTGTCACTACACATACCATCACTGCAAATACTAATCCTGACGTTATTTTCCTTCTATATATCTTCTTTAATTAAGATGTTATTTGCTTCCTTTTTTATCTGTAACAGCTTTTCACAATTTATTGGGGGGGGGGGGGGGGGGGGGCAAGCATTTCCAAGCTTATAGTATGCCAGGTTACTTTCTATCAGAGACTGCAGCTCACAGGCATATTCACCTTTCCCATCACCCTTTTTAGCTGCAGGCTTTCAAGCTTCAAGCATTTTAGATGGGTGAAAATGTCAGTTCCTCCAACTCTAAGAAAGAAGCAATGATGTACCAGAAGATAAATAAACGACATCTAAGTCCAGGAAAACTAACTCAGTCTTTTTGCTTAGCTTATCCTTATGCCATTAAAATTAACATGAAACAATATGTTCTGTTTTAACCACTTGATGAGTCAGTGCAGCTCAGAAAACTGATAAAAGGTTTGTGGAAATCAATTAATATTGCATGAATGCTGCTGGAGCTATTAAACAAGCATAAGCAAGAACCCATCACTGAAGCCAAAAGAGACCTTTATACAATGAGAGAAAGTGGCAGAAAAGTCAACAATCATTATTCCAGCAGGTCCTTTGCCCTGCTAAAATGGCATTTGACCCAAACAGATGTAAGCAGCCCCTATCTCTGATAGAAACAGTTATGCTGCTTATCTCAGATCTTACAATTCTGTGACATTGCTTTTAACAATACAAACCCCATTCTTTTAACAGCATTTTTTTTCTTCATGGAAAGGAAAATTTATCAAAATCTTTCAGTAAAAATCTCTCTTCAGAAGAAACGAGAAGGGAAGAAGAGTAGGGGATTTTTTAAGCTATGAAATAGCTCAGTTATTGGTGTTTTGTCTATGCTTTCTCAAATGATGTATGAAATACACTTGAAATCTACAGATGATGACAGATATGAGACAGCAAACACTGTGACTTATGTCTTCAGTAGGCAAACCTAGCTTTATTTCTGCAAATGTGGTCAGTTTCCTCTGCCTCTGCTGGAAGCAAAAATCAGAATTATCAGCCTTCCTGCAGGAGTCAGAAGCAGATCTGCAGATCACATGCTACCAAAAAGCAGCTGCTGTTTCTTACCCACTTTCACACTGTACTTCAGAAATACCCACTTGTGTGACAAGAAAGGAGGCAAAGCTTTTCTAAGTAAGCTCTGCTTCTGAGCACAGTGACCTCCACAAACTTCACTTCCTGAAATCTCAGCCCAGCAAAGCACTCCAATTTTAATATATCAAAATTTCTGAAAAATTTCAGAGCTACAAGTGAATCAAGCAGCACTTTGGGCAGGAAAAAATGTGAAGGATTGCTCAGAAGCAAGAGGCCAACTTCCTTTCTTCTACATATAAAAAAATTCTGATAGTTTTTTAGTACTTCAATGTATGATCTCCCAAAGATCCTGTTGATTTTCTCAAGAATGATTTATCTTCAGTTGCATCAAGGACAGCATTTAAAATACATGCTAGATAACATTTGCCCAGGGGGACAAAAAAGAAGGAACTATTTTACAGTTACTGACGCTGTAGACACTTTGACAGAACCCCTGCAAGTATTTTTTTAAAACAAGATCAGACATTAGAAAATATTATTGATCATCTGTCTTACTCAATAATGAGAATTCTTTAAGTTAGTTATGCCAAAGCATGAGTAGTTCTGCAGAAAAAGTCCATTCAAATTCAAAGATACAAATTCCATCATTTAATTCTGCATGCTAAAGAGTGTCATAGGGACATTTGACAAACTGCACCTTCATCTAAGAAAACAAGTAGAGCAAGAAGTTAGGAAGCTACTTTTATAGAAACAGCAAAGTCTTCAAAAGAAAGATCCCTTAAATTCCATCATCTGTTGCATAAATTGCCCACCATGCATTTTCTGCTGGATATAACAGCTGCCTATGATTAAACCTGATTAAATCTGCTTGCACTGGGGAAGACTCCAGCCTAGGCACTGGAAAATATTGATAGTGAGCAAAATTCAACCTGTACTAATCTGACACTGCCCTTCCTGGTGTCAATCATGGGAATTATCAATACAAAAGTCATACAAATTTGCATTTGTCTGAGGTTAAACAATACTGGAAATTTAATCTTATTTCACATTAAATGCTCATTAGCTAAACCTTATTAATATCTTAATTTATTAATAGATCCATATTACTCTTTCTGTGTTTGATGGAAAACAAAACTTCTCCTTTATAATATGATGTCACAAACAATTTCACGTACAAGACTTAATTTAAATATTAACCCCCATATTACAGATATACATATTGCCATATATTTCTATGCCAAAACACACTAATAAAACTACTCCCTCCTTTAATCACATATACACATTTTATAACTGTTATTGTTTCAAACACCTCTCTCAAAACATCCTCTGTTCTTCATTGAGAATTAAGTCATTTCATATAGCACATTTCCAGTCTTCAACTATTATTAGAAAGCATCTTTTGTACTATTCCATTAGCCTCATTTATATGTTGTGTTGGCATTTTGGACTTACTGAAAATAAATTATGCAGGACAGCAGAAGAAAGCTGTTTCTGCCTAATTCAAGTAAAATCATAGAAAAAGGAAGCAGCATAATCAACAACTGCAGTGTTCCTTGGAGACTTTCTTATTGTATAAAATAATCTTTTGAAGAAGAGGACACTGATAATTACGCAACATCATCCTCTAAAAAGAGGAATCAACTGAAGGCAACAAAATAGTTATTTTCACCCATATTAAGACAAAATAAATGCTGGCATATTTCAGTGCACTTAATTAAATTTAAACCTATTTCACATAAAAGTAAATGGTTTTGCTCAGGGTTGAGAAAAGAAAAATTTCATAGATTAAAAAAAAAATTAACTGCTGACCAGAATAGTCATACCTGGTACTTTTCTTTTCCCCTCCTTCTCTCTCACATACATTTTTGGATTACTGAATCAAACATACAGAAATTACAGAGGAGAGCACAGATCAAGCATCAAAGTAAACCTGGAAGACTTACCATTTACACAGACTTCAAAAGACTTGCAAAGGTCATCCTCAAACAGGCAGCCTAAAAACACAAAAGAAAGGTAAAAAATTAATAAAGGTTTCAAACTGTGGACAATTAGTGCATATTGAAGACTTGTTAAATCCTCTGAAAAGTCAGACATGTTCTTGGCCTTGGGAGTTCATACTGGGCAGCAGAGGAAGTCCAGAACAGGTCTGATTAGACAGCACATCTTACAAACTGGCCATATCCAGAATAACCTTTGATGTTTTTCCTCTCCTCATTCCTCTACTGAAGGCTTCCATGCATGTCTCTCTCATTAAGTAATTTATGTTCTCTTAATTTTGAGCACACTATAACACCATAGCACAGTAATGCTGCAATACATTGTAAGAATATACACCAAGAAACCAAGAGCATCCTGACAGTATTGCCACAGCAATGAGACAAGACCATAAATCAGCCTAGAAATTGCTCAGATTAAGCTTGGGTTTAGTAACTGCAACCACTGACCATGCCTAAGACTTCAGGAGTGCTAAATCCTTGGAGAAAGGCTTCCAAATTAAACCATCCCTACCAACACCCTAATACCTCACAGACAGCTGACAAATCAATATAGGTCCATGAAAAATATCCTTGGATTTTTTTTTATTTAAAATAGGAAATTTGATCCTGAAGTTGCTGCTTGATGAGCCCCTACAGCACAAGTTCCACTCTTCACCAGAATCATCCAGGCTGGCAATCCCAGCTCTTTCACTTGTACACATCTTCATGGATAAAGTATTCTGTTCCCTTGTCACCAAACTGTCCTGCTCCCTTGGTGTCACCCAACCAGGTATTGAGACAACAGTGATCTTGCTTTTATCCTCAACCAAAATTAGTCCCTGCTGATAATTGTGAAGGCAGCAGGAAAGTGGGCAAGATGTGTCTCTACTCTGGTCATTCCACACTGGGGCACAGGGACAGGTTCAAAGGCTCATGTGAAACATCCTGCAACTGCTAAGGGTGCTCACTTTGTTTATCCAACCCACAGTTTCTTTATTTTCTGACAAAGCTAAAGGGCTAGGACTGGAGCAAATCTGAGGAATGAAGCTCTATGTTGGACACAAACACATTTTCACAATTAACACTTTTCATTTTCCTGGAAAATATCTTATTTATAACTGGCCACACAGAGTTTTGATATTAAAAAATATTGAACTTTTCCACACCTTGCATCAAGAAACCAGCCAGGAACTACACCAGATCCAAACAAATGAGCAAATCCTCTCTCCCCAGCCATGCCTATCTCCATGAAAGCACAAAGTACAGCACCTCTAATCACCAGGGAGGCCAGTGGATATGTAAGATGTCCTTAGAAAAAGAACTGAAAGGCTCAGAACTCTCTGACCATGATTTACCTGGCTCCTCATCCTGCTAAAAGAAAAGTTTTGGTGAGATAGAGTAACTTAGGAATTTCTGAGAAGCCTTTCAGCAGATAACTGTATTAGCACATCATTAAGCCTGAACTAATATGCTGTGTGTCTCAGCAGGATTTAGCAGCACATGCTAGGTCTGAGCTGGACAAGCCCAGCTATGTAAATTCAAGACATGTTGAAGAACCAAGAGACCTTCAGATCCATCCCACAGCTGCCTGCAAAAACCACATACACATAACCTTACACAGATCTACAACATGCACACAAATGAAAGAGTTGTTTCATCTTTTACCCATGCCCCAGTAAACTGTGGATATACATTTGGTACCTTTTGAAAGGGAAGTTTCAGACCAGGAAAGCTTATTCACACAGAGTATGGCAGAGTGGCATGTGCCCACACAGAACACAGTGTGGGGTTTGTAACATATTCTCAAGATGTTGATGATTTTTCTCCACACAAAGAATCATTTGAGTATAAGAATCATTTGACCTGAAACAGTGTCTGGAAACTCAATGAAAACACCTGACTGCAGCCCTGCTACTGACCCAGCCAAGCAGGAGGATGCCTGAGCTGTACATTGACTCATAAAGGGCATCAGACAAGAACAATTACAACACATCCACACAGAGCCCACAGCACAAGAGTCTAATTAAAAGAATAACAATGCTCACTTTAGCAAGGCATTCTTGCAGAAAAAAAAAATAAAGACTTCAAGCACCAATATAAATGAACTTGGAAATGTATACTTTAGTGTTCCTGTTTCCAGAAATCTGAAGTTAACTCTTCTAAATAAAAAGGTTTTATGGCTAGGAAAAATCAGTATTCCTTTTTTTTCCTCACAGATTAAAAAAAGAATTAAAACTAGAAACCTGAAATATCTGTGTCCAGCAAAATGCTGCTGAATTTTTCCTGTGATGGAGGGAAGACAGGCAGTTCTGTAGTTATTTCTCATCCTGCAGTGCTGTAGAACCAAAAGGTGTCAGATGAGAAGTTGCAGCCAGGAATATTTCTAGTAGAGTGACACGTTAAAACAGTGACAGGTTCACCTGACTCTACTCATTTGAAGCACCTGAGAGCTGGGATTACAACAACCTGCTGTCTTTAGCCACCTGCCAGAGACAGGCCATCCTATAATAATACTGATATTCTCAGGAGCAGAAAAATACAGATACAAAATGAACAAAACAAGCCTGCTTAGGTACAAAGAAATCAACAGTCACACTACTTCTATACAGAATTCTGATGCTGCTTTATTGACTGATACATTTTCCATGAAAAGCACAAAAGAAAACTGGCATTATCATGTTTTAGTTTCTCTTTTAATAACTGTTGTTTATTTGATGTTCACTGCAGCAAGGAATCTGATGCAATCAGACTTATAAACCCATGTCTTGAAGAGCAAATTAACAAAGCCAATGCATAGCAAACTATATCCATGTAGGATTACTCTAAAATAGACAAGGACCTCCAAAATGCCTTGGAAAATATTTTGTTTCAAGTTATTTATTGCTAGAGCTGATGATTATGCATATTTCACCCAACCAGTCAATATGCTAATTTAGCTACTAATTTATCTCCTGCTATTTGCTATAACACTAAGAAGTATCATATTTCATTTTAAATACCATCTACCCACTATTAGTAATGGTGGTAACAAGTCAACTCTGACGAGTGAATGGTATCATCTCCAAAATATATTTAATTCAGGCCTTATGGGAGCAAAATCACATTGCATTTTCCATCAAAAAAAAAAAACAAAAACAAACCTCCCTACACAAAAAACCTCCCAGTACACATAAACTGTTGATACATTACTTTCAAACACCAAACCTAAAGCCCCAATCTCACTTCACACAGCAGCCCTGAAATAACAAAGTCTCCACATAATTATCCAACATACCTTGCCTTGCTAAATGTAGAATTTAAAGAGTTTTCTTACCTAACTTGCATTGAAATTCAACCCTTTATTAACACTTGCATGATCTCCACATCTCAGTAGTGACAAATCAAGTTTATATAGTGTATATAATGTACACTACAGTACATTTTCATAGTGCATTATTAAATAGCCACAAAAAGAGATTCCATAGGGCCTTGAAAAATTTTCTGCCTCCCTTTCCTCCCCCCTCTATATCCCCAGTGCTGTTTCTCAGAAAGGCAGTAAAACATAATCACAAAATTCTGGTGCAGGTACAGGACCTAAAAGTTTATGTTTCTTTTTTACAACTTATTCTTCTCATGAGACACTAATAAAACTATCTCCTTCTCTTCATCATACAGCAGTTCTGCTTTCCTAAAGAAAAAAATGGCAAAGTTTAAATTGCACTGGAACATATTGTTTGTTTTGACTTATACAAGGAGCCTCTGAAGGTTAGGACAGTCAAGGCAGCAGATGAAGTCACTTGATCTTCATCTAGAGAAAACTGCAAAAATTCTCTTATAAGGAAAATATTTTTTTAAAAACTGACATTGACTGATGATTCAAATAGATTATATTATGTTTATTTCTCTGTCCTTTCCCCCTGTTAACCAATTCATGATAATCCTAAACTAAACCTCTCTCCCAAGAATGCCATCAATCTTGTAAGCATTTTTCTAAATTAAAATTTAGAAGTAGGTCATAGATCCTGTTTATCAAAAATTTTCTTATAATCATCAAAACAAAAAGCCAAATAACAGACAAAAATGGCTACATTTCTTCTGAAACTGGGAAAATACATACCTTTTAAGGATCTCTACCTTTTCCTTTCACTCTCTTACCACAACTTTCATGGAAGCACTTAATGACTCTTTACATCTACAGACCTTAACAACCCCTGGCCCATCACAACATTTCAGCCAGTATATGTTCCCTTAATGAAAATATGCCAACAGTCTTTAACATTTTAATAGTCCAGAATGAAAATGCAACCCACATTTATCTGTTTATTTCACATTTGGCTGCAAGATGTGGTCAGGAGACCTTGCAGGGTGAGCTCATCACTGCTGGTGAGGGTAAGAATCAAGAAAACACCTGGGCAGGTCAATGCCTCCTGGGGTCTTTAGCCCCAGCTGTGGAATACTCTAAATAGTGAGTCACATGCTTATTTTCCTATAGCAGGATTAATAAATATGGTCCAATAATTACATTTTAGAAGTGCTCAACTCACACAACTGTGATAGCTTTAACTGAAAAAACACCAAGATGATGCCCAGCAATAGTGAATGATAAGAATGAAACAAGGTTTCTTGCAGAAAACTGATGGGAGAAGTCATCTGTTTGAGAGAGAAATATTCTGCTCACTAATAGAGGTGAGAGATAAATTTGCTCGGTCTGCTAAAGCTGTGATCTATTCAACACATCCTCATCTGTGTGCCACACATGTGTACTTAACAAGTCTAGAATTACCAAAAATTGCAAGAATGTCTGGGGAAAATGTACTTTAAGCTGATCACAGGCTTTAAGCAAATTTCATCCATTTCCTAAACCCTGGGGTTACATAGGTATGGGCACATGCAATGTAAGTCTACACTCGTTACTCAAAACTTACCAATTGCCTGTGAAAAATCAACTGATTAACTGCCTTCCTTTAGTTTCATAATGGCATTCACTATGGTAAAAAAACAGGATATTCCTTAGCCCTACCTTTTAAATTTTCATTCTTATCCCCTTTCTCCCTTGCTTGTTTTTCTGTTCCAAACTCCTCCATTCTCTTCCTGAGAAGTGTTTCTTTTTTAACTCCTCCTCTCCAAGAAATCACTGTCCCACCACCAGGATGCAGCTGCCCCTCCCTGACCCTCCCAAACATGTGCACACCATTCCCAGGCACTGCCCCCACTACACTGTGCCCTCTCCTTTCACTCCTGCAGTTGAGCAGCTCTGTCTCCTGATCAGTGTTGACTGCTGGCAATTTCTGGCAGTCCAGTCCATCCATGCCCACAGGTGCCCTCTATTGTAAAGTCAGCGTGCCCCAACTGAGAAAGGAAAATGATGCATCCGACTCCATGTTCTCAAAAGGGCTAATTTACTACTTTATTATACTATATTATATTAAAGAATACTATACTATACTATACTAAAGAATACAGAAAGGATACTTACTAAATGCTAAAAAGATAACAATGAAAACTCGTGGTTCTTTCCAGAGTCCTGACACAGCTTGGCCCCAGTTGGCCAAAGAGTCACCAGAGTCCAATGAAACAATCACCTGTGGGTAAACAATCTCCCAACACATTCCAAATGAGCAAAACACAGGAGAAGCAAATGAGATAAGAGTTGTTTTCCTTTTCTCTGAGGCCTCTCAGCTTCCCAGGAGAAAAATCCTGGGTGAAGGAATTTTTTCAGAGAATATGAATGCCACAGCCATCCACTTCCCTTCCAGCACATTCAGCCATTCCCCATCTATCTTCCTTCCAGTGTGTGACTGGGAGAGAGCTAAGGGACAGGAGGTAAAAGAAGGGCAGAATTTGCTCTGTCTCGCTACCTCAATTCAGAGCTCTTCAGAGCAGGTGTAGGTTCAGTTACATTCTGGTGTCTCCTCAGGTTCTCAGAATATCCAGAATATTCTACACTGAAAAAGATATTTTATCAAGCCCTCGGAGCCTGTGGTGGTTTATCAACAACTGCTTGGATAATAGTTAAGTGATGAAAGAACAGTAAATCAATGTGGTCAAGAATGATATTAAAGTGGCACATAATACTAAAGGGGTTCTTTTTCCCAAGAGGGAAAGTGAGAAAAATATTGTCAGCATAAAATATACTGAGCTTTGATCTTCTTTCTTCACTCCACCTTTTATGAGTTTAATATGTGCCTGATGTTTTTGTAGTGCTGCAAAGTCTTGAGAGAACGGTTTTTCCCTTTCTTTTTTAATTATGTGCATGTACAAAGCTTCATACAAAGGAGCACTCATCCCTGGTGAAGAATCCAGGCTTTACTCTAATCCAAATTAACAGTCATAAAGATGACAAAAGAAATCCCCGCAGTGGTTAACTGCAGGACTGTGCAATCTTTTACATGAAAAGTTTCCAAAGTAAAGTAAGGAAAGATTTCCCATAAGTGTTACCATATGGTGCTAACACTTCCTCATCTCAAATTTACCCCTTTCTTTCAATCATTTTTCATACACACTGATTTGTATATTGAAATATGACTCTAGCCAGAATAATTCATCACGGAATAGAGTTTTCATTCATTTAGGAAAAATTTCAGTACTAAACCTACAGCCAAGCCTTGCCCCTGAAGCCTCAATGACATTACATAGCAGCACTCAGTTACCTCCTTTATATCACTTGCCCTTCAACATGTATGGATTGGTGCATCAAATAGGCAACATAGTACAGACATGCTGTGTTTATTATTATTATTATTACTTCTCACTGTGTAAATCTGTACTTTGTCCTTTCTGCATTTAGAGGAAAAAAATAGATCTTTTCCTTTGCACATAAGTAGCCCGAGCATGTTGACCACTAAAGAAAGGAATTGCTTTGTAGTGAGACTACTATTAGCTTATCTGATTACTAATGCCATGATTGCAATGATGTAGGGTTTTTCTTCTGGGGAGCACTGAGAAAAGGTCACTACTAAGAATAATTGAAGATGTGAGCAGTAATACCAGGTCATGAAGAGAAGAGAGTCCATCACTAAGAAAGCTTTAGAACAGCATTTGCATTTGCCCAGCACTCAGAAAGTGGCTCATTCACCCTCTGATGAGCCATTTTGTCATTTTTCCACAGTAAACATTAAAAGAACTTGCATTACCTCCTCTGAAAAATTCCAATTCCCCCACTGCTACATTATCTGTTTCTTTAGCAAGACCACTCAAAGAAAAATGGGGAGCACAGATATAATCTGCCAAAAAAGTAGCTCCACTTATATTTAATTATACTGAACACTAACATGCTCTCTATTTATATTGTAAAAAGGAGATTAATTCATTATTGTAGAATAAATAGATGATAATTTAAAAACATTGCAAATATTACCTCTTGCAATCATGACTGAAATCTTTTACCTTTAATTGTTGCAGAAGGGGTCAAATGTGATTTACCCAAGTAACCCAGCCCCAAACAAAAGATTTTTGCCACTTTGGTGTCCCATATTGGGGAAAAAAAAAAGCATCTTGACAGCATAAAATGTAGGATCTGTTCCTTGAAAATTAAAAATTGGTAATTGGAGTACTCAAAAACTGTAGACATAACATCATAAAGGTCAGAGCAGGCCTTCAGTAAATGCAATTAAACACCTTCTGGTCACCAGTTGTTAAAATTGAATTCATTTCTGGGCAGGAACTTAAATCATCTAATGCCCACTGAAATCCCAACAGCAGCTAAGCAAAACTTTCTTTTGTGCCTGGCAGAGATTCTGAAGGCTGAACACCGTTGAGTCTAAATTCCACTTCACTGTTTAAACACATCAAGCAGCCTGATTTTTTTACCTGCCATTGCCTGTAGAATATCCTTGGCCCACAAAATCTGCTGGCAGCAAAACCTTCTGGTATTCATAGCCAAAAGATATAACACTGAAGCTTACATCCAGCAGAGTGTGACATTACCAGCACTGCCTTCTTCAATATCATTGCACACAAGCCAGCAAGCATTGCACTGCAGAGCACTCTGTGATATTTATGCTGTGAAAGAACTGCTGCCATCATTATATCTATCAACCTCATTTTGCCCATCACTAACTGCCAGTCTATTCCAGCATACTTGTTTTACAAAATTGCAGTACAGGAGTGAATTCTAAATCCTAATTATAACACAATTCTAGATGTCTTCCACAGTGAGGGTTAAGACAAGCTGGGTCAAAGAAGTAATGAACCACTAGCTAGAGGAAACAGGAACTCTGTCTGGAGGTTATGTGCTTTGGAAGATAATTCTTTCAGGAAAAATATCCAAAACACTTACATGGTTAAGGAACTTATGTCCTATTCTCTGAAAGTACTCAGTCTTCAAGAGCCAATTCAGTGACAGAAGGGGTTTTTTAAAATGGTTCTTTAAAGTTGTGTCTTCTGTTTTGGGAAAGCTCCCATTATTTCCATAATCAAAGGAAGGAAAAGAGACATGTTTATCATTTCCCTCTAACTAGTGCCAAAATTTTCTTTTCATTACTTGGCAGACATTCTTAATGAGTATCATCTTGGTGCTTAAAAAACATAACCAGAATTTACAGCAATTCTCATGCACTTATATTGCCTCTAAAACCAAGCAATTACCCAACATTTAGGGGTAATATTCCTCTCCCAACAATATCTTAAGCAGACTTCAAAGGCAGAAACCATCTTTTGCAGAGGACCTCTCTGCTGTTATTGGCTTTTATGTTCTGTTTTACTTAGAAAACAGTACAGTATCTTTCAATCAAAGATGCCTGTACTAAGAGCTGCAGTGCCTGTCACATAGGATCTCCTCTATTTTCCTTCCTCAGACTTTTTAAAAAATCCCTCTCCTTATTGCTTCATCTCTACTTCACAGTTAATTTGAGCTGGGTTACAATATTTGGTTAAAATTGCAATGCAGACATGATGAAAGCAGCTTGGAAGGAAAAAAGAAACATGTAACTCCAAGAAGTCTGAAGTGCAAGGAGCTCGTTCAGAATCATTTATTGCAGGGAAGTAATTGTAATCTGGACAACAGCACCCGTGGATGTGGGAGCTACCCTTAGAGAAGAGCTCCAAAAAAGGAAGGCAGGACCCAAACACTGGTCTAAATCTTTTTCTCTGTATCCATCTGGAGGTCTGATAGATGTAGAAAACAGCAAAAATTGTTGTTTGGAAAAACAGCTTCATGCCTTTATCATGTGTTTCTGAATCACATTATAATGTTAATTTAGAGTGTTGAAATCACCTGTGTTCATCTAATGGAAGAGACACTATTATATACACTTGATAATTTCTTTAATAAAGAGTTTAAACAGTCCAGAGCCATCCACATTAATTATTCATGTACTGGAGAAACAAGATGAAAGTCAATGAAGAAAGTCATAGTCTCTTGGAGTTCTTGAGCAAAAAATAATAATATTAGGTATAATTCAATGGACTGTGACATCAAGATTTATCTCTACAATTTGTCCTGGGAATTTCAACTGTGAATGAAGCTGCAGCCTCCTCTAGGATGGAGCAGAGTTATGAGAAACAGGTCAAACAGGGATATTGGTAGCACATCAAAGTTAACAGTTCTTACTAAGATGCCCAAAACTCCCTTTCCACCAGGGAAAAACACCCCCAAAGAATTGTAAAAGTGTTTATCTACTAGATATTTTTTAAAAGCTACCAAGAACTTAGCTGTCCCTATCAATACAAATTATCTCTTGACAAACAATCCATGTGCAGCACCTTGTGGCTTTGTTCAAGTCCTGTTGGGCTGTTGTGTTTGGAACCCCTCCATGGGCATCACAATGACAAGGGACAGAATTAGGACAATGCTTTACTATGCTGATAAAGAATTAAATCTATTCTGTATTGATTCAAAACCCATTGCAGACAGATGTTTAAATTTATCACAGAGTAAAATGATCGTCTCCTACTTACTTTTGTGAAATTACACCTATTTGAAAGAACTGAGAGTGAATGGTCTTGATTTTGACCAGTAATTGAGCTCTAATTACTCCTGACTCACCCTGATGTTTCTGAGGCTGGCAGTAGAGCCAGCTGTCCTAGAATACATCCTGCTGTTGTGTCTGTAAAGCAGCTCTGCCTACTCTGTGAGACCAGTGAGATGTTTTTTTTCCCTAGGCTAGTTGTTGAGAGGCAGCCACAATAATGACACACATCAGAGATGTAGTTAAGAAAAAGCCTAATGATTAAAGCAATTTGGGGAGGAAGCCAAGAAAATTAGAGATGATTCTGAAATATGACAAATAGTGTTCATGCTGAGTAGCACCAGAATTCATCTTCTGTTTCCTTCCTAAAAAGTACACAAAAGACTATTTTTCTCTGTCTGGAAAAGAAGAAAAAAATATCATTAGAAGACTAAACCTCTCAGATTCTAGAAGTTCATCTGTTGCACTCCTTTAAGCACCAAGGAGAAGCTGCACTTAAGCAAATCCATTTATGAAGGAAAAAACATCTGAAGGCTGGATGCTGTCAAGAGTTTATATAGGTGCTTTTCCCCATTAAGAGTAGACAAAAGCCTTTGCTGCACTGTAGCCATAGAGACACCAGCTCTCATTACCTTAGCCTCCAATGCCTGTGGATTTTGATGGAATTGAACTATCTGAGTAGGGAATTAGGGCCCAAATGCCTATTTTTTATTTTTTTTTTAAGTTTATTTTGTGTTTGCTCTTTTTTCTTTGTAAACTTTTATCTCCATATTACAGACTTCTCTGTGCTCATTCCCTATCCTCTCCTGGATATTCTTTGCTACTGGGAGTTACCAGGTAGGAGGCACATAATGGAAAGAGAAAGGAATGGGGATTTTCACATCTCTGTTCACCAATCAGGAACTTCCTCCCAGCTTCCTCCACTGCTCCACCAAGCTGCTCTGAATCTCCAGAGCTGGTTCTGTCTGCTGAATCCAGCCTCTCCCTAGTAACAATAATTAGCCTAGAGCATACATAATGAAAAAAAGAATGAGACTTATTAATTTATAAAGGAATTACCAACATTTACTTCAGAGGGTTTTGTTGTTTTGGTTTTTTTTTTTTTGGTTGGTCGGTTTTTTTTCGTTTTGGTTTTTTGTTTTCGCTTGTTTTTTTCCCTGTATGAAAATATAGAGAACCAAGGAAACTTAGAAAATTGGAAACAGTAAAAGGTACAAATTCAGAAGAAAATACTGGAGGGAGAACAGAGGTAATAGTGAACACTTCACTGTGTAACAACTGAAGAAGAAAAATCTACAAGAAAAGAGGAAATGGAAGAAAATAAGAAGGTCTGAGAAAGGAAGTGCAAGAGAATAATCTGCACAGAAATGTCTGTAATGCACGATGTGTTAAAAGCGATAAAAAGTCCAAGGTGCAGAGATAAGGCAGTGGCAGAGATAAGAACAGCCCTGCATTTCCCTGCTAGCATCTTACATTGACTTTACAGGACTCTGCCTTGGGATTTCTGAGAATTTAGAAGAAAGGGACTCTCTCATTTCTTGGAGGCATCCTGACAACAAAAGTTTTTTTACAATAATCCCATTGATAGTTTTGCAAGTCGCTTCCAAAGATTCATTAATTAAAGACTTGATTTTAATTTTTCCTCTAAAAAATTCTTGATGTTAATATTTCATGAAGTTCCACACATGAGTCTTCAGTCTGCAGTTGACCAGCATTTGCATAATTCTCTGAAATATGATATTCAGCAAGGTTTAGAATCAGTCTGGCACCTCATATGGGAGCCCTCTTAAAAATTCTTAAATTATTCTAATGAACCAGTATTATTCAAAAAAATATTTTTCTTCCTTCAGGATTTGAATTTCAGCCAAAACATTAAAACACAATGTTTAGAACTCTACTTGGAGACTTTCTATTTGATGAATATATTAGAAATTTAATTTTGTGTTGTTTCTGAATCCAATACTCTACAGAAAGCAAGGAACAATGTGTATACAATCCTTTCTTCATCAATGGAGTGTTTACAAAATATCCTAATTATAAGACCTTAAAAGAAACAGACACCAAAAAAAGCAACAAATTAATCACCCTAAAAATCCAAAGCTTTGTGACCTTTATTCTCTATTCTACAACCTATATATCATGCAGCAGAAGTAAAGGCACAAGAATATTAAAATTATGCCCAGATGAGTAAATGATTTTTTTTTTAATGTGCAACCTCATGTGATGTATTCTTTTAAACCAACATGTGACTGTGACAAGAATGCCTGAAAGACCTGAAATAGTTTTGTTAATGGTATGTCAAAAAAAGCAAAATGTGATGTGTTATTACACACTCCTTTGTACAAGGAAGCAGTACTCATCTACTTCTCTTCACTGAGCTTTATTAAAATAAAACTTAACTAACAGATTCACATCAAGCACTGGCCTGTTTTGAGAAGGTGGCTTCAGTTTCCTGCAGGCAGTTGGAGAGTATCAGGTCAAGGACCAGAACAAGAATCTCTGTATCTACAGTTCTCTTCCTTTGGTACAACTTCCTGGAACAATTTTACAGAGGGTACATGGGGAGAAATCATGCTCATGGAATATGAGCTGCATTGTTATTCTGCTCTTGAAAAATGTGCATTGGTAGACTCTTGGCTAAAATTTGGTTCAGGAGAGACTCTGGGTTTTTACAGCTAAGACTTTCTGGCTATCAATTCAACTTGCCTTTGACTATTCATGTGATGGCAGAACAAAAAAATCAAAAAAACCTTTTGGGCCATTTCTTGAGTAATTGCCACAATTTTTAGCAATTTTACATAATTAAAAATAATAAGTTAACACGTAGGCTCAATGAAAAAACAGTCCTCAAGTGGCCCAAGTCTGCTGGAGTCTTACATCAGAGTAACCCAGCTGTTCAACTTCCCAATTTAAACAAGATCTGAGGACGGGAGCAACTGTAAGGAAGGGGGAGAGAGCTGCTCATGGCTGACAGTATGTGGACATAGCTGTATCCTCCCCACCTCTCAGAAAATCCTCACTTTCCTTACACTCAGCAGCTCTGCCCAGTGACATCTGTTGATGTAATAACACACAATTCATGTCGTCCTGGGTTAAAGGTAGAACAGATAAAAAATATAATTACTGCTCAGTGTAGTGCTGCTTTTGTTGTAATACTTTAATTCAATAATGGATATGAAAGTGTCCACAAGCTTCCAAATCACAGCTGGTTACTGGAGACTTTCATAATTCCAGATCTTCCAAGCCTTTACCTGCACTGTTGGTAAAACCTTCTCTAAGGATGCAAGTCCCTTGTTGCCACTTTTTGACAACACTATGACTTTATTCTAACCCATTCTTTATCTCCACCACACCTGCCTAAACCCAGACCCTACAGTTGCCAAAAAGGTCCTTAAGGGCAGGACAGTGACCTTAGGTCATGGATTATCCCACCAGCCCCTACTTTCCCAGAGGTGTGAACACCTTTATTGCTGCTACTGATAGTCTAGTGTAGAACTACAGAATGCCACAGCCAACCTCAGTCTTTTTTCCTCTCACAATCCACATGGCTCACTTCACAACATTTGCCTTCCCAGGTGGATAACTGATTCTTTACCCAGAGGAAGTTAAAAAGAAACATTAAAAAAAGCAACTGAAATATGGCACACAGAAAAACTTATGAGTTCATAACTTCATAGAAGCTTTTTTAATATAATTTTTACTAAAATATCCTAAGAGATTTAGGGTGACTCACAAATGCCTAAAAATATGGAAGCTATTTTCCTGCTGTGTTCTTTTTTTTCCTTTATGATGAAGGGAAGCTAAAAGTACTTTGCTTTTGTTTCTTGTTATTTTTTGCTTGGTTTCTCCCTCCCCTTTCTGGAGAATAATAAAGTACATTATGTTTTCACTTGCAAAGCTCCTGAGTGTGCAGTGCCTGCCCCAGTGGGAGGCACGGCACACAAAAGCACGAAGCACACAGCTGCAATTACACATCAAAGAGGATTGCTAATCTCCCTAACTGCTGCACCTCTGTTCTCCCACCTCCAGTCAGCACCAAGAACTCTGCAAAACTCAGTATCTGCGCTTGTCTTTGCAAACTGCAGGTATATAAATCTGTATTGTACCTGTATAGATACAAATACATTAAGCATGTCTATAGGATATATGCATTTAAAACATATTCATGACTATTTTTATTACTGCTATCACTGCAATAAAATGGTGCTGGAATTTGTTGTCAAAATATTTTCTTCTACCACCATCTGAGATACCACAGGCTGAATATCCACACAGCACTGAGAGATCTGGTAGGAGACTCAGTCCTTTCTGGAGTGTCCGAGACATTAGGCAGAATACCCACAGCACCTGAAACAAGGTGCCCTTTTTCAGGCAACTGAACCCAGACTTCTTTTCTAAAATAATCTAAGTGAGCCATGCCATACAATTGCTATTTTTTTCAACAAGGTTTCTCGTAGTGATCTTGCAGTTACCTGAGATGAGGCCTCTCTACTGTGTTCCTTAACATGTCAGAAAACCAAAAGTCTACCTCTTCAAATCTGGTAATTTTGTCAAGACTCAATCATTTGAATACTTTTGAAAAATACAGATTTGGGCAATACAATGACTCAAGAGGAAGGAAGAACTAAAAAAGGAGTCCCTGCTCATTGCACTGAACTGCTTCATGAGGTTTCAAGGTTTGCTGGATGTCTCTGCCTGACACCAGTTCTGGGGGCATTGTAACCTTGGCTTGCCTGCTCCTCTGTGCCTGGTTTTCCAGTGTTGCAGGTGGTCATATTTCCACAACAGAGAGTGGAACAGTCACCTAGGGAGTGTCTTGTTCCTGGTATAGGCACTGACAGGACTTCACTGATTTTTGAAATAAGAAGTTGGGTTTCTAAATGTTCAGGACAGGAACAGGAAAATGCAGTCTGGGAAAATGCTTCTGCTGCATTATAGAAGAGATGCTGTTCCTCAGCTAAATTAGGAATATAAAAGTGAATTAACCTTTCTTTCTACTTGAAAAAGGAGAAATATGCTTCCCCTTCCCTATATTTTATTCTAGTCAGAGAGAATGCCTTCTGTTATTAAATGAGCAACTCTGTGAATAAGAAACAACTCCAAGCTGGAAAGCAGACAGTTTATCCTGGAAGTATGAGGGTAGGGATGGGGGCCTAGGACAAGAGAAAGTAGCCCCACATGGGCTTTTAAAGGAGAAGGTATAAAACAACTAAATACATAGTATATTTTTAGGATCCATTCCTCAAAATACTTGACATTATCTGCATATTGTTGGATATTTAAAAAAAAAAAAATTACATATGAAGATCTTCCATGGAGACCTAAGGTTCAGAGATGCAGTCACCATGCAGGTCACTGGCACATATTGAAAAACAAGTTGTGTGATAGAAACAAAACTAATGGGTTTATTTTTAAATACAAACATTTCATAATGAATATTCAGCAAGACAGCTGCAGCCTAAAAATCATCCTGGATACTGAAAAGAATGGTTTCAAGTAATCATTGCACACATGAAAAAATCCAGAACATTCCTCACAGGTTTACCTCTATCCTAGGCATGTGAGATTATATTTTTTGTTATGTGTGATATCTATACCTAAACAGTATTTAAAGACAATTTAGAAACATTAAAAAATGACACATCAGGAAGTAAGATTCTTGATTCCAGAAATAATCATCTGCCACTTGAAAATGATCATCTGTGGGAGTAAGATGATGATTTTGAAACCTTAGCTTGGGGGCTTTTCTTCTTTCAACTCAATGAGAAGGTAGAATCTCATTCTGTACTTGTGCAGTTAATATTAGAACCAAAATTATTCTAGTGGTGTTCACCCTACCTATGGCTGGTCTCTTAAAGAACAGGAGAACAAAGGAAATTAACATTTAAATCTTCCTTGAATCACTACTTACCCCATGATTTTACAATGACTAAGAAGTGAGTCTGTGGAGAAGACTCTCATCAAGCACACACACAAACTCACATACACCAGGAAAAGTAATTAACCTGCAAAATTCAAGCAGGACAGCACCCACCACCCTCAAGTCAGGATGGATGGCTTCATAATTGTGTATGATAAGGCACTGATGTTCAATACTTCTCCCATCTATAAAGTTGTTTTAACTGTACACAGAGGAATGAAATTCAGCCACCTTAAAATTAATGGCAAATTCCTACTTGTTGCAACTGGAACCAAGAATGTTATTTTGCAGATATATACTGCTGATCAAAACACGAAATTTCCATGTTGGCTACACTGAATAGGTATGAACAATAGTTAGCATATTTTTAGACTATTATCTATGCTGATAGCAATCAAGCTTAAAAAATGACAAAGATCTATGCTGGTAGCAATCAGGCTTAAAAAATTATAAATATCTATGCTGGTAGCAATCAGAAAAAAAATGACAAAGATCTCATTCATAGAAAATTTCCAGACATTTCTCTTTTCAAATTATAAACTTGGGTATCACTTATTGAATTATTCATTGTGCACTGTGTAACACAGAAAGTAGGCATGAAACTGGGGATTCTAGTCATCTAAAGCCATCTTAGTTCAGAAGGTTAATTTTCATTTCAACAAGTGAGAGATTCATTCTCCATTTCTGTGCCCCACTGCATCTGAATCCCTGAATGATCCCTACAGAAAAAGTGTAAAGGAGCAAAACTGTAAGGCTATTTCAAGTCTATTTCAAGTACTGTAGGAGTTTGACAGTATTTCATTTTTCAGCATATGCTAAAACACCGTGGGATGACTTTTAGCTTCTGCAGCTTCATGCAGATAAATATGGCTAGATAGGACCTGGATGTTTCCTGCAGTCAGAGATGTAAGCACAGCACCAGCACAGCACCTCACTCCTTTCTGCAGTGAGGTCCTAATAGAGAACAGCCACACGGGAGCCCTCCATTCCCAGTCACAGCAGCTGGAATCCAAGCACAAAGAAACAGAGACCACATCCAAGCTCATTTTCCATCTTCACAAAGAAAGGCTGCACAGGAGCTGAATTATACTTTACTACACCAGCCTAGTTCACTTGGGGCCAATACCTCAAACACTGCTGGATGACTAATTTATGATGACTAACTGAAGAGGTCCCATTTTTAAAAGAAATGGTTCAAAGCCAGAAGAAATAATGAGAAAGGGGGGGAAAAATATAAATTCCTGTTATGTGACCCAGTTCAAGCTTAACTCTGTATATGCTATTCCTGCACAGTGAACTTTTAGGTCCCATTTTATTTCCTGTTCTCCTGTTCTGTTGGAGGCAATGCTGTCAACCATTTCCAGCTGAGACCTTTTCAATTCTGATACTCCAAGGGCTCTTTTATATCTCCTCAGCTCAGTAGAAGGAAACACAGGCAACAGAAGATAAAATGTTTTTCTTCCCCTTTTATGACTGTTGCCATTCAGTCAACTGAGGTGGCACTGATGGCACAATAAAACCACCACCATGAAACCTAACGGGTCCCACAGCAGTGTGCAAATTTTAAGAACATCAGGCTGGCCATTTGCAACAGGGGAGTTCTGTCTGGCCCTGGATTCTGGCTATGAAAGTGGCCATCAACAGATGTTCAGGGAGAAAGCATCAGAAAATTGTTCCAGTGAGAGGCAAGACACTGCTAAAAACCTAGAGTTAGAGGCTGTGTCTGGACTGCAGTGTCTGAAAAGCTTCAATTCACCTCCAGGGCTCATTTATTCCTTTGGTTTCCATAAGACTCTTCAAAGCCCTAGTGACAAGCAGGTAAATAAATATTATCTGCTTTTAACAGGCAGAAGAAAATGTGTTATGTAATGTGTGCCAGATGTTGTGAAAACAAAGCAATTAACAGTACTAGCAGTGGTCCATGTGCCACTTGTGTATCTCATTTTGCCTTAAAGATCTTACAGTCTAGACAGATGGCATAAAATGCTCCAACAGAACAGAAAACTGTGTAGCCTGACATTTGGAAAAGTTTTTAGTTTTGGTTGTTTGCTGTTTTTTTAATATAGGAGTACTGACTGCTTTTTTATTCTATTTTAATGCATTAGGCCTCTGGTTCCCAATATCTGATACAACCCCATTAGATCAAAATGCTTCCCTGTTTTTCTCTTGCTTTCTCAGAACATTCCCTTTCCACCATAAAATAGAAGTTTTTTTAAACCATGACCAGAAGATGAAATGTTTTACACACCAGAAGGCATGCCCATCTTCACTACACTCCAGTTACTTCATCAGTAAAGTGAATTCATTATTTTCTTACTCTTCAGTCATAAGTAAGTTCTAAGGACTAAAAGAGCCAAATACTAGAATTTTGGCTAGGCTAGAAATCAGGTTTCAGTGTATTTATCCTTCTAACTTTGAACAGCAATTTTTACTTTCAGTTATTTCAAAGGAAGACTTCTGGGATCTAAATGCCAAGGAGATTTAGGTAGGGTAGGGTATTTTGTGCTCAAAAGAAGAAAGTAATGCAAACACGTATAGGTTAAATCCAACCAGCAGCATTTTTCATGCTTATGATGTTTTCTTACTTTATGTACAAACAATATTTTCAAGTTGAGTACATAAAAAAAAAAAAATCACAAAGTTTTACTTTTCTTTGAATGATTATAAGATTTCTGGCTTTTCCTTTCCAGTGGGCAAACATATCATACTTCCAATTTAAGCATATCAAAACTTGCCAGTTCAGTTTTTCCAAGAAGATGAATCTTCTTGAAAGAACAAAGCTTATTTTAAGTTCTAGAAATGAAACTTTTGGAAATGTAGCATGTGACAAAAGAGATCAAGAACACACCTTCAAACTCCCCAAATGACCTGTGTCATCAGCTCTCCCATGAAAGTGCTCACTTTTCTCAAGTTTTAGGTGCATAGAATCTTTTGAATACACCTGAGGATTAATTAATACTGCCAGGAGAGTATAACTTCTAATGTTCATAACATAAAGATAACTTCTTGTGTTTATAATTGTGCACTACAGGTCTATCACTTTGTGGAAAGACAATTTATTCTTGATAAATTTATCCTTGATATTTATCCTTGATAAAAGAGCACAGAGCACCCAACTGCAACAATACTGATGAAAAATGTCAAGGGGTATGAGAGTTGCCTGAAGTTGCTTGTATTCAGCTTTCCATGTGACAATAACAACCATAATTAAACTTCATTGCAAGAATAATTACAACTTACATACAGATTGAGCAGAAAAAAAACCCCAAAGTATCTGAAGGTGTATTTCCAGCTAAGCAATAAAATAATGACTGGCATCTTCATTACACCCGTGATTGCTATATAGATTTCAGAATTTCAAATTCAAGCAAAACCTTTTATATTCAGTTAAACAAGGACACAAGACTCCCACTTTGAAAAGGGATGAAAGATATTTGTCACATGCTCCTCACAACACTCTCAACAGCCTCCCTCAGCAGAAGCCTCTCATCCATGGCAAAAAAAATAACTGTAGATAACATTTAAGCTGATTAACATGCTTGTGCCTTCTGTTTTGCTCAAAAGAAGTTTCCATTCTGCAGAGGATGACTTGAAAAAATGATACATCAGTTCCTTCATTTTGTGAGCAGTAGTGGCTATTCTGTCACCTGATTAGAATCACATTTGAGAGCCCTGGATAAAAGGCAGAACATTTTATTATCAGCAAACGTCTCCTGCTTGAACTCCATCTATTTTTAGCCCCTTGTGCTATTAATCAGCAGCATGGATCCCCACCAGGGTAACAAGCCCAAGCTCCTGACACTGGCCAAACAAGAAATGGAACAGAAAGCACAGCATGAGCAAACTGAAGGTGACAGCCATAACACAGGAAAGAAAACAGACCATGAGAGAGCCCTGCTCTACAGAACAAGCAGGACTCAAACCCTTCACATTTACCTTCCCTGTAATAACTCTGCCCAGGTGACCAGAAGCAAAGCAGAAAAGTTTGTACAAAAGTAGAAATTAGCCAATCCAAAAAGAGTAGTCTGGAGAGTGCTAAATCAAAGCAGGAGTATTATTCACTGCTTTGGGAGAAAGGATAAGCACCCAGGAATTTGAAACCAAGAATCAAATTGCCAATCTGTAGGAAGCCTACATACTACATCAGATCTTTATGATTTTTAAGAAATGCTTAAAAAGTTACTTTGCTTTTATTTCTTAGTGACTGAAAAAAAATATTCAAAACTCATTTTACTATCACATGAAAAACTTCACTGAAGATCTTGTCTCCATCTTGCACCCCTGTTACCTCCAGACTTTCCTGAACATTGTATGCATTTCAAGCACACATCATCTGTGCAAACTGAAATAAACACAACAGGAAAATGGAAGATTTTTACCTCAACTCCTATTTCTAGTAATTCTTTTCTTCATTAATATATAGCAAAAATGAAAGGAATTTTGTACTGGTATTGCTTACACCTTACAATTTGCCTCATGAACTTCTAAAATAAAAAATTAAAAGAGATTTTCATTGCCTTGTACAGTTTGCTCCTAACCAGTCCTCACAGGCAATATGCTGCTTGAATGACACAAAGCCACATGCTAAGAATAGCAGGAACTATTATCACTGAGCATGATAAATAATACACATAGTATGAGTACAAGTCAGGAAGAGTCCTACCACAGGCTTTTGTCTTAAACTGGATTTCCACTATATATTTCCCAGTTATCCTGACATGAAAGAAGACTTTTGAAAGAAAAAACTGCAATGTAAACTTCTTTGTAAATAACATGTTTAAAGCTCATCTTGATTCAATTATTCCACATAATTTTCTGGTGTGAAAGAAACCAGGTACCAGAGATTCAACTACTTTTTCATGCCAAGAGGAAAAATTACTATATAAATATGTAAAGAGATAAGTTCTCTGCTCTGCCAGAGAAAGAAATGCTTAATGAATCCAAGGCTACTTAAAATATTTACACCCTAAAAAAACTTCACCAGTCACCCTAGCAAGTTCTTAAATTACCAGGTGGCAACGCCTCTGGCTGCACACATCTTTTCCTCTAGAAAAAAAGTATGTATGGGCATGTTTGCCATGTGTCATTTAACAGCACCATCACACTTTGTTAGGAATGTCTTTATAGGTTCTTTGTGTACTGGAATTCTGAAAAATTACCCCAACTTGTGCACTTTGTTAGCATGTAGTTGTACTGTTCCAAAATCTCAAGCTGGGCAGTAATATCTGCATTTGATTATAACAGTTTTTTATCTATAAGGAGGAGGGTCAATGTGTTATCTGAGAGAGATAAGATATCCAAGACTGAGAGGTCTCCTGGGTCCATGGCTACTGTATTACTGAGCACCAGTCTGGGAAAGCCAGAGAGGTAAATTGCACTGAATTATCAGCAGTGCAGGTAACTGCAAGAGCTTCAGTTCTCCTCCTGTTCTCAACCTGGCTGAAGTCAGCACTGGACCAAAGACCAGATGGCTAATCCCAAAGCCAGAAAAGATGAAGGAAATATTGTGAAAAATATGGCATAATTTCCATTAATGTGTAGAAATTCCAGTACAGAGAAGGACACACTAACAGTGAGCCCCTTCCTAGAATGTCTCTAAGGATTTATGTATTAATTTTACATTAGCATAAATGTGTAAATTTAATTTCCAGGTATGTATTAAATCAAACTTCTAAAAGCTAGAGTGATAGATGCGACCATATATAATCCTAAATGACCATATCTAAATAAAGTCTTTTGTCACTGAGACATTGAGAGAGAGAGATGTGGGAAAATGGGCCTAAAGTACATAATTAAAAACCTATCCCAGTATAGGAGTCAAAGGGAGCAATTTAAGAAGAGGTGTTTTCCATCCTGAAGTGCCAAAGGCTGCCATGAAAGATTTGGTCCATATGACAAAGGAGGCTCCTGCTGTCCTGTGCCACATTTGAGGAGTGTTTCAGGGCAGTGATTCAAGGGGTGATCCTTCCCCTCTGCTCAGCACTGGTGAGACCAGACCCAGACTGCTGCACATGGACAGAGCCCAAGGAAGGGCTTCAAGGATGATGAAGGGAATGGAGAATCTCTCCTGGGAGGAAAACTGAGACAGCTGAGACTGGTGAGCCTGGAAAAGGCCTGGGGGAGATCTTATGCAGAAATATCTGAAGGGAGAGCACAAAGATGGAGCCAGGCTCTTCTCAGTGGTGCCCAGGGATGGACCAGAGGCAAAGGGGACAAACAAAACACAGGAGGTTCCCCCTGAACATCAGGAAACACATTCACCACAAGGACAGCAGCACCAGCACAGGTGGCACAGAGAGACTGGGGCATCTCCTCTGTCAGAGGGACTCAAAAGCCAACTGGACACAATCCTGGGCTTTAGGAGGCCCTGCCTGAGCCTCTGGGTTGGACATGAGGACATCCAGAGCTCCCTGCCAACCTCAACCATACTGTGAAGAAAAGGCTAAGTCAGCAGTTAAGCTGAACTCCAAGAACGTCACTTTACTTCTGAGTGCCCACACAGAGTGTGGGTGTTTAACAAATGTGGCACAACAAATCCTCTTTAAATTCACACTTTTAATAATTCAGGTTATCTTGTTTATGTAGGCACATGCAGAAAAACCCTAAGCAGCAATATTTTCATATTTGGGGAATGTATTTTCTTTTATTTTTTTTTAAGGAAAAGAAATCAAATTATCTGCAACTGCTGCAGATCCTGTGCAGCAGCAGCTGAAGAGACCCTTACCACTTAATCTATAGGACTGTACCCTTTGCTAGGAGCAGCAGAAAATTGAGAGCCTGACACTCCTTCAAGCTGACCTTGAGCTGGGAATTAATTTTTAAGAATCTCTTCTTTTCTCTCATTGTTCTTTAATAAATTTTAAGCTTGACTTCTTCAAGGATTGTTATTGCAAAGCTGGTGTGCAGTTACACTAGGTGGTTCATAGTGTAATTCCTTATTGGAGATAAAAGTGTAAAGAACACTTCCCGAAGAAAACATCTGTGTAAGTTTAATTAGATTTCTAACTACATCAGAATAATTATTCCACAAATTGGAGGACCAGGGCAGTTCTGTACTTTCATTTTAAAAATACCAAATAACACATGACTGCATGCAAAGGAGTTTCTACCTGAAGCTCTAACTTAGAAAAATTTAACTAAAGCAAAATGAATGCCATGTGCCAGCTAGTGCAAGAGATCATTGGCAAAGACATTAAGCAAGTAAATGTTGCAAGAATAAAACAAAATCACAATAAATACTCCTTATTTGCTAATCTATTTTATTTTAAATGGATATACATGTCAATAAAAGACCTTCATTATTTATAAATGGAAACAATTTTCCAATTGAAAGCAATTCTTCAGCTTTTCTTTATATCAAATAATATAAACTTTCCCAACTTCCTTTCAATAATGAGAAGGCAGATGTACATAACTAAAAGCCTGTCACTATTTCAATTTTAAGACTGCTGAAGGAGAAGGGACATCACACTTAGGGGGATTCCAAGTTGTCAGCAGTGCCTTTTTTCACAGCTAGGTCCTTGCCAAGCCATTTAAAGGCAAGCTTGCTGTTTTGCACATCACTAACACCCACCCATCTTTGCCATTTCCCTCCAGTACTGCCCTTTTGTATTATACATCAAAGCACAGACCTTCTAAGTAGCATGATGGGGAAAAAAAAATGAGAGACACTAATGTTACTTACATTCCATCACACTGTTACTCCTTGCTCTTACTTGTCATTGCCTTTGAGTCCCCTATTGATGTGACACATTGGGACGTGGATGTACTACAGATGCAGCATGATTCATCAGGAGTGCATGGCTCCACTTGCAGCACAAAAATGTTTTTAGGAGATACCCGAGTTCATTGACTCCATGTTTCTCACTAGGAGACCATTTGAACAATTGTTTCTTTGGCTTTCCCAGGCCACTTTCCCTGCATCCCTGCTCTGCAGTGAAGGACTGTGCTCTCAAAGATGTGTGGGCAGTGGGTTGAAGTAATGCACACAGGATTGTCCCTCTCATTCTGCCTTCAAATACCCTGAGCTGGAAGGGACACACAAGAATCACAGAAGCCCAGTTCCTCACCCTGCACATGAATCACACTGTGTGCCTGAGAGCACTGTTCAAATAACTGAAGCATTGTCCAAATTCCAGGTGGGAGATACCAGAGCATCTTAACCAGGACAATGCAGTAACAAAAGATAAAAGGACAGGGGGCAAAATAAAATAATCCTAATCATTTGAGACAATGATAATACATAATTAAAGATTTTAAAAACACACTGTTGGCAGAAAATGTTCAGGGGAAACTGATCTGACCATCTCCAGAACTCCTGACACCTGACAAGTTAATAGAGTCATTTGTGCCCCTTTACCAGCTCCAGCTACTTTCATTTTCTAAAAAAAAAAAAAAATACCTGTCCTGGATCAAATCTTTCTATGACACAAGAATATAATATCTCCTTGAAGAGCAGTAGCCTTGAGGAGCTTATACTGTGGCTCTGTCTCAGGAAAAAAAGAGGACATAATTATCTACAGAGATAGAGATAAGGAAAAAAAAAACCACTGGAAAATAACAGCTTCATGAGCATTTAATACTGGCATAGAGTGGCATGGTCACAGCCCTTACTGTTCATTCCTGCTCCTTTCACCTCTGGCTGGTTTTAGGTGGGTTTAGTTCTCCCAGCCTGCAGAGGACAGGGCAGCGTGAGAGCAGCACAGGAGCAGAACTAATTGCCAGCTCAGGAGAAGGCAGATCCATCAGGCAGCTTTTTTAGCATCAGGGGAACTTTGTGCTACCTTAAAGTGTGCATGACACTGCACTGTTATTATTTGTGTTGCCAGAACTGAAGAGTACTGTTTTGTTCTTCAGTCCATTTCCTATAAAACCTTGGGATTTCACAGGATCAGTACTCAAATGCACTGTTCCAAGTACCTGACTGCAGGTTGTGGCCAAACTAAAAGTGAAGCCAGCTGTATTGCCTGCAAATTCCCCTCTCCACTGAAAGCCCTGTGCCTTCCTGCTGGTTTGCAATTTCATTACTCTCTGTGGTTTTGTCAAGTTTGCTACTGCATATAAAGAATAGAGGCTTTCATGTTAAAAGAAACAGAAATACTCTGTAATGTTGTATGAATTTTACCATTTCAAATGACTGAGCACAAATCTGGCTTCCAGTTTCTTTAAGAAGTTTGTCTAACATTCCCTGCAAATTTCTCAAACAGTAACTAGTAGAAAGTTTCCCAACTGAAAACTTTTTGAGAAATAAAAATATTTTAAGCTACACTACACAGGCAAAAAATCACAGTTATCAAAGGAGGCTTTGGGACAAACCAGTAGATGGAAAGAGACTTCTTACAAGACCATGTAGTGACAAGACAAGGAGGAATGATTTCAAACTGAAAGGGCAGGTTAAGACTAGATATTACAAAGAAATTCTGTACTGTGAGGGTGGTGAGACACAGGATCAGATTGCCCAGAGGAGCTGTGGATGCCCCATCCCTGGAAGTGGTCAAGGTCAGGCTGGAAGAGGCTTCGAGCAAGCTGGACAAGTTAAAGATGTTTCTCCCCATGGCAGAGGGGGGTTGAAACTACCTGATCCTTAAGGTCCCCTCCAATACAAACCATTCCACAGCTCTAGCACAATAACTAGTGCAGCCAATTCATCAAACCTAATTGCCTGCAATGAAATACAACATACAATAACACAGCATTAGTTTCCAACAATAAGCTTCCACTGCTCAAAATTATGGAAGAAATCTGTAAAATGTGATTTAGATTACATTAAAAGTTTGATCCTGACTTAGGAAGCATCTCATATTTCCAATTTTTGCAATACTGAATCTATAATATTTGCAATCCTATTTAAATATTTTAAGATGTTACCTCATTTTACTTCCATTTTTATTAGAATGAAATTTATAAATTCCTAACATATTAGAGCATGTGTCTATCCCATTTCTGTTTGAAATTTATGATTAAAAGTTATTTCACTAAAAAGTAGGTTATAATGTAAAGAATGTATTTGAATGGCATTCTAAAATGTAAAAACTAAAAGTTGTACGAACAATGGGAAAAGTAACTGGACCTGAACTAACCACAGCAACATAAAAAGAATTCAAGTTTAGAGGGACAAGCATTGAATGAAATGGAATGACAGAATTAATTACAGCCTAGGCCTCAGTTTTTACTAAAATGTTTAATCAAATTTTAAAATCGTCCCACTAATGTCAAAATTAAACACTACTCCAATTTTAGAAACCTAAGTAAACAAGTGAGAGTGGCAGTACTAGCACATTTATAAACCTCAAAAATTCCAGGGTGCAGACAGGAGAAATTACTTTTTGTCCCCTCTGATTCACCTCAGTTGGAGTCTGGAGGAGTTTGCTTGAAAAGCTGTTCAGTAACCAAATGTGACAGTCCCAAACTGCCAGATGAATGACAGCTGCTTCCTGCAGGAGCTCAGTGGTTTAACTCATCCCTGTATTTCCAGTAAATTCAACAACTAAATATCACACATCCACAGGACAGATTTAAAGGAAAGAGAAACATGTCACCTGATTTGAGATATAGCCAAACAGAAGACAGAGATGGCTTAAAGCTGTGATTCTGAGAGATACTAAATAGCACTGTGTCATAATACCTTTAGTAAGTGATGGTACAAGACACAGAAAGTATGTTCAGAGAATGAAGAATACATTTTTCTCCTGGGATGCCTGTAAATATTTAAAGTTGGGGGGAAAGACACAGTAATTTATTGGTGATTGTCAGAGGAACAGAGGAAGAAATTTTCTCACCAGTAAATCACTGCTCTTTCTGCCAAGAAGTAATCAGTTATTCCACACTACTACATCTCAGCTGCTCTTACTTGTCACTGTGATGTATCTCCACTTTGAAAAAAAGTTATAAACACAAAATTTATAATCCTTTGTAATTAGTGCAGTTTGTTCCTTAAGCTCTCATGCAGAGTTACGATTGTAGCTCAGTGGAAAGGAATATAATTGGCCAAGTTCAATCCCAACACACTTTATGCAGAATGCAAATCAGTGCAGTCACTGGTCCTGTGATGATGAAAGAGAACAGTGCAAACCACAAAACTGAATCCTTTGGGATGGAACAGGTAAGGAGGACTGAAAGCATCTGGTATCCTGAGCTTCATCCAGAGCTCAAAATGAGAGGTGAGAAATCCCAGATGACCTCACTTCTGAAGCAACTGGTATATGTCATCTTAGTTAAAACCTCTGTTTTCAAAGCTGGCAGCTCTGCTCCAGGCTATATGCAAAAATGAAAAAAAAATCCCAAAAAGAAAAAATAACATGAATTAAACCTAACATCCCATCATGAAAAGACAAGTAAAATATACTGGCAAAGCAATCAAAAAGAAAGTATTTATATGTTTGGTCAAAAACTTTTCTATATTTTTTTACATTTTTAAGTAGAAAAATAAAATTATAATTGAGTTTCACTTTAGAATTATTCATATGAATAATAAATTTTCATTATTCTTATCATAAACATGACAAAACAAAAGAATTATCATTTTCAAAGGAAAATTTCCTTTCAAGATGACAGTATTTCCTTACACTTAAAACCCCAGGTTTTTTAATTTCAAGCTTTTGTCAGAGCTGTACTCCAACTCGCTTCCATTCGAAAGCCTCACAGATTATATAAGCCTTTTTTATCTCCACAATTTTATCTGTACTAAGCTTTTCCAACCTACATCAATTAATATAATTCCACTCAAAACAGACACTGTTTCCTACTTTTTGCACTTATCAGTAATTTTGGAGACTTAGAACAACACTAGTTCAGGGCAGAGCATCATCTCATTAATTTATAATTTAATTTTTCTACGTTCCCATTCATTGCTCTTTAGTTACCATTAATATCTATGTGTAATCTCATGAAAAACTGATCTTGTTATTACTATAATGCAGTAATTTAAAAAAACATACTAACATGCTCAATTTGTACAATTTGTATAAATGGTCTTAAAAAGTCTTCCTAGTGTTGAAATGAGTTTAAATTTTCCACTTCTCTTGATGCCTATGAAATTGGATTTGGGTAAAACTGCCCTCCAAACTCAGGCAGTTAATCAATGTCCTCTGCCCCACAGCACTACTTATTCTAGAGCTGATTTACTTAAGCATTACAAACAAGATAATAAAGAAGCTTAAATGCAGGAGTTTTCACGGGAATCACATCTGTTTCCTATTGATTTAGAAAACCTTTGTTACCCTTAATTTTCTTCCCCTCAGAAAAAGTAGAACTGCAAAATATTTCTCAACATCATTAAAGTCCAAAAGGTAGAATTATCACTATTGTGAAAAATTGCTTTTATTAACATGCTTTTTATGAAGTTTATTTGCCATTAGTGCAAACTAAGATTAGAATAACACAATTTAGGATCTAAATGGTATTTGCCAACACAGAGGTTAGATGAACACAAATTCACCTCTCCTTTTAGAATTATTACTAGGGAACAAAATCTTAGATTTGTGCTGCTAGGTTCCAAACAAACATGTTATGGACAAATAAGTAAATCGAGAAAAAACAGTGAAAGGATGCAGATTGTTCTCCAGCTGGAAGAGGGAGTGTGTAAAAAAGAAGAATTAAAAATTCCTGAGTAGCATGGAAAACATAAACATGAAGAGATAAGTTCACCATCCTGTCAACACACCAGAACAGTTTTTAAAAAGGACTCAAAATTCTAGAAATCAATAAACAAGACTGTGATATCATTTTTGATTTAGCTTCCTGAGCTGAAAATTTCTGAAGGCTGGAAGAGTAAACTAGAGAAATGTGAATATGTGCTTGCCCTATTCTTTTGTACTCCTTTAGGTAAATGCTAAATGCAAGAGAGAATGGATGGCTGGTGAGGGTCCTGCTTTTATCAGGTTCACTGGTAAGCACTGATGTTCCACAGTTAAAAATAGAACCAATGTTAAACCAAATAAATATAAAACAAAAATAGCTATAGGAGTTCCATGGAATATTCAATTCCAAGTCCTATTTCTACAGAGCACATGGATATAGATGATCAGCTGGCTACAGATCTTGTAGTGAAGGGATTTGTATTTTAATTAGAAGAAATAGAGTAACCAAGGCATGCTGGAGATCATTCTAACCCCTATGCTTGAAATCCAAGTGTTGCAGAAGTTTCTTGTGATGAATTTGACAAAAAAAGGCACATTCTCACAAAGAATGGAGCAGCTGTGCTGGGTGACCAGCAGACACAGTAGTCACCAAAGTCCACAGCTATCCAGCTCACTCTGAGTGAACTCCCTACATCTGATCAGCTGGAAAGGCCTCTGGCCCTGACAGACCAGACTGACTACAATGGGAGCTCAGTAACTCATTCATTATAGGCACCTACATGGACACATCTAAACATGGGTGTCATAAACTGAAGCTGCAACTAGCCACACTTAATTCAAATGTGCCTTGACTATTCACATTTAAATAATGCATATCATGATGCTTTTATGATTTTATTATCTTCCAGCCAGACTTGAATTGCTGACCCCATTTAGCTTTCCAGTTAATAACTGTTTGATGATTTGCCAAAACCAAAATCATGTGTACAGATTGTTCTTTGCTGACTTGATTGATTCAGAACTTATTTTCAATATCATGTCCACCCCATTTGCAGATGTTCTGTTCTCCTTAATAAGGACAAGAAAACTGACAAGACTTGTTAGGAAATTCAGATCACTTCTCTTCTGTTATTCCAGTTTGCAGCTTGTCTGAAAACTTGCTGCTGCCTTCTTTTTTTTTTTTTTTGTCAGAACCAATAAATCCTACACTTCATCCCATTTTTATTTTCAGGTAGGATTTTCAAAGAGACCTAAGGGATTCTCAGGTCTTATTAAAAGTCCCTGGGAACTGGGCTTTAAACTTTTTGAAACTTCTTATCTTGCTCCTGTAAGCTTTCACATTCTGCAGCCCTGAGTCAACACAGACAGAAGTTACTCACTGACATGAAGGAAGGTTTAAAGGACAGGTTTTAAATCAAGGAGCTACTTACCTGACCACAACCAAAGCTGGTGCCTGTACCATTGCAATCTTGCTATCAAGCCTTATGACTCCTCAATACATAACTTCAAATGTCAAGATAACTCTGGGATGCTGTTACCTGTCCTTTCAGGCTGCTCCTAAAAATAAATGAAATGGGCCAGCAACAATTCTCTGCCCCTGGTATTTATCAGCACAGCATGGCTCACACGCATTTGGCTGACTTCTCTCACTCTATCTCCTTTTTCTCCAAAATAAAAGAGCTGCATCATACCTCCCCAGATCCTTGGACTATAATATATTCCCAGACTTTGCCTGGGCATTGTCTGCCAATGTGCTTATTTACCACTCCAAACTGCAGCATGGATGTGACCATGCTGGCAGTTCAGGAGTTTGGATGATCTTGGATCCATGCTCAGGCCCAAAGTGTGTCCAGGATTAGTGTATTAACAAAGACATAACCTCATTCTCCTAGAGGATGGCACGGTTTAGTTATGTTTTTTTGGGGTTTTTTTTTGCCTGGAACTGTAAAGAAAAGTAGACTTCTTGATGGGTGCATTTCACTGAAGTTTGGGGATTTTTTTATAAAGCAATTATATTCTTCCCTGGGGAAGTAGCTTTCTCTGTCCTTTCTTAGCCTGAAGATACAATGACATTCTCTGAAAATTGAGAAATCACTCAAAAATTACTTAGTTGTCTCTTCAGTGTGGTGGGCTCTCTCTGCCAAGGGCTGGCAGAGTGAGTTCCACAAAACAGCTTAATAAACCCCTTAACAAAAATGTTTTGAGAGATGTCTGTTTCATTCACCATCACAGTGAAAGTGTCGAAGTTAAAGGTGAAGGCTTGCAGTCTCAACATGGAAGTTGAACCACAACTGAGACAGGTGCCAAATCCAGATGAAAGAGTTTAGAGTGCTGCTTCATTTCAGCCCCCAGTTACTGATGTGTACTTCCATTCCTAAGAACCCCATTTATATCACTTAACTCCTGTTCCTTGCTTGGAAAACTGTTGCCTAAACTGAAATTGCTTAGCCAAACACTTCATTTATATGCATGTCTGGAACAGATGGTCCTAACAGTGACCAAATTCTTTGGATCTGGACCTGAACATTTTTGCTGCTTTTTCTTGCCTAATCCTGATACCACTTTCCATTTTTCCTGTGCTATTGTCATTCTCAGCCTCTTCTTATTTCTCTGGTTTTAGTTCTCTCATTTTGAAACCATCAGTCATTCCTTAAACAACATACTGTGTTAGTCTTCCTTTCCCCCCTTCCTTCTGTAACTTTTCTGGGAGAAAGATGTTCCTTATCTCAGGTCTGTTATCTGTCTCTCCTGCCATACATTAAAAAAATTATCTGTTGCGTTATTATATTCTGATTTCATCCTTCGCTCAATCTTCTTCTAGAAATCCAAATCATATCTTTTATATGTGAGTTCTTCCTTATGCAAACCACCATTTCACAGGGCTCTCCCCTCCTAGAAGCAGGTCAAGGCCAGTTCACTGCTTTCAGCTGTTATGAAAAAAAAAGCTGGAACTGGGGAGTCCCCACTCCATCTCTTGGGAGCAGCTGCTGAGCTGAGACCTTATCCCCTGGTCTGAACTGCACTGGAGCTCTTCTGCCACCACATCAGTGCCTTGGCATGCCCCCTCTTGATCCAGACCTGAGATTTAATATCTCAGCCTGATCTCAGGCCTTCCTCATCACCACAGACTTGCTGTGGCCCAGAGCCTCAGCTAAACCTGGGTGGGGTCATCAGTCTGTCCTGCTTGCCTTGCTCAGGTGTGGTGGGACTGGCTCCCTGTGCTGTGCCAGCCCTATTCCCATCCTCAGCTGCCCAGGGAGCCAACAGCCTCTGCTGGTCCCTGGCAATTTCTTCTGGGTCATTTTTCACTCAGACTTTTACTTCTGCTGAAATAACTCTTGGCTTCTACCATGTGAGAGATAAATACATACAAAAATCTCTTGCTTCATTATTCTTGATTTAAATACTTTATTTAGATAGTGTGCTTTGGTGACAGAAGGTTTGCTTTTCCTCTTTAAGTAATCCTTCAGGAAATATGGAGATTGTTCCTTTTTTAATAGGCATCTCTCCCCTGAGTCTAACAATTTTCTTTTTAGCACCTTCTAGTGCTTTCCTTCTTTCACATGCCTTTCCTAAAGTGGCTTTCCTCCTCAAAGTTACAGCTTCTATTCTTAAATCAAAAAACATGCCTTTCCAGTCTTTCTATACTATCTTTACTACTACTTCCTTGCTCACTGGTATTGACTCCCTGGAGAGAAATAGTTGAACACAAACATAAACTAGGAAGGTCTAATTTTCTTCAGTTGTCACCTGTATTTACAACTACTTAAAAGTTACCTTGTATACACCTACACTCTTATAGTACATCTTCACATTTGAATTATAAGGCCTGGTCTTGCTAGGAAACATTCAGTTATTTAATACTGTTATAGATTCTTTTCTATCTCTCAGTTTTTGACTTTTTTTTTCATATTTTTACCATTTTGATTCTACTTCAAAAACCTCTATTCCCTTTAATATCCATAAAATACTATATGTTCACCAACTCTGTGGCAAAAGCTATTTCATTGTCACACCCTCGTATTGTTCTTATCTAATTTTTAATTTGAAAAATGAAACATCAGATTAGGGAATCATAGAATCACAGAATGGTTTGGGTTGGAAGGCACCTTAAAGATCATCTAATTCCAATCCCCCTGCCATGGGCAGGGATACCTTGCACTAGACCAGGTTGCTCAAAGCCTCATCCAATCTGACTTTGAAGCCTTCCAGGGATGGAGCATCCACAGCTTCACCACCCTCACAGTAAGGAATTTCTTCCTAGTACCTAATGCAAACCTGACCCCCCCCTTCTTAAGGCCATTTCCCTTTGTCCTACCACTCCATAGCCTTGAAAAAGATCCCCTCCAGGTTTCTAGTAGCTCCTTTAGGTACTGGAAGGTGCTATAAAGTCACCCCAGAGCCTTCTCCAGGCTGAACAGCCTCAACCCTCTCAGTTTGTCTTCACAGCAGAAGTGCTTCAGCCCTCTGAACATCTTTGTGGCCTCCTCTGGACTCATTCCAGCAGGTCCATGTCTCTCTTATGCCCTAGAGCTGGATGCAATATTCCAGGTAGGGTCTCACCAGAGCAGAGCAGAGGGGCAGAATCCCCCCCCTCACCTGCTGCCCACAGAGCTGGTAATGCAGCCCAGGATACAAATATCCCAGGTAGAAATATCTTCCTATTTACTCCACATGAAAGCCTCAATGGTTCTCTAAAGGCTCTCCTGTTCTTTCATGTCCAGGAACACATTCTCCTTCTCACCACAAGTTTATTATGTAGAATGCAGGATACCTATGCAAAACATGAGACTAAATTAGAAAGTACATTTGATTTTAGTTTTTTTAAAACAAGGTCTTTGTTTTGCAACACAAAGGTTGCATAAAAAAAGACTGTCTTAATTGGGCCCTCAGAACACATCTTTATTAGGAACATTTACTGTCAATGATTCAATCTTTTTATGAAAGAATTTATATCGTCATAATCTGCATTTGTGTAAAACCCTTTGCTCTGAGTCATTCAGTTGATGGCTACTTTCCAAAATGCTGAAATTACTCACCACAAATCTACTGCAGTGACAGAAATGTAAGTTTTGAATAATAGATTTAAGAAGCCTATATTACATTTTGGCTCATAATCTGTATTACCATAAAAGAGACATTAAATATGTGTGCAGTACAGCAAGCTCCCAAAACTCATCAATAGGGTGACAAGTGATATGAGAAATTTAAAGCTTTGAGTTTCAGAAGTCAGTTGGAACCCAGTTTAGAAAATGTTAGTCTTATGATCACAGAAATCTAATCTTTAACACCAGAATGATTATTACATTCAAAGGGGTTGTTATTTGAAAGCCTTCATCTACTTTTCAGAGCAATGAATAAACCTGGTGACAAATTTGAGGTTTTCTTGATGAGCAAAACTAACAGAGAACACAGTACCTTCTTTCCATTTTCTACCTTTCTTCTGCCTCCTTATTCTGATATTCCAACCTTCTACCACATTCTGCCTATTAAATACAGGCCAGAGGAACACAAAGGAGGACAACCCTTAATAAAACCAAACAGGTTTCCTCCCCTTTCTGAGCTCCAAAGAGGGATTAAATATTATTTTCTGAGTACAAGAAGGGGAGAAGGAACTGGGAGAAATCCTGACAGATCAGCAGCAAAATGTTGAAGGTCTTGTGTGCCAAGCAGCCCTGGGAGAGGGGAACAGGGTTACTGTTGATGTTCTTTTTGCTTTTGGTGTTCAGAATGAAGCTGGGCATCAGTAGGCAGGGCAGGACTCCTGAGTTTACTTAATTCTGTCAATAATTCACAGCAAAGCACAGAGAAATGTTCATCATGAGAATTAGTGGCCTCACCACAATGATGAATCAGCCTCTCAAATGTTTAATATGTACTGACATAGGGGTGGTGGGGGCTGGGGGGAAGCACAGAGAGTAGAAAAACAAAACAAGTAATTTTTTTTTTTCCCCAAGGGTGAAGAAAGCAATAAAACCTATTGGCAAAATATTCATCTTTTTAATAAGCCTTAAATAAGTAGCCATGGACCTCACCTGCAAATCATATGGTGAGAATCACGAAGAGAATCATGGCCTTGGCTGCCAACTTCACAGTGGGTTTTTTTTATTAGCATAAGTGTACATGCATGTTTCTGGCAACATAAGTAGTGAAATATATTCTGAACCAGAACAGTACTGCCAGTCTGACTAGTATAATTAGTATTATGTCCTATTTTTATTGTGCTTTTTGTATTTAGGCAGTAAAAAAACTTATTATAATGCTAGACTCTCCATTCTAGAATGAGATTAAAATATCCTAGATGTGTTGGGAAGAGTAGGCTCTTCTGGCTATATTGGGGTTTTTTGGACACTTGGGTGAAGTTTTAATTGAAACAGTTTTTTTCAATCCACATATGCCAATAACAATAAGAAAACACCTGGAATGCCATTGGTCTTAGCCAAAGATTATGATAAAATCAGGAAAAAACCCTAATGTTGTAAGAAAGGTGTTTGGCATTTTTTTATTTAAAAAAGTAATTTCCATCATTTGAGGTCATGAATAGTCTCTCACTATACACTGAAGAACCTGTCTACACTGCAGAAATAAGAAATATAAACTCATTACTCTTTTCTGGCCTTTGGAGCACTTATGCATTTGAGAAGTTTTTTTAATATAGGCTTACAAGCACTGTCATAAATTATTCAGAGTTTGATTTTATATTGGATTTGTTCCACAATGCAGTGATCAATCTGGGCTACTTTCAGAAATGAGAATGGCAGTTTCTGTGAAATACAGAAGTTAATAAATCCTATTTTATTGTCTATAGTGTGTCACTGTGGGTCAGACAATGGGTCAGACAGTTGGTTTATTAGTGCAGACTCTGATCACTGTGTTTTGCCACATAATCAAGAACGAGTTTCTCAGTTCACTTCTAGTTTTTCACTTAATGAGGCAGAGAAGAGACCTTCCCTGAGTTTTGGCTTTTTTATAACTCCACGGGCTTGCAGGTTTTGCACAGGATTTCATCATTAGCAGATAATTACCATTAGCACTTTCTGCAGTATTGCTCTCCTGTTCTCACTGTGGTCATACAAAGGCACTTCATTTGACACCAACTTCACTTCCACAACTATTTTAATAACAAAAACTTTGCTCATTTTCAGTGGATTAGGAATAATCTATTTTGCCAAGGAGATAGCTTGCCTACAGAGCAGTATGGTCAAAGAAAAATTACTGTGCCTTCCAGCTAAGAATAGATGGTATCTCATCTATCTGAAGGAAATGTGTCAGTAATACATTACTGCCAAAATAAGCAACACATAGGCAAAAATATTCCTTATCCATTTTGATGAGATGTGATAAAATACATCAACATTTCTCTTCTTAAATACTTTCAGATTTTCCTATATGTTTCCAGTATTGTAATAATCTTAATTTTTTAGTAAATTATTATCAGTCTATTTTTCCTCTATCCTCACACTCCTTGTCCTACTATTGGTGATCTGGGCTTGCCCTCTCTCCTGATTTCCTCATCAATCTTTTCAAAACTTGCTTTACTTAACGTTTATGTGATAACATTCTCAAAAAAAATACATTCAGCAGTTTAGAATATTTCACTTAGGGACCAACAAAAATCATCTAGTCCAATTGGATGACACGCAGAGAGTTGCCAGTTAATCTTCTAAAACCTCAAAATACAGAGATTAAATCACAGTCAATATCCACATCAACAACTGCAAGTAAAAACTTCTTCTTTCCTTCACTCGAAATTACATTTTTAATGGAAATAGAGCAACATAAGAGAACCACATCATTTTCAGATTCAGGAACAGATACAGCCCATCTGAATGAGGAAGCTGCCCATCTGGATGGGTGTGACATGGAAGTGGCTGGATTTAATAGCAGGTATAGATTCCTTCATCCCTTCAAGGAAACTGTACCTCATAGCTGTGCCAAAATCCTGAACAGAAAAACATATGCAATATAATTGAAACAACAGAACGAAAGCATGAAGAAAAGAAGAAAAAATCTTCTTAAAAATAATAAAGCTGGGTAAAACCAAATGAAACTCCAAAGCAGTCCAGTTTTACTGGGGAGATGCCAGTTCCTTTTACCCATGTTGAACCATATATAAGTTAGAGCAGCAGTGCATGATCTCCCTGTGCTACACAAGCACTTCAGAGAAATATTCATCAACACAAGCAGCAACAAAATTGTGTTTATGAGCTGCCATCCATCCAGCATTCATACATAACCATTTTGCACAATGAGTTGCACATCTCCATGACTTCTGCAACTTTACAGCATATAAAGCTCTGAATTTCATATTTTCCTCAAAGTCTCCATGCATTCCAGGCTGCCTGGAAAAGGTATGGGATTCCTAAGATTTTCATATGATTTTTGCAGGTTTTTTGGTTTGTTTTTTTTTTTTATTCAAGTGGAAAATCACTGACAAAACCTCCAGCCACTCACACTTGACTATGGGTACAACATTTACCTGCCTCATCCTCAAACCCTATTTGCTTTGAACTATAAGAAAAATGTTGACCAAGCTGGGGATATGTCTGTGCCATATTTCTCTTTTAGGTATATTTGCAATTGATTTTTATACAGCCATGCAAACATACTTAAGAGCTACCATCTGATTTTAAAGTATAAAGATATGGACCAATCCATATGGACCATGGATATGGACCAATCTCCTGCTGTTTTATTCCAAAAGAAGTCAGACCCTCTCAGAAAAAATAAAACCTCTCAGAAGAAGGCTGCTTCTATCAGATGCTCTAGCCTTTTGCTCAAGTCCTGGTATGTAAGATAAGCTTTTCATTAATGTTCCAATTTTCCAGAAAGCTTCCTTATACTCCTGAGCCAACAGGACTCTGGTCTTCTGCCTTGGATATCATCCAAAGTATTAACAATGATCACTGAAGTTTGCTTAATACCTCAGTAAAAAAACGAGTTTTATGTTCCACCTCCCATGGCTGTCAGCCATTGCCCGTGTTCCCAGACACTGAAGCAATGGGCCAGCAGTAGGATTCAGCTGATACCTTGGAAGAAATGGATCTGTGAATATCTTCAGAAAAACAGTTCATCAGGCTGTCCTCACTTGTATGGCATCTTAACACTGGTTTTACTCTGGTGTTTCACTGTGAACTCTATTTTCAGAGCAAAATAGATTATACTAATTCTAATAAATGATTTTATTATCTTCTGTTCTCTTACTAAGCCATATATCAACTCCATGAGTTAATATAAATTAACTCATGAACAGCATTTTTTCAAATTAGCAGTAGTGGGTAAGAAAGACAAACTGTTTTGGATTCCAAAGGAGAACTGCAGGATGATTTATTCACACTGATTAAATTAAACCCTGAATCTTGAATATCTTTTATAATTAACTATGTGATTTATCCACACTGGTCTATTGGGCTGTTTTTACTGCATTCATTTTTTTCACTTGTATACCCTTTAGGTCCAACACAATATGTACATTTTAATGGATCAGACAAGCCTAAAGGCTCTCTGTAATTTAGCTTTTCTTTCTCACTTTAAATTGTGTGTTTTTTCTCAGTTGCTATGTGATGTTTGAAAATCAATTCATTAAAATGCACACTTTTCTCATGCAACTGCTGCTTCATATTTGAGTGGACATATTTGAAGGGCTTTTTCAGCTGAATAGTGCTGTGCTTCCCCAGCAAAGAAGCTAGAAATGGTTTCCAGCTTAGGATCACAGACACATCACGTATGTCAATGTTGATCTTTTCAACTCACTGCAAATAAAGCCTGAAACAAAAAAAAACATGTAAAGATAGGAGATGTAAAAACCTACATCTGTGGAAAAATAAACCTTTTCTATCTGCCCAGCCAGATCTGCATCTTCATTACCACTGCATCACTGAGAACAGACATTAATTCATAACCTGGGTCTAGTAAGATGCTCAGCACTTTCTCCAAAGATAAATGTAATTTCCCAGTAATTTTAAAGAGGGTGGGAATTGCAAGAGTACCAAGATCTAGTTGGACAAGGAGAAATAGAGCAGGATGAAGCAGAGACAGTAGTCTTGCTATTTTTCATATAATCACTAAAGACATATTTTTCATTAAAATCCCCAATAAGGATGGACATTTAACTCTTACATTCCTTAGGGAACCAGTCCAATCTTACTGTTCTCCTAATCCATTTTACAGGTAATAAAGGAAGACTGACAAATCCCATATTACAGAGATCATAAACACTCAGCCTGCTACATATTTACTATGGAATAGCAACAAAGACAGCTCCTGAGATCATTCAACATCTGCCAGCTAGTTAAAACTAAATCACAGGAGACTTTCTGGGTATTTTAGCCTTTCAAGAGGGAATCTAAATTCTATGCAAAGAAGTCTGTCTCACATTGCTTTTGTATTGGGTCTCACACCTCAACAAGCTGTATTTTGCACCTTTTTCCTATTCTTAAAAGAAAAAATCAACTCATAAAGCTGTATCAAAATCCTCCTAAAGATTTCCTTCCTTAAGCAAGAGAGAATGGATAGTCCAAACTGCCAGTTCTGGCTTTGCACATTTCATCAGTGTCCCTCACTCCAAGATGAAAGGAAATACTTGAATTACAAGTGTCTCCTGTAGGAAGAGGAAGGCAGGGGAAACCAAACTGTACATGGCCACTTACAGTTTAAACAAATCAGAACAATTGACAAGTACACACTGCCTGAACAAAGATATGCAGCAGAAATGAAACACAGCCTGTCATTGACATCTATTACAACACTTTCAGATGGTCAGAAACACCATGTTCAGTCCTCAGCCAGTAAGGTGTTTCTGGCCACATGTCATCTCTCACAAATCACTGATTCAGGCCGCCACATTTTAAATTTTTTCAGTATATGTTCACAAATCAGTCAACCTGATATAACTGCTCCAGCCAGGCTCTGTATATCTATTTGTCTCCTTCATATGTGTCTCCTTCTGGGCTGCTTACACTTGGAAAACTGACATCTGTTGGAGCCAAGGATGGCAAATCACTATTAACATTGCAGCTAAGCATGAGTGTGGATTTGGAAGACTAGCAAAATCTTGCTTTTAAGCTAAAAGAGCTCTATTTCTTGGGGGGAAATGTATATACTACTCTCATACAATTAAATTCTTGCTTGATATTAAATCTATTATAAACCAACTATACTTAATCTTAGACGTCACACTCAAATTGATATGTCCACATTACAGCTCAAAGAATTGCATGTATCTACAGAAGGTGGAATTTGTTCTGTGAGGCCACCTAAAATAACCCTTTACTTAGTTACTCCCTTTATCACAAAAAGCTTTGGAAAAAGAAAAAAACCCTCAAACTAAACACTCAGACATTTACTATTCCAGCCTGTAAAATAAATAGATACAGAGTTTTCATCTAAGTATAAAAATCTCATTCAGTTTTTTTCTTAATGTCCTAGAGATCAGCCAGTGGAGCTCAATGTCTCTTTTAATCTTCTCTTTCTTCATCCTGTTCTGCAGGTAGGTTCCTCCTCATTATATAAACTCAACAATAGTCTGTGAAAAATTATATTTGACAGCTCATTCCAATCTGTGCCTCTAGGACTGCATAAAGCAGCAATTCTTAAACTTTTTGGAAATGCAGCCCTCCTTTGGTAGCCTGTCTTAGGTATGATAGCTCCCCTCCTTGACAGCTACTTAGGTTTAACCTAATATGCAGCCTGATCCAGGAGTACCAGATTTCATAATTGCTAGCAGAGGACAGGATCCTCCAGGACTGAAGGGTGAGAAGAAGCTGTAATTACTAGCTATAGGTTTTTTTCCTTTTTCCATGGAGTTATTAACTATCAGCAATTAAAAATAGGTACTGCTACTACTGTGAAAAAAAAATGGAATATCTGCTTCTAGCAATGATAGCTGCTTGTAGTTCTCTCTCCTGGAAAAAAATGAGCTGCTCCTGTCTTACATGAGTAGTACTCCTATACCATACTCCTAGAATCTCATCATAGTGCTGCATGGCAGAATTATTGCTTGAATGAAAAACATGGATTTATTCCCCAATTTAAAATTTAAAAAAAAAATTTAAAAACCAAAACCAAATTAACAATCTCCACCTTGTTTTAAATACTAGATCTAGCTAATTTTTTCACTTAATATTGATTCACCAAAGATATTATTTCAAGCCAATCTCAGCTCCATGAGACCAGCTCCAGTTCAGTAATTTCAGAACACTACAAAGAGCCCTGACAGAGAAATCACAATGTGCTTGGGGCTTTCTGCTATGTTGCACCTTAGCAGTGAGGTCTACAAAGAAAATGTGAGGATTTTGAGAAAATGTCCTTGCAGCCTCACTGATACAAAAGAACTGCACCCCAGCTTCCACTGAGAACCCAAACCCACAGCAGTTCCACTGGTTAACCCCTGGTTGGTTCATGCAGACCATAGGAACAGATTCAAGAGGACCAGCTCAGCTTTGAGTACCTTCAGACCTCAGAATGAAATAGAGCAGCTGAAGAGTCTGGTGAGACAAGCAGAAAGCAGCACCTTTACCATCTTTACTCTTTTGGAAATTATACCTAAAGCTTCTTCATAGTTCAGCTCTTAACTTCTTTTTGTTCTTACTTGTAAAATGTTTGCATTTTTTCCTCAAAGTGCATCTAACAAAGCAGGTTTAAAAATCAAAGCATTTGATTTCAGGGTGACATAAATTTGTCACAATTCAATCCTCGGCAATTTATATTGTTCTAACCACACTGCCTTTTACTGTGCTTCAGCTAAAGCAATTTTATATCTCAAATTTATGGATTCTACTCTATCAGTGTCCCACCCTCACATTTTACTTTGTATCTCCAGTGATCTCATGTTCTAAATAAAGTGATAACTTTAAATGGTATTAAGTCACTCAGATTTTGACTACCAGAAGCAGAAATGCCTCCTCTGGAAAAAAGTGGCACCTCAGCCAGAACGTAGGCTTTCCATCACAGGTGGTTGCACCACAAGGGTCATTCTACTCTGAAAGTAGGTAAACAAGTCTTGTAAGAATTTGGATTTAATTCACTAGTGTTAACTAAACCAATAGACATGGAAAGTTTTCAAATGTCCATAATTACGTAGATAGAACCACACATATGTGCTTTATAATTTAGGTTTTCCATAATTCATATTTAAAAAAAAAAAACAACTCCTTTTCTCCCTTTTCCTACACCAAACTGCCCTCCATAATGTTTTCAGCCTTCATTTGGTGAGCTCTGTATCACAGCCAAAATTTCAGTAAAACTACCCCCTGATTCTGAGGGGAAATCTCCCAACTCCCACCAAGGCAATTCCCTCACTCTTTTCAGTAACTCTCATACCCACAATCAACACACATTGCCAGTAAATCTGGCTTCATAAGCCTGTGTTGCACCAAGTACTCTGAGATATGTGATAGTTTCTCAAACATAAGACCCTCTAAAAGGCATGCAATGATTCCTAAATATTGACATTTCTAATGTTGCTGGGAAAATTTTATAAAATAAATATTATAAAATAAGCTAAAGAATCAGTCTTACTAGGTGAAATAAAAAATCTTCCCCATAAAACAACCAGCAAGTTGTCTGATCAAGAGTAGCAGGGGCAGGTCAGTATTTGGGTGACATGGGGCCATCACCAAGAGCTGTCCTCAGTGTCACCAGCCACACAACAGCATTCTCTGCAGCTCCAGTCATGCACTTATCAGCAACAGCTTTCCTTAGTGATCACTGAATATATTCTCTTTGCTGCCTTCACTGTCCAAACATTTTCTGGCTCTCTTTTGTTTCCTGTCATTTGGCAAAGCAGCTGTGACACTTTTGCACCATGAGCTCACCCCAGCTGGAGCTGCCCATACATTAAGACTGGCTCTGAAGGACATGCCTTCCTTTAGGACAAGGTGCTAGCACAGCACATTATTTGGAAGCACATCCTAACTATGACACTTATCTCTAATAATCTTAAAAGGACAGAGATATATCAGTAGCTTCATTACTTCAACAGCTATAACAAAAATTTCAATAGCTAGAAAAAATATGTGCAAGAATATGGAATAAAAGAAACCTCTGCTGCTTCAAAATAGTTTTTCTTGTCTGACTTTTTAAAATATAAGCTCTGTAGGTTTTGTCATAAGAAAATAATACTATTACTTTTTCACAATGAAAGCCAGCAATTTATCTCCTTATTGACATTTTAAGTTACACGAATTTCTACACCATAAAATGGAAGCAAAATACAGTGAAATAATTTTATATCACCAGTTTTATTATCCAAGCCACAATTGCTCCTGCTCTCAACAAGAAAATTTTAAGTTTAGTGCTAGTGAAAAGTGGGTAATTTATTTTTGCAAAACACAACATGAGCTGAGTGTCAATCAAACCACAACTCCTAATGACTCACATTCCATTTGTCTCTACAACACCTGTATTTTCAAGGAAAATGTTTTTAATAAAACAGTTTATTTTTTTTTTCTAGGTATGCTTTTGTTGTTACATATAAGATTCTACTTCAAACAAGCTAAGGCAGGTGATCCTTCCATGCTTCTGTGGTCATGGCCATTTTTTTTGCTGTTACTGTATTGCCTACCAGTTATTTTTTATGTAATTTGTAGCAAACTTAAAGCCAGCAGCAGGGGGTGAGTCATGAGGAGTAATTTTTAAAAATAATAAAATTTTATTGTCTAATCATAAAAAAAAAATCAGAGGACAAAGTACTATCTGAAAAACTTTCTGTTCATTTCTGAAAGATGACTGTATTTCAGCCTCTTCTTGCTCCCTAGAAACCTCTGCAGCAGTTGCAGAATGTGAGCAGACAGAAGTTCAGATACATTTCTCCCCATGCAATATGGGGAACACCTGCTGCCTTCCCTCTCTTTGATGTAGAGTTTGGCAGTGGGTAAGAAGACTGAAGCTCTGTATGAGCCAGTGATACAGCGCCCACTGGGGCACGACCCTGTACTGACCTGAAGTCACAGGACTCATTCTCTCATTCTCTTTCTTCAGTGAGAAACACCACAGAAAACGCTGAAGAAGGCATAGAAGGCTGCACTGCAGCAAAACACCAGGCCAAAACCAATAACAACCCCTTTTCCATCAAAAGAATAAAAATTCATACAGTGCTTTGAGGTCAAAAGTTATTATTGCTATATTTTAAATTCAGATTAGTCAGATTTTTCTCTGTGTAACCTCCTTCATAGTGACCATAAAATCAGCTGGGCTCATTTGGACTGTCTGACCTCAAACACTGCAGAGGGAACAGAAAAGTGCAGAAGAATCCAGAAGTAGCTCTGATGCTTTGTAATGCTGGTGGTGATTTGCAACCAGAACTCTGAAGAAGAATTCAGTGTGGAGGTGTCTGTAAAGCAGTATCTAAGGACAGGGAGTAGCAGTGAGCCCTGCTCAACCAGAACATGAAAGCATGAGAACTCTGGGCCTGATCTGATATTAATATATACATGTACATCCATACACATCGATGGAAAACTGCCACACATTGAGGATTGCACTAGCCAAAAATATATCAGCTTCGACTGAGCACTACAAGTGATGTCTGACAGGGGGCTACAAGGTGATGCTCATTCATTCTGAATTTCAACGTAAAACAACTCCATGCTCTCACTTGAGTACTATCTTGAGAGTAAATAATTCAGACTAGTTTTGCTCTGTTGAAACTCCACTAGAAATGCCACCACATTACTAAGACAGAACAATAATAAAAGAGTTAGTAACCTCAAAGTTCTGGTGGAGCTGAAAACCACTGTTCTCAAGGGCAAAGTTGTCCTTGAAAAAATGAACTCTTCTCCAAGATTTGCCCCGATGAAGAGCAAGAGCAATGTCTTATGTCTTATGGCAGTTTATTTAAGAAATCATTTCTCTGGTTTACTATTCAGGGATTTGATTTTGTTCTTTGAGTACTTCAGTGTTTCACAAGCAAGTCTTCAAAATCAATTCTAAAATAGTACAAAAGGTAAAAAAATACTTTCCACTTCACTTTTATTATTATAGATAAGAACCTCCATCCTTTCCTTCTGCAGTTGGTACAAAAATAATAAGAAACATTTAGCTATGCTGTCTCATATGACTACAAGCCATAAATGACAAAAAGATGAATACAAAATTACCATCCACATCAACTTCTACAGTCAACCCATTACAAAATGCATTCAATAAAACAACACTTTGCAATCAAATGAGATTTTAACTTAAACAGATAAGCATTTTTGTCTTTGTATTCTGATAAGATGGGCAAGATTTTCTTAGACCTTATAATTTAACATAATTAAAAATAGCTTTCTTTTAATAATAAAACCACCATTAAGCCATTTTATTCTAAAATTAATAGGTACTACCGTTCACACTGTGTGAAAAGTAGAGGAACACTGAGGAAGGAAAAAAATCTGTACAGCATACATTTCACAGCAATGCACTCTGTCATATGAGGGTGATTGTTAGATTTCAAGGTCAGAAAATACCATGGTGAGCACATTCTACATTGAAAACAGAGAATGTCATCACCATCATCAGGTGGTCACTGCAATTAGTCCAAAATTTCTGTTTGAATTAAAGCATTGTATGCCCTATTTGAATAATTTTGATGGCTTATCACCCCAGTGAGTAAAAAAACCCTCATCTTTCAGCAATAATTTATTCAGTTTCAGGTTAATTTTCCACCGCTTATTACAACTTTTTTTTCTTGAGAAATTTAGTGAAGTTTTTCCTTTGCCACAACTACAGCTGTCAAGTAAACTCCACAAAGTCTTCTCAGTCCAAATCTGTTTCAAAAATTAACTTTTTGTGCAAGTAGAGATTTTATTACACTGGACATTATAAATATGTTTTGGGTCATAGAATCAGAGAATAACTGAATGGTTTGGGTGGGAAGGGACCTTAAAGATCACCCAGTTTCAACCTCCCTGCTGTAGACAGGAACACCTTTCCCTAAATCAGCTTGCTCAAAGCACCATCCAGCCTGGCTTTGAACACTTCCAGGGATGGGACATCCACAACTTCTCTGGACAACCTGATCCTTGTCTCACCACCATGATAGCAAAGAATTTTTTCCTATTATCTAATCTCAACCCACCTTTCTTCATCTTAAAGCCATTCCCCCTTCTGCTGTCACCACATGACCTTGTGAAAAGTCTCCCTCCAGTTTCCTTACAGGCCCTGCTTCAGGTACTGGAAGCCACTATAAAGTCACCCCAAAGCTGAACACTTCCAACTTTCTCAGCCTTTCCTCATAGGAGAGCTGTTTCAGCCCTCTGAAGATCTTTCTGGTTCTCTAGACTCCCTCCAACAGCTCCACTTCCTTCTTATTCTGGGCACCCCAAAGCTGGGTGCAGCACTGCAGGTGGGGTCTCACCAGAAAGGAGTAGAGGGACAGAATCTCTCCCTGCCCTGCTGCCCACAGGCTTTGGATGCAGCCCAGGACACGTCTGTGTTTCTGGGCTGTGAGTGCCATGGCTGGGTCATGCCCAGCCTCTCACCCACCAGCACCCCCAAATCCTTCTAGGCAGGGCTGCTCCCAGTCTGCTCATCCCACAGCCTCTGTTGATAACAGGCTGACCCAGGTGCAGCACCTTGCCCTTGATCTTATTAAACCTCATGAGATTCCCATGGGCCACTTCTCAAGCTTGTCCTGGTACCTCTGGATGGATCCCATCCCTCAGGCACATCAAGCACACACCACTCAGCTTGGTGCCATCTGTAAATGTGCTGAGGGTGCACTCAGTCTCACTGTCTGTGGCATTGGTGAAGACATCAAATAACACTGGCCCAGGAGAGACCCCTGAGGGCACCACTTGTCACTGATGTCCATCAGGATCTCAACCACTGACCATTACCTTCTGGATGCAACCATCCAACCAACTCCCTATTCACTGGACAGTCCACACATCATTGGAGAGATAAATCCCTCTCTGTACAATTTAGAGGGAAAGGGTGTTGTGAGGGACTTCAAAGGCTTTATGAAGTCCAAATAAATGACATCTGCAGCCCTTCCCTTGCCCACTGATGGAGTCACCCCATCATTAAAGGCCACTAGACTGGTCAGGCAGGACTTGCCCTTGGCAAAGCCATGCTGGTTATGTCAAATCACCTCCCTGTCCCCCATGTGTCTTAGCACATCTGCCAGGAGGATCTGCTCCATCATCTCCCCAGGCACAGGTTGAGAGTTCCCAGGGTCCACCTTTTTATCCTTTTTTAACCTGAGTGCAACATTTCCCTTTTTCCACTCACCTGGGACTTCACCTGACTGCTATGATTCTTCAAATATCATGGGGAGTGGCTTGGCAAATGCATCACCCAAATCCCTCAGGACTCAAGGATGCATCTCATCAGATCCCATCAAGTTATGCATGTTCAGATTCCCTAGGTGGTCTTAACCTACAGTGGGAAGCACTTTGCTTCCCCAGTCATAATCAAAAGTATAATTTCAATAAAAATACCAGTGATATGAGCAGCAAATTGTTTACTTACTGCAGATGAGGGAAATATCCAAATACCAACAGAAAGAAAAACTATTTTCATTTACCTAAGCCACCAACTGACTCAACAACCCACTAAATGACTCATTCAGATATAGGTTTTCTCCAGATCTCTCAATCATTTTGCATAAAATGTTATCTTCAGAAAAGATAAGTTTTCTCAAATGTCAATAAAATTATTACCATCTTCAAAAGTGAGCTCCATGGTATTTTTATAAAGAACTTCTTGTCATTATGTGGTTTTGGATTGCTGTCATATCCAACTGTTTTTCAGTGCATTGACACGACTAATATGTAACTTTATGAAGTTCTCTCTATTGCTCTTTCTGTGTGAATTTCTCTCAGTCTTGCCCATTCAGTTCCAGTGGTATTCTTACACACAAGGGTGTAGGCTTTGACCTCGATCTGTAGGAAACCAGTGTTCAAAACAGAATCCAGCTCACCTCTGCCTGTGCTGCTGAATTCACCCAGTGTCCTTTTCTGGATTAGCAACCCTTTAGTAAAGAAGGGTAACTTCAAACCACAGGGTATTATCCTACTGAAATCCAGATGAGAGGCAGTGAAAGGATGTAAAATCCAGCCTTGGTCATCATCTACCAGCATGAGATATGGTATTAGAGCCAGCTAGACATGGAAGACAGGAATTCTTAGAGATAATATTGTATGAGATCATCATGGATATAACAACAATTCTTGAACTTCAAACAGATTCAATTCTTAGTATTTTTTTAACCTTCAAGAAAAGGAATACCTGTGTAAAACCAAGCAGTCCCACCAGACCATTGTAGTTTCTCTGCAGTACTGTATTTTGCTTTCATAAACTGTACCACTCTGAGCATATCTTATGTGTTAAGTTCTTATTTGGAAAATAAAATCAATACATGCACGGATTGCTTCTGCAGCTGGCAATGGTATTGCACATTTCTCTTATGTAATGAAAAGTGACACTAAATTTAACAGTTTAATCTCCTATCTATGTATTTTAAAAAAACTGTTATGATCATGAAGTACAAAGAGAAGGACACTTCCTTATTAGCTATTCAATATGGCTACAGATTTAGAATGAAAAATCACCTTGTAGAAACTTGCTTTCCATAAATAAAAAGCCTTGTATACAGAAATCAAGCTCTTCCAAAATCTTGATTACAGAAAAATGTTAATGAGTACTACAAAAAGTAAGTTCAAGGAAAGTGTGAATCTAATGCTTTTACATCACTGTGTTCATTTAGAAATTTTTAAAATTAGTAAATTAAATATCTCATTTACATCACACCAAAATCAGAGCTGCCACCATAGTTTGCTACTTGGTATGCAAGCATTACCCACCTTTTTGACTCAAAAACCAGAGAAATGTCATGATTTGCCTAATGTCACATAGCAGGAAACAGGAATCAAATCCTGTTGTATGGCCACTTGACATTCAAAGCCCTTCATAATCTGCTTCCTAATATTTCTCTCTTCTCCCATTACCCCCACCTCTCCAGTTAAACAACTTGAGTCCTCCAACTCATTTTGCTCTCATTTGCTCTTGCCTTCCTGAAAAGACATTTGGAGTTCCCTATCTGAACCAAGTTACAGCTTCTCCTCTATTCATTCATGCTCATCTTAAAACCCAGTCCCTCAGGGCTGTCATGGGCCAGCACAGAAAATGTTCCTGTGTGTGACCAGTTCTCAATCCTTCCTTGCCCATACCCATGGACCTTTCAGCCCCTCAGGCCTGGTGCGTTTTCAGCCCATAGTGACTGCAATATTGCTCTTTCTTCAATGAGTTAAATATTTTTCTTCTTACTACAGTACAGAAAAGTATTCACTGTTAAATTAAGTTAACATAACCTGCATGCTGTTAATCATCTTTACACTGCTATTAATTTATGCAACCGCTAAATCCTTGAATTAATTATACATACCACCTAATTTATCAACCCCTTCAGGCTGGAAGTGCATCTTTTCAAAGAGCTTTAAAATTTTCAACACATTAGGTGGCAACATAAAATAAGTACTATATAGTTTACTATAGATATTTGTAAAAAAAGCAGTATTTCTATATAAATCTGATGTAGACTGCTTTTTAAGACAAGACTATTTTCTAATAAGCACAGGTGAAAGAAAAAGCCCTAAAACATATCTCAACTTTTTTCAGTAACCCAAGACAAGTTAGTACTGGGGGGGAGGAAATCAAACTATGGCGAACATGAGCAAAGCATGATAACCATCAAAAATTATGAAGCTTTTTATACTGTAGAAGAAGGAAGGAATGTATTTGCAGCCAAGTGTATTTGTGCTGGTGCATTGGCATGACTATATACCATGGCCTAAAAATTTTGACCTTAGGAACAAACTGGAATTTAACTGCATCTTTTCAGTTTAAAGTTCATTATTGCTTATCACTTATTATATTTTCATTGCTTATTTCAAACTAAGAATTTATTTACAAACAACATTACTTTTTAAAAAAGTCACAATAATTGACTTTTGAAAAAATATCATTTAATCCCAAGTCATAAGATACTCCATTACCGTAGAGCCAAAATGTGCTTCAGAAGAAGGAAGACAGTGCCATCCTTCTACAGAGTTCCTGTGGTTCTCTTAGTTTTAAACTTTGCATGAGAATGTATTTACCTCCTATGTTACACCTAAAAAGATATCACAAAGGCACCACTAAATATTATAAACCTTAGCACTACAAAGTACTCATAAGAGAGGATTTGGAAACTATCCCATTTGAAGTTAAGATGCAGATCTGAAATTGAAAAAATTCATGGAGATATTTCATAAAGTTTGGATGAGAGCTCATACTCCTCTGCATTTCTCTAATACAGCCTTTGCTCACACTTTGCTGCTTCTGCAGTTGAAGGAAACTCAGCCAGTTTGCCAAATGTTCCTGGAGTACCACTCATCTCCTCCTGACGCAGACACGTAAAATAGGTCAGATCAAATACGGCCCATGAGCATCTCTTGCCCTTCAGTGACTTTAAATGGGACAGAGTGACAGACTCAGCTGCAGAGATCTGATGTGAGATGAACCCCACAACACACAACTAACAATCCTGCAAGTTTTCTCAAAAGAAGAAAGTCAAAATGTTTCTTTTTAAAAGCTACTTAAGAAAAAAAAACAGATTTTTAAATATCTAATATAACACAGTCTTATTTCTGAGAGAATACTAAATTGCTAGAGTTGAAAAGGAATTTGGTACACATTGCTATTTCTCATGAGGTTTGACAACAGGTGTAGCTTCTAGTCTGGGATTAGAAAATAATTGAAAAATTGTGCAGAAGCCATTTTGCTGTAATTCTCACTAGAGGACAGCTATCTACACATTTTGTGATACTTTGTAAAAGTTGGAACTTTTGAAAGCATGTAAAACACACTTTTTAAATGAAATCTACATATTCTTTGAAGACAGTGGAGAAACAGGATTTTTTTTCCTAGTGTTAAAAAGAACTAGACCAGGTGGCAGACACCTCAAGAAGCAGAAGTAAAAAAAACCCCACCATTTTCATGAAAATTTCAGTCACATTCTATTATTGTGTAAGAAAAATTAGAGGACTGCTTTATTTTGGCTTGTTTTTTTAACAAAACCAATTGACTCCTCTGAACATTCTGATCCTTATATAAACCAAAGCTGATGGAGACTGTCAGCAGCTTTTTCAAAGTAAAAGGTAGTTTTCAGAAAATTGAGGTTCTACAATATAGTTCTAATGGAAAAAAAAAATAGAATCAAAATATTTGAGGTAAATTTAAGACTACAATGCATCTGAGCCTGATATGAATGGTGGGACTTCAGATAAAGGAAAGAAGTTGGACAGGACTCTGAGCAACCTGATATGGTTAAAGATGTCTCTGCTCACGGCAGGGGGATTGGACCAGGTGACCTTTAAAAATGTCTCTTTCAACCCAAACCATTCTGTGATTCTATTCTGATTTTATGACTTTTGGGCATTTCAAATGCACCTTCCAGTGAGCAGGGAAGCCTGGCCCAGTGACAAGATTGGCTTCTCCTGCCCATCATGGACACACCAGATCTGAGGATCCAGCTTCTAGGATGAGGACTGGCAAATCCTTCACTCTGCCCTTGGGCTGACAAACCTTGCAGCTCAGGCTGAAAAAGTTCAGTGTTAACATAAAAACCCTCACATTTTAAAATATTTCAGTATTTGACCTTCTGCAAAAGTAATATTTTAAAGTGGTTCACTCCATTAATACACTTTAATTTTTTCATTTTTTTTTGCCCCAAGATGGAGCAAAAACAAATGTTCAAACATGGGAGGCTCCTATAAAGAAAAAATTCCACATATTGAGCAGATAAAACCAAAACCACTTCAAGGAATACTCTCTGCTGCAATTAAGAAGTGAAAGCAAAAAACCACAAAAACTATCCAGGCAAAACCATTCCAAAATATAATGTATTTCCTTGTTCTGTTGGGTCATGTAAAACAAAACTTTAGCATCTGTACTACACTGAAGAGCTTTAATCTAATGATTACACAAAAACACTGGCTCAAGAAGTTAAATACAGCAGCTCTACACAGCCACACTGCACATGGGAGCAGTTTGAGAGCCCTTGCTCTTCAAGCCAAAACTCACAATCATTGCTCAAAAAAACCTATATACAACAGCCAGAGATTTAGAGGAACTCCCATTTTATGTCACTGTAGTAATTTTTGAGGAAGAGCCAAATGTTTCCTCCACTATTTTAATTTTAAAGAAAGTGATAAACACATTCCTATAAGCTTGTTTTACAACAAACCTGTTCTGATAACTGGAAAATTCAAGGAACTGTTTTGTTTTAAACTGCATATCCAAATAACTAGAAGTTATTAAAAGAAGCAAAGCAGTCTTATTTTTTAAAAAAATCTTTCACCTTCCTCCTTTAAAGAAGCCTTCAAAAGTTATGCTTCTTTAAACTCTGTGACTTGAAGGCTACAAAATCATAAAAGATCTTGAATCTGAACTGCCTCTCATTAATATTATCACCCTTGGTTTGTTTGTCCCCACACATATCTTTTAAGACTTTGTTCATTTGTGAAAGTAAACCAGGGCTATGAAAAAAAATTGGTTCAGCTGTGGCTATAATATCCACCAATTTGATATAAAATCATGATAAATCAGCACACTTACTGGACCTCTTCCTACTTTATTTAATTACTTTTTTTTCTGAGTGCCCTATTGAGCGATTTTCTCTTAAAATTCAGCACACTTGCTATTCAGTATTCCCTCTCACACAGATGTCACGCACAAAGATGCACTTTCATTATTTCACACCCAAGAAGTAAAACAAATCCTAGTTCTGTTCCTTCCCATCACCTAGAGCACATAAATTAGCTGAAGGCCACACTGAAATCGTACTTGCACACTCCAAAGTCCATATTTTCACCAGCTCTCACACGCTGGTGAATACAGAATTGCCACCCAGTCTGAAAGAGGCAGAAGGATGCAGGGGAGGCCTGGCTCAGCTGGGTAGAGTGATCCAGCTCAGCAGACCATAATAGTCTGTGTGTTCTGCCTTGATGTGACATTTTTCTAGTCACACTTTCTTACCTGGACTGACACCCAACTTACAGTGCAAACACATGGCTTTTCCTCTCACCAAAGTTAGTTACATACTTTCCATGGCTACAGGAACCCAGGGGAAGCACTTTAATACAGAGACTTCTGGCCAGAACACAGTTACAAAAACTCACTTAACTACTGTATTTTCTGCCCACACTTAGCACTGCATTGGCAGCTCAGTGGCAAAAATCCATTGAATTTTGTTTCTCATTGTTGTCATCTTATTGCAAAAGTTCCCTACCTTCTTGGTGATTTCTCACGTGCAGCTCCTCACAGCACTGCCACTGCCTCCTCCTTCTTCTTAGCACAGCCAGCAAACTCCATCTCTTGTCACAGCACAACCAACAAACCCCAAGTGTCTCCTCCCCCAGCTAACCCTCTCTTTCGTAGCCCTCTTCTAACTGGACACAGCTGTGGCCTATTAAGGGCAGGCCTGTTCCTAATCTTTGGTGATTAGCACAGCTGCAACTCCTCAGGTGTGAGACTCCCTTCTGCACTATATTTTCTTACATTCTATTTGTCCCCATCTCATGAAATATTTCTTATTCATGGCCTGATGAGCAAATCCTAGTGTAAATTTTGACTCACAATTACTGTGAATATATCTATTTCTTTTTCTTCTAAGGAAATGTTCTGAATTCCTGCACCTAGAATCTTTGTCCACATCAGAATTGTTCCATCATTCTTCAGAGTGCCCTCAGCACTGCAGCCTCCTGGCCCCATCAGTCTGTAAGGGAACCAAGCATTATTCAGGGCTGCTATTTGTGCTTACTCAGTTTGCTCTTGTCAAAAGGGGTGAACAATACAAAGAATCAAATCAGATTAAACCAAAATCATTCCCTGACAGAAATCAGTGGCATTTGCTGAGGGAAAGAAGGCAAGAAGGGGGCAATAGATCATAACACTCACAGTGGTGTGACCTTCCCAGTTGCCAGCCATCCATCACTGTGGAATATCCTCAGATCTGCCAGGCTCAATACCAGCCTGGAGAGCTGATCCACCAACAGAGGGTCCCTCAGCAGATCCATGAAAAACAGGAATCATCACTTTATTAGTATTTTAAAGCCTCATATAATGGAATGGCCACATATTACTGTAGGTAAGATTATTTTTAAAAATCACTATCCAAAATCATCCTTTTTGTCTTTGCACTACTTGACTATTTTTTGGTAATTCATCCAACAAATACCATATGTGACTTTGAAAAAAATTCATACTGTGAAATCTGTAAGATACAGTCAAGAAGGACACTAAAGTTTTTCGTCAAATCTGAAAAATACTACTTTCCTGTTGCTACAGTAACATCTTCCTAACAAGCCCTTTAAATTTAAACACTGTCTTAAGAGAGTTCTAGGTCAAGTTAAAAAGCACAGTCAAGCTCTTCAGAGAAATCCAGTTCATATTCAGCATGGTAAGGATGGAACAGAAAAGGTGAACTAGAGTTTTTATCTATTTCCACAATGACTTCTCACTTGCTGAGGTCTGTCCTACTTTCTTTCCCCTTAGCCACCCAGTAGTCTCTCTTGTGAGGAGAGAATTCTCAATGGTCTCTAAGGAAAATTCCCTAATAATTTTTTATCCTAGAGCAACTTATCATTTTCATTAAAAAAAAAAAAGCTTACATTTGCAAAAAGATATATTTGCAGAAATAAGTTTTCACCTCCTGAGATGAAAAAAAAAAAAAGCTATTTCTAATTCATCACATATGGAGAATAACCACACACAGATAATATATGAACTGAGAAATTGCAGAGTGAATACAAAATTCATTCATGAGACACCTGGGGATTCTGACAGGAATTTATATTTATTTTTTCTGTAACTATGCAATTATCTCACTGGTCTGTAAGGTAAGGTCCAGAGCTCAAGTCATTCTTCTGGGGAAGCACTGGCAATATGCATACTGAGAATCATCTTTGGAAAAGGAGGAATAACCTCTTTCTGTTTTCATGCAGTTGTAAAGCATCAGTTAGTGGATCTTTGGCACCAATCTGATTTCAGAGAAATATTCATTTGCATCTTTTTACAGTTCTTCCTGGATGTCAGCAGACATCCTACTCATTGGAGAAGAATGAAAACCAGACCTTCTAGCTCATCTAGATTTGTGCCATATCAAATTTTAAAAAGTGAGTTAAATTCACAGTCTTTTTATTGCACAAGGCACTACAAACAGCAGATTCAAGGCAATTTAAGGAATTTCTATCTAGTCTCATTTTAGAAGCCTTGTTATAACTATCTTACTTGGAAATGCAATGAATTCTCTGAGTAACCTTGAACATGTATGCAAGTGACAGCACTATGAAGTTGGAATTACAAGTTTTTCTAATATGTAAAATTTTTATGTCATTGAACCGTTCAATTGCCAGCTAAATGAGTGAAATAAAGGTCCAGATTCTACAAAAATTCAAAGAACAAAACTGCTGTGACCTATATTTTTCCATGCTGAAAGCATAAAGGGTGAACACTCACATTTACTAAGTGACAACAGCATTTACTTATAGTTGGGCACATGCTTCACTCTTTGCATTGGCAATCAGTACCAAAATTAAACAGACAGACTTAATCACACCTTTCAGGTAATAAACTATTACATAAATAGCTCTTCTTTGATTTATGAAGTGAAAAAAAATCATCATAATAACTGACACACATTATCCACAAATGAAATGTGACTAAAAATAAATTATGAATAAATATAATGTAAAATGTGGTGGGAAGAAGTGGTAAGAAACTGGATTACTGAAATTAGCCTATTTCCAACAGAGCTGCCAGTTCAACTTTTACTTACAAAAACTAGGAAAAAGAGCAACTGTTGGATACTGACTCCAACACAACAGATTTGAGTACTCTGACTCCTACTTTAATAATGTGTGCTCAGGGAGAGTTGTATTGGCAGTGTGTAAATGGTTTGGGGGATTCTTTTTTTGGTTTTGGGTTGTTTCTTTTTTTCTCAAAGTGGTGTTTATTTGACACCTGTACAACCGGGAATGTCTTTCCAAAAGTTCCATGGCAATGATGAAGCTGGTCAGAGTTCTGTTAGGACAGCTGAGAGGAGCTGAAGGGCTGGAAGGTGGGTAGAAATCCTAGGTATGAATGAGCCTTCTCCCAAAATAAACCACAGAGAAAAGCAGGTTCTTCATGAAAAGTCAGTATGCATTTTAGGGGATGAGACTACCAAAAATAATCTGTCCTTGGGAAATGTAACTAAGCTTTCTGATAATTACTTTACTCTGACAGTCTGGTAAAGATTACAGGTTATGGAATGCTATGTGATCTTTCTCCGCACCTGTTCTTTTGTACCTGCATAGAGTAGAATACTTGCTTTTCATTTGAGCATGAATGTTTTCTAGGCTTGGGGAGTGACTTAGTTGTGGCCAGCAGAACACTGCCCTCTGTTTCCCAGAGTGACATTCCAACACAAGGTAACACTCACACCCCATTCTGTGGGATCAGGGGTGTAAAATGGAACTCCATCAAACAACCAAAGCCCATCATCTGGCAAGAAGAATTCCCCACACTGAAAATTAAGCAGAGTATCTTTGTCAAATGGAAGGAAAACACGGGAGCTCCTGAGCCATGTCTATCTTCAGACTACAACAGAGACAATGGAAAACTGACTAGAAAGAAAATGTTCAAATATTTATTTGGTAGTGCTTTGTCTCAAATAGAGCTAAACATACTCTATAAAATCAGGCAAGACCTGTTTAAATATTTGGTGTCTTAAATCCGTTACATCCAGGAACCCTGGATTAATACCAGTGGCAACAGGAACTGAACCTTCAATCCCTCTAATTTACACCAAACACAGAAACAAAGTCAGGAAAGCTGGTGACACTATTCATTGAAGGTTGTATTTTATATGCCTCTCTTGATAGCAGAGTCTCCTTGTGCAGGGATGAACTTTCATCTGAAAGCAACTTGATGTTATTCTAAGTCCAGATGGACAAAAAGAATGACAAGAGTGTTAGGTAGCCAAACATATGTAAGATGAATCCAGATTCTGGCGGTTTCATGCAGACTTAGGTGAAGCTCATCCCCTGTTAATGCACTACTATTTAATTTAGACTCTCTGGCATAAACCTCTGTAAACTGCAAGAGGAAGAAGCACAACCACACTCCTTTTACAACCATCAGTGGGTAGCTGATCCTTTCAGAGCTCTTCCCTACCTGCTAAACTGTGGAAACAGTTCCCTAATCTGAAGGGGATAACATATTGTTCTACAATTCTCTCAAGTAATTCTTCAATTAGCAAAGTTTGACAATTGGGTGTGATCAGTTCCTTCATTCAAGCTGAATCAGATTCTCCATCAAATCTGTGTGTTCCACTTTCTGAAACAGCAGCCATTTGACAGCTGTTTATTCTCAAGCCTGTGTGTTGTGTCCATTTCCTCCTCCCTGCTCAGTTATTTACTTTCAGATTACAAGCTCATTAGAGCAGGTGTTACTCAGAGAAACAAAAGCAAATGGACAGAAATTAACCCACCCTCACCCCTAGATCTTTGCTGGGCAGCATAAAACCCAGCACATATAGTACTAAAACAACCTTCCCATTCTGCTTTTCAAATGCCACTTGATTATAGCATTATAAATTTTCTATTGTCTGAAAGTGTGAGTGATTGCTTCCAAAGAACATGATTGTTTTATTTTCTGCAGCTCTTGCAATGGATAGCTTCAGTTAACTTTGGGTTTTCCTTCAGTTTTCATTCATGGCACTGAAAATTTCAGTTTTCATTCTTGTCACATTTATTCTGGATATACAATTTTTATAGCTGGTCTTTGTCCTTGGAATTTATCTCCTGCATCTAACATATGTTGGTAAACTGTAATTATGAGCTGACCTAGTTAAGTAAAATAAATTTCCAGGTACGTAGTACTAACAAGAATATTTTACCAACTTTAAAATTGAGGTAAAACAAATTTGCAGAACCTGACCCCAGTTTTTAAGGAAAAAAAAAAAAAAAAAAAAGAAGAAGCACAGCCAAACAAACACTTCTTAAATACAGACCAAGCAAAAATCAAAATTTAATGAATACTCCGCACTGAAGAATATTTGGGGTACGTCTGTCAACTGTGTCACTACCTCCAAGGTGACCTACCTAAATGCTTGATGATATTTAGCTTGGTATCTTGTTTTCATTAATATTCAGCTATCCCCAAACAGTCATGACAGATGACTAATTCCCAAATTTCCTTTTCCCCTCATTTTTTTCTTCTTTTAGGATGTTAAAGTAAGAACTGGGATAGTCACCAGTGAGTACAGCCATCTCCAACAAATGGAAGGAGTTGCATAATTCACAGATTGATGCTATGAAGGTAAGAGGGAGTGTTTAGCCAAGGAGCTGGCCTGGGAGGTGTGGCCAGGTCTCAGAAGAGGCTTGGTGGTAGATTTTGCTAGTTTGAGTAAGGCATTGACTGACTACATACTGAGACTACTGAGGTTTGCTGAAATCTAGATCAGGAAGGAAGATTTCATGAGTAATAGCTCACTGAAGGTATTTGATAGTTAACATCTTCCACAACAGAGATCAAATAAATCTGAACTGTAAGTACTTTATATATATATAAAGTATTCCACACTACAAATTAAAATTATAACAAACCCTTTTCCAAGCGAAATAAACAATAATGTATACATTCTTAAAAGAAATAGAATAGACATTCACAGTATTTGGTGGTGATTTATCCACATTAATCAAGGCCTACAATCTTTGATGCTATTTTTTTAATTCAGCACTAAAGTGCAAATACAATGTAATGTCTGACATATAAATCTACTCTATAAGAGAGGACAGATTAATAGGAGGCTATCTTTTACACAGACACAAGTCAAGATTTCATGCCTTTGAGACCTTAAGAGAAATAGTGACATAAACTAATCCTACCCCCAAAACCCATCTCCCTGTTGCCATGTCATGGACACCAGCACCAATACCAGCACTGGTTTCACTGGTTCAGAGCAAGGCTGTGGTTTAGGTCCCTTTTTTTTGTTTCATCCGAACCAATACCCTTTACAAAAGCAAGATCAACAGTCACTGTCAAGAATAACATTTTGTTACTGCCATTCTGTACAGCAAAGCTGCAGGTTGGTAGTAGTTGAAAAAAAACACAGACAATTGCTTAACACACAAACTCTTCCTCAGGCCTGAAGATGAGGCATGACCTTCCAGGTGAAGTAAAGTTGTTTCCTGAAACAACTGCTCTGAGTTTAACTGAATTGCATCAACCAACCAAAAACTTGTAGAAAAAAGACAACTTCTGCTCTTGGTGCAGAGCAGAATAGTATGAAGAGAAGAGGTTATAATATCTTTACCCCTTTTAGGGCAGCAACAGACAGACAGGTAATTATCTCCTGCAGAATAATGTGAGCAGAAGATTTCTGTGCACCAGAAATTCAAAACACCTCATTCAGCATCCATGACTGATTTTCATAAGGTACCTTGTGGAATATGTTGATGCTCAAACTTGAGAGATCAAAGATTAATTGGGGAAGAGGGAGTAAAAAAGGGGGACTTACATGTATCTGGCTATTTCCTGAGTTTTGTTGAACTTGTTAAGTTCATTGCAATACATAGTGTGTGTTTGGTCCCCACTGCATTGTTTTCTGTGTGGACATCTGGAAGTATGTGACATTTTGAAGGCACAACTATCTCTGCACATTACCTTGTTCTTGCTGGCTGTGATTTCAAGCTTATGTAACCATCTTTGCATGCTGCTAAGCTATGACTGAAAGAAGAGACCTTACACCCACTACAACCAGCTGTACTTCCCATAAAACTTCTAGTTACTCATTTTACATGGAAAAACAGCTTGTTTGATCAATGTGTTACTTGGAAGCAAAATAGGTAGGCATTGTAAGCACTAACTCTCTGTCCAGAGACACTGTGTATCAACAAACTAGGTGTGGCATTTAAGTACCATTACTGAAACAAACTATAGGGGAAAAAAACACAGTAAAAAGTGGTAATTTACTAAGATACTTCTCAAGAAATTCCTTCTCAAAAAGAATAAAATCTATAAAGTTTCTCTAATCTTTTAAGAAATAAAACTCCCTAACTGTTGGATGAGTACAGCTGTTCTGAATGGCAAACTCTTACTGGGAAGGCAGCAATGTATTGACACTGTGGAATGGTTGAGGTAGACAGAGAACCCTTCCACCACCTCACAAATAAAGGCCCTAAAGCTCACATAAGATCATTAATTTATGTACACATTAACATGGATTCCCTTGACTGTCCATAACTCAGGTCTTCATGGTCCCCTTCCTTCAGCTCTCTAATACCAGACTCCCCTGCCTTTTTCTCTGTCTTGCCTGCAGACCTCCTGCACATTTACCTGCTTTTTTTCCATTTGCTAGCTCATTCTGTCACGCCCATTTCTTCTCTGTCTCTTTTGGAGGTCCTCTTCACTTGTTTGCAACTACCAGAGGCTGATTTTCTCAGAGAAATTTCTTTCAAGTATTACAATTATCCATTAGCCACCTCACTTCAGTCCCTTATGTGACAAACCTGCTTGACTACTCACAGAACCTCCCTAAAGAGCTCACTGGCAAGACCTATAGATCTCAGAAAGGTTTTGAAGAAATCTAGCTGGTGAGCCTCAAGCAACCTAACTTTAAACTACTTCATTAGTCTGACCTAGTGGGGAAAGACAGGTGAATCACTCTCCAAATGTGTTTAGCTCTCCCCAAGTTTAACCTGAGCATCTGATTTTTGAAGTGCTCAAGTGCAGTACCTGTCTTGTAGATATTTACAGATACTTGTCCTAGCCTGGGAAATGAATTAAGATAATGCAAAGTGGAAAGCAATAGCTGCACTCAGGGAGACATTTATCTGACCTGTGTTGGATATGTACAGTTGGGTAAAATTAATTGAAACTTATAAACTAGAAATAGGTTAAAAGGAGCCTAGAGTGATTAGCTCAATTAATTACATTTAGTTAGATTATTCCCAACCCTTACATCAAGAGAAATAAATCCTTTCTATTCCCAGAGCAGTTTCTCATAGTGTATATGAATTTCTCAACTCCATTTTTTTGCCACAGCTTTGGTCTGAAAGAATGAGTTAATAGTTTTATTTTGCAAATCCCTCATCCTTCTAGTCACCTTCCTTCATTTTCTCATGCCTCAACTGAATATCTCAGGTTTGCTGCTGCAATTGACTATTTCTTCCAAGAGAAAAGGTAACTCCATTTAATCTTAAATTTACATCTTTACAGATCATGTATAACTCACTAATCTCCATTTCTGATCTCCTATTCTAAAGATTTATTTTCTCATTCTGTCCTTTAAACATCCACATTCCAACATGCTTCTCTCTATACCTTGGCTTCTCTTCTGCTTGCTTCCCTTCTTCATCAGCATCTTCACCTGCTTACTCCTCTTTGCAAATATAAAACTGTTTGACCAACAACAATATCACTCACCTCCTTCCTGGATTATTAATAATGACCATGCTGAGCCCAACCAAATACATATCCAGCTCAGCCCTCCAGTGATGGAAGCTAGCAGTGAACTTTGCCTCTTGGTGACTTTCCATCCTCTGCCAAATTTATGACCAAAAGCAAATCAATCTTTCCTCCAGTTACTGAATTTCCTCCCAAATCTGCCTGTGTTGCTTAAACACCAGCACAGGTTTTAGCAAGACACTGATTTTGGAGGAATAACTGCAGAGATTTTAGCTAAATTTTAGGCTACATTGTCAGTGGGATGAGACTAAAATATGTATCATTCTCAGACAGCTGGAATATTCACTGCCTTTTGACTTGCACAAATCTTCTTACGGATTTGGCCACATACGAACGACGGCAACCACCTACATCTGAGCTCATGTTCTTATGCTCTCTTTGCAGGCAGTGGAAACCTGACTGACACAGGGGACCTCAGCTCCTGCTTCTCAATGAGCTCAGCACCCCCAGGGACTGCAGCTGCACTTTCCTCTCCGTGGCAGCTCAGCACAGAGCTGTCTGCAGCCCACAGTGCTCACAGTCACAAAGTACACAGGCCACTGCCTGTCTATCAGCAGTGTGTCAACATGACCTGCCCTGCGCTGTTTCGGCAGAGCTGCCCAAATGTTCCGGGATCTAAGGAGGAGCGCAATTCCCCCTCAGCAGCCCGGCTGACGTCATGGCACCATGATGGTGTGCTCTGGGGAGGTTTAGAAGGGCTGGGGCACACTCAGGTAGGAAGCAGAGACAAGATTATCTTGCCAAAAACTTCTCTGTTTTCTCTTAGTCAGTAAGACAAACAAGAACACAGAAAAACTCCCAAGAAATCCCATGCTATGGACACCCTGCAACTGCTTCCTTTGACTGATAGAAAAGTGAAAACTTCCTGTCCACTTGCAATTTTGAACACAAACAAGTTACAGTAAAAAAGCTATTGTAGAACAGTCATGGCATGATGCCAATAATATTAACGCATGTTCTTACCTGTAATTCAGTGGTACTGAGAGATAGACATGCCTTGATATCAATCTACCTTAAAGCTGCTTTTTAATGTAACTGATAACTTAAGAAACATTTCTAGGGTATGCAAAAATATTTTTTATGAAGGGAAGAATCCAGTTTCCTACACTGAATCCTTCACATTCTGAGCACACAGTCTTGTCTTAAATTATTTTGCTGTTATTTTTATTTTCTAATATATCATAAATTACGCTCCACCATCAATAATTACATCAAATAAAGACATTATTAAAAAACCAGAGTGCCTATGAGAAGTTCCAAATTAATGCAACTGGAAAGTCAGGCAATTTTTTTGTATTGAACAGATAGTAAAACTCTAATTGTCCTATTTTCTCAGCCAGTCTGCTACAAGCCCCAAATCAGAACTTTGTTCCAGATGCTACTGAAGTCAGTGGGAAGGTTGACATTGACTTCAGTGAGCTTCAGCTCAATTGCTGCAAGAAGGAAAATTTCAGTCCTCATGGATCTTCAGAGCAGTCAACAATGATGGCTGAGAACAACAGCTCTGGTAGTTTTGTTAAGGTAACATCTATACACCAAGAACTAAACCAAGATACACTTCTTTGCCATTCCCCATGTGGCATCCATAGATGAAAGCTCTCTGTTGCTGCCTCCTTTGGATAGTGTTCAAAACACTGAATGAAATGCAGAAAATCTAAATAAATAATTTTTTCACCTGTCCTACTCTTTATTTCACTCCTGCAACTTAAGAACCAACACTGGAGAAATGCTTTTCACCAACAGTAACTGAAGTCCCTGCTGTTGCAGTTTCTTAATTCTGATCAGCTTCAGCCACTTGCAACTCCTAACCCACCTCTAAAATATTTTTTCAGTGGTTAAATATGCACACAGTACTTTGTGAAATACTAAACTGAACATGCAACATTTTTTAAGTCTTTGAGTAAAGTTTCTATCCTCAATTACATTTAAATCCTAGAGAAATGTAAGACACTGTCTTTGCTCACTGTATGTGTCAGGAACTCACAGCTAAAGGTTTAGGAGTATATTTCATATTTATAAGCTGAAATGTGACTTGTCTTTTTGTTAGCAAGTTAAAAAGTAACTCACTTCACACTCATTTGACAGACAAAAAATCTGCCTGTGATTACTTCAACACAACTCTGAAGGAACTTTTACACAGTGCGTGGAACAAATTCACGTAGAGTGGAACAAATGTTTCTGGAAATTTCCACAGCATATCAATGTACTCATTTAACAGGAAAATGCATACTGAAAAATGGGATTGCACACAGAACAAAAGATCAAATTATATTGCAAAATCATATTCACTGAAGGTTATAAGCATCATTTTACACATTAGAGGTCAATGTGAAGGCACTGCAGCAAGCACATTTACTCTTTTCTGAAACATATGAGGACAACTTCTGCTATAAAGTAGCAGTGTTTTAGTACTAATGAAAGAATATGATAAGAATACTCACAGCTTACCTTGTTATTGAGTTCTCTACCTCACCAAGCCTACCTAAAGTGAAAATAAAGTACCACTGCAACTTTCTGAATCAATTAGTCTACTTAAAAGGCCATACAACGAAAATATTTCAGTAGCTGGAGCTGCACTTTTTATTGAAGGTACTGCTTAGTGTTATGACCATCAACACAAGAATGGAATAACCCAAACCTTTGGAATTGAGCAAATATGATCAGGATGTACTTTTCCACAGATGATTACTTTGTAAAACACAGAAGTTCCATAATCTTAAATGAATTGTATCTCCTAAATTAATAAAGGTTTCTTTAGACTATTAAACTCCCAACCCCAGTGTTTCATTAAAGACTAATGAATATTAATATGTACTCAGATGATTTTTTTTTTTCTGTGAAAAAGAGAAGAATCCCTCTCCTGGCCTAGACCTAGGCAAGAAAAAGAGAGAGGGAAAAGACTTTACTTTTCCTTATTTGCTTATATTTAAAATGTTACTATAAATCATCACTGAATGATGAATGATGAAGGTAAATGTCAAGAAATGGAAGAATATGTGCTTCTGTTGGTAATTGCACCTTTACAAAACACCTCACCACAGGAAGAATCTACAAAGCTTCATGAATTATAGAGGCAGAAAAAGCAGGAGTCTATCTTAGTTAACTCCAACTTTAAATCTTCTAATTTCTTAAAAAAGTTTGTAATTATGTTGCAAAATAAAAATCAACATTTAAAGATGCTCACTATACTGGAAAGTGCAGACAAAAGTTGACCATAAAAAAGAGGAAAAGAATGAAATTGGATTAATCCATTCCATGAAATGGCAAAGGTCATGAACTTCTGCTTCTCAAACAACTTTTAGGAAGAGTTCCTGAAATAATGGGGGAAAAAGCCCAATAAAAATATGTTTCTATAATTACTTTGCTTTTAAGGCAGTTTTCAGCACACATTCTAGAGGTCTCATTGTGTATCTGTCTGTCTTCAATTTTCAATTAAAGAAGATGGGACTGTGCACAAGAAGAAACCAAATTAGTATCTTTCACATATAACCAGAAATAATCCCAAAAAATGGATGCCTTGTACAATTACAGTTATGTCCTATGATTGTGTCTAAAAACTGTACTCCAAAACTGAACAGAATCTACAATAATAAATAGTTTGAACTCAAGATTAATGAGATCTGAAACACTGGTCAATAAAAGAAGTAAAGGAACTCTAATGGAAGAGACAGCTAAAACTGTTTCACTTCAAGCAATGCAAACATTTTCCTGCATCATGTCCAACACAATCAATCCCTTCCCATCTTTCACAGAGATCCCTGACATATCAGTGAGGTCCCTATCCCAGCAAGAAGTAGGGAGGCTCAGCTTGTCTTGCTGCCTTTAAAATGCCTCCAAATTATACCTCCAAAGCAGGGGATTCACTGTGTAAAAGCAAGGCTGCTCTTCCCCCAGTCCCTTCCATGTAAGGACAGCCTTAACTGGCAGGCAGGGATCCTTGCCGAGGCAGGAGCACAGGGAAGCTGGAGGGAAGTAACAAACACACACATTGTTTTTGTGTTTCAGCTACAACAAACTGAAAAAATATTCTGTGACCCAAACTGATCTGCAGTTTGTGTTTAGGGAGAGAGAATCAAAATCTGACTACTTCAAAAGCACAGAGCGGGCTATTGCATTATTAGAGGTTAAATTTACAGCTATTACTCGCAATATTTTTATGCAAGCTTTCTCCTCAGCAGATTAGGAGAAACAGTCTATATCTATAGCAACCAGGAGAGAAGAGGGATGGATAAATCCAGTCCAAGCCATTTCTCCTTAAAACCCTGCATCACTACCTTCACTACAGCAAGCATAATAGCTCATTTTTATTGCCACTTGACTGAAGCCTCATTATAAACATGGTCAGCTGGTTTTAATTCCTTCTCAAAAAAAGAATGTACATGAGGAAAACTGCAGCAATATTCCTCTGGAAGGCTTTCTTTGTTTCTTAAAGAAATTTAATTTTTTTGTCTTAGAAAAAGATTTCTTAGGGATAGTTTGTTTAGCTTTCACTCTGATCTCCATAACCACCCTAGGTAGATTTTAAAATGCAAAAAAATACAAAATTCTCCTAGTCATGACCTTCTTGACTTAAAGTGAGCTTTGGGAAGATACTGTAAGTGAAATGAGACTGACTCTATAAATAGATATTAATATTAATAGACAATTCAGGTGAGCATACAGTGCTGAATGTCTCAATGCAAGGAAAGAACTGCCAGGGAGAGTGTCACAGGAGAATTGCATCGATTTGAAACAGACAGAGTTTGTTTCGATGCAATGAAGGATCCCTTCATGCCCATGTGGGTCACTTCCCAGGTGGGGATGCTGATGGTACCTTCTATATGAAGAAGGGGTTGGTCAAGAATGTCTCAACCCAAAGCGGCTGTTTAATGGTCCGCACTGGGCAGCACTAGGGATTTTCTGACAGCTCTGAAAGAGCTTTAACCCGAAGCCAGCGCTGACTTCCACCTCCAGCAGCACGAGTTGGAGGGGGAACTCCACCAGAGGCTGCATCTGGGGGATTGTGGCCCGGAGATTTCCTGTCTCACTCAAACAGAAGGGCAATTCGGTAGGCTCCAGCAAACCGGGAGAAGGGTTAAATATGTAGAGGCTGGAAGCATTTTCGGGGACTCGCCACTGCCGCCCCTCGATTTTAGGGGCCTCGTGAGCCCTGGCGGAAGTTTTCAGCATGCGGGGACAGAGGGGTCCCCCGAGACGGGACACGTCGCTGGGGCAGGGGCGGAGCGCGGGAGCAGGAGGTGCGAGGGGCCGGGAGCGGGTCGTGACAGACCCGGGGACGGGTTCGGGCAGCGGGAGGCGGTGCGGAGGCACCGGCGGACGGAGCCGCTTATCCGGAGCCGGCGGTGAGGGACCAGAGGACGGAGCTCCGGAGCCGACGGTGAGGGACGAGCGGACGGGGCCGCTTATCCGGAGCCGGTGGAGAGGGACGGGCGGACGGGCCCCTCGGCGTCCGCCGTGCGGGCGCGGCCGCCGGGGCCCTGCCGAGCTGCCAGCGGGGAAGCTCCCGGGCAGCAGCGCGGGGTGCGCTCCCCGCCAGCCCCGCGCCCCCCGCCCCCGGCCCCACTCACCGATCCGCGCCTCGGCGGCGGCCCCCGCGGAGGGCGGCTGGATGCGCGGGGCGGCGGCGAGCACCTGCGGCAGCGGCGGCGGAGGCAGCAGCAGCAGCAGCAGCGGAAGGACGGAGCCGAGCCTGTCCATCATGCCTGGCCCATCGCATGCCCCGCTCCCCTGCCCGCCGCCGCCAGCCCTCACTCCATGCCGCCCGCCCGCCCTGTGCCTCCCGCGGCCGCTCCCCGGCTCCGGCAGCCGCAGCAGATTCAACACCCAGGACAGCGACCAGCGCCGCCCGCCCCCGGCCCCGCCCCGGCCCGCCCGGCAGCCGTGACGGGAGAGCGCTCCCCGCCGCCCGCTCCGCCCTGCCCGCCCGCCGGGACCGCGGGGAAGAGGCTCCCCCGGGCAAGGGCAGGGCTGGGGCTTCCCTGGTCCTCCCCGGCCCTGGCGGAGACCGGGAACCTGCCTACCTCCGCCGGCAGCACCCGTAAAGATGGCTGGGCATGGGAAGGGAGTTAATGTGCTTGTTTCACACACCTGTACGGGGAGACAATGGAGCCGTTCAGGGGCAATGGCCATAAACTGAAATACAGAAGTTTCACCTCAACAAGAGGGAGAACTTCTTTACGTTGAGGGTGTCAGAGCACTGGAAAAGGCTGCTCACGGAGGTCACTGAGTCTCCCTCTCTGGAGACATTCCAAACTCTCCAGGACACGTTCCTGTGTCACCTGCTCCAGGTGACCCTGATTTGGCAGGGAGGTTGGACAAGGTGATCTCCAGATGTCCCTCCAGATGTTGAAAGGGACATCCAACCCTAAAAATTCTGGGGTTCTGTGAAACCAGTCCACCCTATCAAAGTTTTGTCCTGAAACATGTGCCAGGTGAGTGGATCCTCCTTGTGGTCTCCTCAGCAGCTGGTTGTGTACCAATGCTTTCTCCACAGAAAATTACTGGCTATTCCAAAAGATTTAAAGAGCCTTCAGGTAAACACCTGAGTGAGTTTTCCTGGGAGACATCCACGTGTGCGACGTGTTCATCCTCCCCCTCCTGTCCTCAAATCACTCTGTGCAGGTGGAAGCATCAGTCCAGGCTGCCAGGAGGGATCAGGAGTCTCAAGTTCATGGAATCCCTCTTGGTTCACAGGCTCTCCTTTTCTCAGAAATTCACTGTAGCAATACTCAGCCTTTAATCACAGCCACCAAGGTGCCATGTCTCCATACAGGGGAATGTGATTTTGGCCAGGACAGCCAGCTTCATGCCACATCATATGATGTTGGTCCCAGCCCCCTCTGTCGCCTAAACATCTACTTTTTTCCTCCCAGAAGTTTCAGATCCCCATTACCTTCAGGTAAACAGCTCTAACTACACCTGACATGCTTCATCTCTGCCTTTAACCAGACTGAGACATGCTCGAGGTATTTAAAAAGAGTAACAATTTTAGTACATGAAGGGACTTTGCCATAGAGCAGAAAAGCAAATAACAAAAGTCCACAGAACAGACTAACCCTGGAAGAGCAGAGACCTTCCTCCTTGCTCACTTCCAAGACTTGGGGCAGGGGGACTGGGTGGGAGCTCATGGGGAGAACAAGGGGCACTTACAGAAAGCTGCAGACAGCTCTTGTCCTCTCAGTTTTGCTCTGTGGGAAAACCATGAACCTCTGTGCTGGGAAAAAAAAAAATCACTGCTTCTAGAACTGGTGCAAAGTCACCTCCTTTGTGGTTAAGGTTAGTGACTCAGATGCAAAAAAGGGCAATACTTGATTCAGAAAACAGAAATTTTAAAAAAATGTATTGATACTGGATGGTCTTTTTGAACACTTCTGCTCTTGAGGTCTCTTACATGACTGTTTATGTCTTGCAGGAGAGTGGCTTCACTAAGCCAAAAGGTCTCTTTACCTGAGAAAAATCAATTTTGACAACACTGAGAGAAATCTGAGCACTATAAGAGGAGCAACAAAAAAGGAGGGAAAAGCATTCTGTGGAAAGGACAAGATGAGAAATGAAAGTGCTGAAACATAAATTAGTATATTCTCATGGGTTATGCAAACCATCTGGCTTTAAAAGCTAGTAGTGGGAACAAGGAAAAAGGTCATCAGAATTAGCAGAGAACTGCAAAACAACTGAAGGTAAGAAAGCAGCAAATGGCAGGCACAGTGAGAGAACAAGTTGTATGTCAAAATACAAAATAGCAGTGATATTACTGGGAATCAGTGCAGCTCTGCAAGGAATGATTTGCATAGTTCCTGTGAATTTATGATCAAATACTATGCAGATTTTAAAAAGAAATTAAAATTCTCATAGCCACTCCGTGCAGAGGATTAGCAAAATAATGACATTTGTTCAAAAGCGTTTGAAGCAATGTGAAAAATCAGGACAAGAAAGGGCATTCATCCAGGACAGGAAGAAATCCTTGAATATCCAAATCCAGTAAAAACAGGAGTCATGTGTCAAGGAAAGAGTAAAGAGTCAATCAGTAGGTGAATTAGGCATTTGGAGATAACTCAAGTAGCAATTCTCAGGACTGGGAAGTGCAAGGCATTCCCTGTCTGGCTGAATTTTACAGTTTTGTAGTAGGCTTCACCTAACAAAGATACACAGATCTGTCTTAAAGCCCCAGGAGCAGACAGATTGAAGTAATGTGTATTAGGTATAATGAATTTTGTTAATGAAGTGTAAAAACTGCAAGGCTTGAGTCTGTGTGCAAATTAAATGAAAAACAGTATCACAGTGTAAATAATGGGTCACATGCATCTTCCTTGCTGGTTCACAGTCATTTTATCAGACAATTATCAGTGCCAAGGTTTTCAATAGTTCATATAATAAATTAAGCATCCATGTTTAGGTCTTCCAACCTTGTGAGGTTGTTTTGATTGTGGTTTTTCTTATCATGTTTTCAATAAGTTTCTGAACTGTGGAAAAAGAAATCCTAAAGTGTGCAAGTCATTTGTGAAAATGTCTAGAAAGGCTAGAGAAATTACTCCATTCCTGAAGTCAGGGATGTTGTGAGGCTCAAACAAAACTCTGGGACTTGATAGTTTTGAAAAAACAGTATCAGCAAATTATTTCTCTAAGGGCATATTTAAATCTTTTTGGTAAGGGATTCTAAAGATATTGAAAGGTAGGGCAGAATATCAGCTCTCCTTGCTAGTGTGTTTGGAGGTGAGGGTGAGGCTTCATGAAAGAATATCATTGGGAATTACAGGACCAAAAAATTCAGCCCAGTGCAAATCCAGCCCAGCACACTGAGGTTTAGCATGTCCTTAATTGCTGGAGCTAAGTCTTTTTATGATGCCCATTTAGATGTGAAAAACATGCTAGGCAAAGTAAAAGGAGAGCTGGATAATCTATATGATTTTATGCATGTGAAAGATTTACATCCTTATCCATGGCAACCACAGCTGAACAGCAGTTTTTCAAGGGAACACTTTTCTATTTGAAAATGCTGTGTTGTCTGACTAAGGCTTTTCGTGAGAAATAGACATGTTTTAATCAAAAATTCACTAGTAAGGGCTAGGAAAAATGATCCAGAGGGGGCCAGAAATGATCCCAGGATGGCTAATTAGTCCAGTAGCCAGGACAGCTGTGTGGCCTGGTGGTAATTTAAAGGTTCAAATTTTTGCTCTGGTTGATTCAAAGACATGAACTAACCACTGGATATTTAGGTCAGCCTCTCTCAATTTCACTGAGCCATTCAAGATTATATTAAAATGGCCTGCTAGAAAAGACCTGGTAGGTAGTAGTTTAGCATGGGAGAGGCAAGAAGATCATTATAGGATTTATTTTGTTGATTTATTACTGTTTAGAATTACATATTAGGAGTAGTGAATTAGTCAGCTGGGAATTGAGTTAATTGTAGAACTTTTTAGACATGTAAGAACAAAAAGTGCCAAAATTACACAAACCAGACGTTGATTGGGTGTAAACAAGAAACACAGGCTTGAGTCAAAGTAGAAAATTGCCAAAAAATAAGTTAGGCATAAAGATACACAAAGGGAAAATACTCTTAATACTTATCAATTTGTAAATAACTGTGATATTAATAAAATGTTATAAACAGAATTTAAATAATACAGGATAGTTAGAGGCTAAGTATTAGAACTTACAACACAAAGCTAAAATCTGGGTTTTACTGTGTACTTAGTTACTGAGGTCATGTTTGAAAGCCTTTGCAGGTCTGTTTTCTAATTTCAAATAGGAATGGTATTTATAAGCATAGGTACACCTGTGTGACTGTAGAAATTGTATATTTTTACTGGATAGAACTGCATTTTTCATCCAAGGATCATGGAGCTATTTGTCAGTTTATCCAAGTATAAAGAAGAACCTGAACAAAAGGTCAGTTCCAGCCATGCTAAATACACTCTACCTGCACAGACAAACAAGCCCTTAGAGGAAAAAAAAAAGCATTAAAATTACCTTCTTCATTTTCTTTCTCCCTCTCATCCTCTTGTCCCCTCCACTCCCCCCTCCCCAAATCAAAACTTCTGAGCACATTAATTGCAGATCATTTGTCCTGCTAATGGGCCCAAAGTCCACAGGGAACAATAACTATCAGGCAGTTTATCTCAGATTCAGTAACCTAGATATCTTGGCAGAGCTTTAAGATGTATTGGGGGGTTAAGGGTGAAAGAAGAGAGAAAGAGATAGAAAGGCTTCTGGTGTATCTGTGCCCAGAAAAGACAGAATTTATATTGTTTTATTAATTCCATTTCTGGCTTGAGAGGATGTAGGTAAAATATTCAAAGCCTGTAGATGTATCCACAGACACTGAGAGAGTTTTGAAGGCTCTGCTGCACATGTAGCATTCACCACACCTTTCTGAGGGCAGAAAAAGCTGCTTGAGCAGCAGTGATCCTCCTGCACCTTGTGTGTGATTTGAGGATTTCTTGCACAAGACTGTGAAAAATGAGGCCACAAACCCCACAAAACTCTCTAGAGCCACATCTTGGGGTGCCATGGTTACAAGAAGAGCAGCACCAATTGCCACTTTGCAGGTTTTTGGTGGGAGCAGTCATAAACTCTGCTCTGGCAGCTGACATGCACTGGGCACTCTTCAGGGTGATTGTGCAGACACTCAAACAGTGACTGCAGAACTGTTCACACATTCATATCCTGGCATATTTTAATTACATTTGTTCACTATTGTTGATGAAAAGTTTAAAGTCACAAGATTTATATTCAAATTATGTGAGGGGGGTATTGCAACTGTATTGCAGAGGCTGTAATAGCTCTTGGTATTAAAAATATCAAGAAAGTTTAATAGAAATTTTGACCTATGCACTTAACCATAACTTCTTTTCCTCATATATGTTGAAAAGTACAGGTGTGGTAGCTTTGTGTATTTGATCCTTTCAGTAAGAGAAAATTTATAACTTACTCCTTGTAAACATTTTTTAAAATATAGTTAATATTTTTATAGAATTAGGAAGGAGAGACTTTATTCTGCAATAGTTACAAACAATATGTCTAAAAAGTCACCCAGTGCCTGAGACAAGAAGAGTGTTTAAAGCATGAGAAGCTCTACAGAAGCCTGGATTACTGAGATCAAAAGTCATACCACTCTCTCCATAGCAGTACAAATACTCACTTAAATTTCAGTTTGGTGGTTGTATTCTGAATTTGGGGACAAAGTTATAGGACAAAGGAATAGAAAGTTCCTAAAGGGAAAAGTCTTTAACTGGTGTGAAAATATATAGTCCAAGACCATATCACCAGTGATTGTGGTCTTTTTCAATTGTTGAATAATTCATAGTGTAATTAAAATTATTTGAGAGGATTTTAGCATTTGATACAGAAATTACCAATTTTCAGTATTTTTTATTTAATATCTATAAAACTAGCAGAGCCTTAGAAATTTTTTAATGAATTCATACAGAATACAGTTTAGCATGAAAATAAGTATTTGCAGAGTGTAGAAGATATCAGACTGTTTGATGGAAGACAGTGGTATGATTAACTTTATGAATATCATAGCAATTCTGTTATATCTAAGAATGATGTTTTCTGGCTGTTCTCAGCTATTTTAAAGCTTTTTTTCTTGTTTCCAAAATTTTGATAGAAAAAGGCTTTGCTCTGGTGCACACTAAAAGTTTTACTCTAGATATTTCAGCATCACTGAGGAACAGGAGTTCAATACAGAGCCAGAAGGAAAAATCCTAGAGAACTGTGCAAGTGCATGACTGATGAAGTTTTAAAAGAAAAAAAATTGTAGGTTGATTTTAGTTATGACTGCTAAGATGTGAGCCTGTCTTTTATTCCCTGTGCTGTAACTGAATGATAATGGTTTTTATGTGTTTCTGGAAAGGAGCCTAAAGTGGAATGTTCAAGGCCTAAGAGATGAAATGCAGCTAGAGAAAATTACCAGTGAGAATAGCAGGAGATGTGACTTACAATAAGTGAAGACCTAAACATCTTTGCATATGAGTGCTCAGGGCTGACTTCCAAGGCTGTAAGAAGCCTTGGTAACAGACCAGCCACTTCAGTGTGCATGTGTGAGGAAAATTTCCATAATCTCTCCTGCTGGTTTGCTAGGGATGCTAGAGAGAGCAGCTTCTGTTAATGTAGGCATTTGCAGGTCTGGATTGAACCCAAATTCATTTAAGACTCATCTAAAATTCTAGCTGACTTGTTCAAATACCACTGCTGGTGATACCTACAGGAAACAGGTTGCTGAAGCTGTGTTTGGTGTGAAGTTGGAAAAGAAGGCAAAGGTGGAGTGAAGCAAGTAACAACGTGTGGATGTCGAGAACCTGTGAAGAACCCCTGGTGTCTCAAGGCAGGGCTACAGTAACTGGTGAATCCAACTCTGAGGCCATTGTGACATCTTTATATCCGGTGTCAAGCTATAAAAGGGAATCTGGGCTTCCCTGGGAGAGGGATGGGCTCTGTGAGAACAAGCACAGGGGACTGAGGTGCTCTGGAGCTGGTCCCTTTTGACTGAGAAAGGCTGAATTTCCTGCTAATACCCACTGTCACCTCAGTCCAGCACAGGCTGAACTGGGACTTGCCTGTTTTGTAGTCTCTGGAGACAGATTTTAAAACAAAACCACATTAATTTCTTCTTATTTTCATGGGCATTTAGAGGCCTCAGCACAGCTTCAAAAATTGCTGTCTGAGCACACCATGATGGGATATCCAAGTGAAAGGATTAGACAACTGTAATGTTTTTGATAATAGGTTCTTGTTCTTCCAAACCATCTTGAAACCCTTAGGTGTGCAATGAATAATTAGATTTGGGTGCCATTGATCAAAATTGATTTGAAATGTCAATAGGGAGCCAATTTTTAAAATTAATTAGGTTCTTTTAATGGGAGGGAGTTCAAAAACAGTTTAAAAATTCTGTTTTCATCCGGCTTTGTTAATCTGTGAGACTTGATACTTGGTGAATGGATTTTACAAGAAGTAACTAATCCCCTGGGATACCCACTCCTCTTGTACTCAATTAAAGGATGAATGAGATTACTGCACTTTGTCATTCTGAAAGAATTGGCCTGTAGCTGATTGAAGCTGCTGGGAGGCTCTGGTTATGTGTCCCCCACTTGCTGTACCTGACTCAGAACCTGCAGCCTGGTCCCAGTGCTGAGCACCTACAGCTGGAGATGGGTGCCTCAAGGCAACAAGTGTTATAATCTGACAAACATGGAAAAAATCCATGGAATTTTTTTACCTTAGTGTCACTGAGCATTTTTAAGATAGGGATAAGTAAACCTACAGGGAGCTGAAAAGAGACATGAATCACTGTGAAATTCTGAGACTGCAGTAGTTCCACAGTAATGTCATTGCAGAAAGAGCTGGGTATGCACAGCAGGCAGCAGGCTCAGTGTGGAGCTGTGTGCTGAACCATGAGGGGATAAAAGCACTGACCATTTGCTGTGCCATCAACAGCAAGGGGTCTGCATGATCCATAGAGCAGGTACAGGAACAGTTAGTGTGGAATGAGTAACTTCTCTTAATGTGATTGAAGATGTGTCACTTGACACATAATCACAGAAGATATTTAAGCTGTGCATGTCTTTATTTTGATATCACTTGACTTTTGAGTGCCTGACTTTTCAGCTGTAATAACCCTCTTAAACCATGTCTTTATGTGTTTGAAAGAATCATGGAATCTTTAAGGTTGGTAAAGACCTCCAAGATCATTGAATCCAACTGTTAACGCTGCAACCCGGTGTTTGCCACAAAACCATACCCCCAAGTGACACATCCACAGATCTTTTGAACACTTTCAGGGATGGTGATTTCATCCCTTCCCTGGGCAGCCTATTCTAATGCTTAACCACTTTTTCAGTGAAGAAATTCATCCTAATATCCAGTCTAAACCTCACCTGGCACTGCTTGAGGCAGTTTCTCTCATCCTGAAAACATACGAGGAAAGCTCTGGTTTCACAAAGCACAAAGTGCAGATTCTTGCATTTTTCAGCCCCTTGCTGTGCTGGTGAGAGGAAGTGTGGGACAGCAAACTGTCAAGAAGTTACCTGTGCTCTCCTCCATTATTTTCTCCATTTCTCTCGCTTTGGCTGCCTGTTCCTGGAGACAATCTGCCTTGGGGGTAAGCTCATCCTCAATGTTCTATCCAGTTCTCAATGTTCTATTGTCCTACTTACTGTAAAACACAGAAGCAAACCTGGTGGTTACCCAGAGGTTAGAATATTTGCTATAGCTGCTGTGTGTCTATAAGCTTGGAGTATCCTTGAGGATATTTTCTTCCTGGTACACCATAAAGGAAATATAGAATTGACCAATATGTTTGATAGCAACTCAGAATGGAGCAGGAGCAACTGAGCTCAGATCCTTTTCATTGCAGTTTTATAACATTGATTCTTGACATGGGTTATTTTGAATAGCTGAAAAGGAATAAAAAATAAAATTAAGCACATAATTTCCAGTTTAAAGTATTAGCAAGTCTTGCTGAAAGCATTCTGATATCTCAGAGTATGAGACTACTTGGGCCTATGATGCATTTCTTTTAAAGGAAGGTCACTTTTTGAGGGTATGCTGTGATCAGGAAAAAAAAAGATAGAGAAAGTTCATGGTAATGACAGCTGGGGAGAGGAACATTGTTTAGGCTACACAGAAATTACATTATGTGTCTCTGCAAGTACAAGATTATGTTGAGAACAATCATGGGTTTTGGAGAAGGTATTAAAAGTTGAATTATAGAAAAAACAATGCTCTTTTTCTGTTCTGAATCACCACTTTAAAAACTTTGCTGTTGCTCCCTGTTGTAGTTCAGAGTGTTCCAACTGAGCATCAAAAACCAAACAAAAATACCTACTTTGCTTCTCAAGGGAATCTCCCTCCTAGGCTGGGAATTTCTCATGAAGTTTTCTGCTCCCTATAAGAGAGCTTCTACTGTGCATGACGAAGAGATACACAAACAGATGAACAAGGTTCTTGCTCTGAGGTGTGAGATGGGTACTTAATATTCTATCATTTCACCTCCTAGATTGCCAATGAAGAAAGGAAAATCACAGTGAAGAAATGGTAAAGGCACAAAATTCTACCAGCAAGAATTACATTAAACACAATTAGAAAAAATACCAAGACAAAAATAAACTTGTAACTGGTATTTTCTTTCATTAGCAGATGAATAAAATTAGAGATAAAAGAGCTGCCCTAAACTGGAACTGCAACAGGAATCTTGAGAGTCAAAAGGATGAAGATGGTCTTCACAAATAGGTTTATGAAAAAAAAAATCCTTTGCTTCCCTCTCACTATAATTAAAACAAACAAACAAACAAACCAGCAAAAAAGCCCCACAACCAACAAAAAAAAATGTTCCATGTATTTTTTTCCACAGTCAGTTTATTTCCAGAGTCAAAAGCATCACACCTTTTCAGATGTGCTAATTGCCCAGGAGAGTTTTATCAGATAGCACAGATAGAGTGCTTTCTAATATTAGATCACACTGAAACAGGCCTGCTTTTAAGCATTCAATCAATGCATCATGATCCACTGATAAATTAAAAACTGCAGGCCAGGTTCCCTGAGCTCTATGTGCTACTCAGGCAGTTTAAGGCTCTGTGATCTCAACTGGGAAGATAAGAATCCACCAGAGGCTGGCTGACCTGTGATGGATAGCTTAGGAACCAAAGTTTGCTGTCAATTCCAGTGTAGATCAAATCAGGGAACCAGGAGTCTGTAATCAGATCCCTCGAGCTCTTTCTTGCATTAAACACTTCTCAATTTCATGGCAGGTAGACTGGTTTTATATCCTTTTTGAGCCCAAGCATAACATTGACTTTTAAAATTCTGACAATAGGAGACACCTACAAAAGGAGAAAAAAATCTGATCTGAAAGATGGTAAACCCGCTTTAACTTCTTTCATTTAAAAATCAGATTCTTGGGACAGAGAGAGCACCATGCAGTGTCCATCTCAGAGATTTTTGCTACTGTCCTTGAGTTTGAATATAGGGTGTTGTGATCATTACACATTTCCCAGCAGCTCTTGTACACAAGGCAAACTCATCTGCTGTGCCCAGTGAGCAGCTCAGGCACTGGCAAACAAGTGTTTCACACACCGTGGGGGGACAGACCCATGAAAACCACTGTCCTGCAGACCAAGAGAGCAGCCCACGAGAGGGAAACTGGGGACAGAAGAGAAAGGTAATGAGTTTTGTCAGGAAGGACGATCCCCTTTAATAAAGGACAACTTTTAAATATAGAACAAGCCTTAGAAATTCTCTGTGCAGAACTGGGAAAATACTGAGAGTAAAAGTATTGGTAGTGTATTGGTATGTCCACCATAGAGGATGGTGTAAGAAAGGACACAGTTTTTGGCAGTGTGATCAGCAAAATGAGCCTATCCAGTCAAAAGGAGCTTTTCCTTCAATGCAGAACAGTCACACTGTCCTTAAATAGCGAGAACTAGAGCAGGAAGTAGAGTTACTTTGGGTTTTTGTTTTGCTTTGTTTCTAAGCACTGTCCTACTGTCTAATTGAATTTGTAGACTCTTACAGATGCTGTATTTTTCCTTTAGAGGCTGTTCTAAGAAAATAAAGTTGCAAACACCTATTTTTAATAACCAATGCAAGATTTCAGAAAGGTCTGTGTACAAAGCCTGAATTTCTTGGTAAGAAGCTTGTGCTCAGGTACTATTTTAGGCAGTGAGTAAGTAAGAATGCCAACAAGTAGGAAACAACACCAAAAAAAAAAAAAAAAACCAAATCAATACCCTTTATTTAGATGGAAGCTGAGTTAACACAACAGTTTATCTAAATGTTTAATAATTACCCAAAAGGAAGGAAGCACACATCATTGCACATTGCAGAGAACTCTGAAGGAGGCTGGGCTGGCTCTACCCTCTTTGTCCTTCGATGTGGGCATGGGGTCACACAGGATTCAGGTACCTCTCCAGCAAGAACTGCTAAAATGTACCTGCTTACAATGTAAAGCTTCACAGCAGAGCATCTGCTACTGCAGCATAATAAAAATGCATTAACCCGAGACAAGGACTTATTGTAGGTGTAGTAAGATGGGTAAGGAACCAACTGAATGGAAGAGGGAACTAGATTAGGCTGAAAAGTAATTACTAATGATGTTTTGGAAAAGCATCTTATTTAATATTTTCATTAATGACAGCACAAAAAATAAGCATAAACTAGTGAAGTTTGAACATATATTTGAAACTGGGACAAGCTGACAGAGTATAAAACAAAATACTAGAATTTTACATAGGAAGAATCTAACAAAGTGATGTCTTAAGCAATGAAATAAACAATTATCACATCATGTGTTTGAGAACCAAGTTATTTTGCTAAGAAAAAGGTGGTCCTCTGGTTAAAAAGAATGACACAAGAGAAAAAGATTGGTAACAGCTTCTGCTTACTAGAGTCATGAGCAGTAACAATATAAAAGTAACAGAACTCTGACTGCCACACTGTTTTCAAACAGTGGTGACAGATACAACGGAGAATGAAATTTCCTCAGTGCCACAGCATATCATTTTTGAACTTTGCTAGAACCATGATGAGGAACTGGAGAGACAAAGGACTCTAATTAGAAAAGACCCAGAACACATCTATGCTCAACACCCTAACCAAGTGAAAACCCCCCAGTGACTGCTGAGTAAATGAAAGCCAAAGTTACAGCATTGCTGGAAGCCTGGGGCTGTGCCTCAGGTCATGCTCAGACAAGCAGCCACACAGAGCCCAGGACGAAGAACTATCCAGAGCAAATTAGGCAAGGTCTGGGCCTATTTGCAAGGGTTTAATGAACCTGAAGAACTGCTGGCCTCCTGTGGAAAGTTCTGCAGCTGCTCCTGAAAGCTGCCCTTGGCCAGCTGCTCATTCAGGTTCCAGCACTAAGCCATGCTCTTCTCTCAGACACGGGCAGCGGCCACAACTGGGGCTGCTGGCACAGGCACAGCTGGACTCTGCAATGGTCTTGGTTTGCAAGACACTGGAGCAGATCAGGAAGGAATATGGGAAGTTCACTGTTGTGTGTCATGGTTTCACATCACAGTCATCAGGAGTGTCCTTCACTAAGCATCCCTTGGGTAAGGTGAAAGATTTTGTCAAAATTAGTCCAATTTCCTTCTTAAAGTCAAATGACCTCAGAACACTTGAGAGCAGCCCATGGGAGTTTTAATATAAAGTGAGTTTCAGCTCTCATGGAGTAAACAACAGGTGCAAGATGGATTTTTTTTTAAACTTCCTTAGCTATTCTGAAGGTTTGTGTGCTTGGAGCTGTAGCTCAAGACATTTATTTGCTAAGGAAGAAGCTTGAGAATTTATCCTGGTTTTTCCTAGATCACAAGTTGAAGCTGTGATAGGTGGCAGATGCAGGGCTTTGCTTCCCATCCAGACAACAAATCAAATGAACATTGTCATTACAAAAAGGGCCCAAGTCCTTATAAACAATGTTGATTACTGAAAGTAGTTTAAAGTTATTGCTTTCTTCAGGCTCATTGATCCTGAATGCCTATGCACAAAGGGAAGAGCTCCAGATATGGCACTCACAGGTACAAATGTGTCCAGAACGTTTCTTCTGTGGGCAGCTCTTCATCACCAGCATCTGCCAGTGCCAGTTGCCCAAAGGAGTGTCACAGACTGGTGTTTTCTTGCTCATTTTTCAAGAAATTTTATTCATCAAAGTCAGGTTCAACTTCTTCAAACAGCTGAACAGATCTCAAAGTCTGTCTCAAGATTAAGGGAAGTTTTCAAACATACCCAAAGAACACCACCTCTTCCCCAACAACACTTTTGATTAATAAGATGAAACAAATCTGTTTTACAGGTTTACAAAAGATAACAGCTTAAGAAATGTCGTATTTATTT